>NC_134403.1:132860440-133460440 GCF_038048845.1 Mixophyes fleayi
AAAGGTTGAGGTGACACCGGAGAAGTGGTTCAGGGTACAATGTTGGAGAAGTGGTTCAGGGTACAATGTTGGAGAAGTGGTTCAGGGTACAATGTTGGAGAAGTGGTTCAGGGTACAATGTTGGAGAAGTGGTTCAGGGTACAATGTTGGAGAAGTGGTTCAGGGTACAATGTTGGAGAAGTGGTTCAGGATACAATGTTGGAGAAGTGGTTCAGGGTACAATGTTGGAGAAGTGGTCCAGGATACAATGTTGGAGAAGTGGTCCAGGGTACAATGTTGGAGAAGTGGTTCAGGGTACAATGTTCTTTACACAAAAATAACCTGCATGGAATTGAAAGAGCTTTTAATATGACCTCATCACAAAAGTACAGTAAATTAAGCAAAATATTGTTTAGATAAGCCAGAATTTTTTGTGTTTTCTATAAGGATGGAGAAAAAACAGAAAAACTCTAACAAGAAATGTTTGGAAGTTGTGATTTTTGCCAAATTGAAGTGTTATCAAGTAGCAACTGTCATGGTACCCAAACGTTTGCACATGTTACATTCACTGATGCTTGAAGCAGGTAACAGAAGTATTCAGCTGCCAAGGGTCAATCCAGAAGAACCCATGTTCTCCCAAACAAATCAGTAGTGCAGGTAATTAAAGGGAGATAAGCCAACATGACCCTTTTTTTGGGATGGAAAATTAAGGGTGATGGCAATAGGCAAGGTAAAAGACATACAACAGAATAATGCAACAAGGCTGAGTCACTTGTAAATTAAACGGGGCTTGGAGCAATATATCAATATAAATCACACACACAATATTATCACATTATCTAAAACTCAGTCTATTAAAATAAACACTTTACAGATCAACTTTGTGGCCGTCACTGTCCTCTGTGCACCTACCAAGTGCCTCTTTCAGACTTGTGGAAAAATTAGGCCCCTCTGTGTTTTACTGAAGGCCCCCAGTGTCTTCTGTAGTTTGGTTCCCAGGCGTTATCTATCTGGAGTCACTGGAGCAGAGGGACTCCCAGTCTTGGAGATACAGTTTCTCCCAACAGCCAATAGCAGTTAATAGCTCAGGACTACCTGGGCATATGCCTGCCTAATCACACCTGATGCTGGAGGTGCATAAAAGGTAGTGGATGTTAAATATATATATATATATATATATATATATATATATATATATATATATATAACAACCACTCACTAATAAGAAAACATCCCAATAAAAGCAACTTTTCCACCCCTTGGATGCAAAATGTTCCACCCACCACAGATGCCACCATTTAGACGCACAGATCCATGAAAAGATCAATAGATCCAGTAATAACATTAGTATAAAAAGTCCAGAAAAGTGCACTAATCATTTTAAATTAAAGGAAAGTACAATAATAATTGTAATGTATTATAAATATTGTAAATACAGTTACATCAAGTGTTTCTGAAGTAAATTAAGCAATAACAAAAATTAGTTTGTAGTTTTAAAAATGGATCACATCACCAAAATGTAATCTTTGTGTTCTTGTAAAATCAAAGAAAAGTGTGCTTTTAGCCATAAAGTATGCAAATTGCCTGATTAAGAACACATTAATAAAGAAGACAGAGGTGTTAATAGATTTATGTACAGCACATTAAATTTGAATTCCTGGGTGGATATCTGTTGTAGTCATCATATCTTTACAACACATGTCTATTAAGGCAGCATATCTGTACTATACAATTCACTATGTTACAAATAGCTAATCTGTAACTTCAATAATGTTTATACTCTAGAAAACCCAGGACTAAATGTCAAACTGTGAGAATCTCTGCAGTCTGATTATCTAATCCCTATAAATTATGTATCTAGGAGTATCATTTTAGACACCATTCATTGTAGTAAAACAACATTTAAAGAGAAATTTGGAGTAAAGATTTTTTCAATGTATACATTTGATTCTCTGCTTAACATATAACAGGATTAGTATTAGTGTGTTTTTTTTCCATAATTTGACAGCCAAGTCTAAAATATTCTAAATAACTTTTAGATCAAAAATGACAGTTGTCTTTTCCTACATTTTCCCTGGAGTTGCCCTTCTAATTAGACTTCCAAGCCGCACTTATCTAAAGATACTTGCAATTTGGAATAGTACGCAAATTTTCGTGAGAAAGCATAAAGCATATGGTACGTTGCCAGCCTCTGATACCCTTTAAACTCATCATATGCCCCATATGGCCTTAAAGTAAAAAATAGATGGAACAAAATCATAATAGATGATGCTGTACTTGCTCACAAATGAGCTATTAGTGGCAGTATAGTCATATATATGAACTCAGGGCTTGAGTTTTTGGTTTTGCCAAGCCAAGGATCCATGGATTTATTACAGATGAAGAGAATGCAATGGCTGCCAGGCTGAATCTAGGTGAGCAATAAAGAGATTGAATGAGGGATATGTAGGGGTGTTTGTTTGTTTTTTCAAATTATTTTGTTCAAAACTGTTTATATGTTTTGTTTACTTTTTTTGTGGATCTCCAAGTGCCAGCATGCCCTAGCAGCCATGAGTATGCTGGCACTTGTAGTACTTCAAGAACCAGCATGCTGAAACACTTAATGGCATCCTGGGCATGCTGGGACCTGTAGTACATCATGGACAAAATGTGTTTTTTATTCTATGACCCCCCACCCACTGCACCTGGGGTGTCGGAAGAGTTCTAGTGCTTTTCAGCATGGTGATGGCTATACTTAGGGGGAAAGGCCTGCATTTTTTGTAGGCCCAATCTCCCTAGGGGATCCAGCCCCATTCTGATCGAGCTAGGGTTGGTTTAGTATTATCTCAGGGGGACCCTATGCTGCGGGTTCCCTGCTTTAGTGCCCTGGCTAGCAAAGCCTATTGTCAGTATTAGTAAAGTTCTGGGGCACCCCACACTTTTGTCTACCTGATTTTGCTAGTTCCAGCATAGGCTGGCAGGACAGGGACTGGTTAAGCAGTTTTCAGGGGATGCTGTTTTTCTATAATATTATTATTTATTGCGGGAAACAACCGCAACAGATACATGTGCTAGAGGCATATCTGTGGCTACTCCCCCCTTAGTATAGCTGTAAGAACGTTAACATGCCCTTACATTACTAGGCTCGCCCACTACGTTTTGTCTGTCTAAGCATGGAGAGATGCAAGGGAGAGATACGTTTCACTCTGAGAACAGACTAAGTCGTATGATGCCTACTGCCCACACGCAATTTGAAAAAGCGACTTTTGCGCTTATTAGACAAACTTGCTTCTGAATCTACATGAGTCCCCCGTCGGGCATTTATTTACCTGTTTGGGGTCTCATGTAGTGATTCCTAATCTTTGGTACATTCATATAAACTCCTCTCAGCATAACAAACTCTGTATATTTGAAACATGCCCATATTTTCATGGCCTTAAAATTGTTATTTGTCTTGCATTCATATGACTTCATTCATTTTTTGTTGGTCTTTTTATATATGTGCTTTTGGGTGGATTGATGAGATATTGAAATAGAGTGAGTTTAGGACAGAAGTGAAGTGGCACTAGTACAAGTCACTCTCATATACATGATTAATAGACAAAGACAGAACAACATGATGCAGCATATTTACCCTGTGTAGTCTAGCACAAGATTGTGCCATTTGCCTCAAGTAAACTTGATCCATTTGTACATTACTGATTGAAGTCACTTTTATCTCACTTCATTGTACGTAATAGATATAGCTGAATGTGGTTGAAATCATACATCAAATATTACAAAAGGTAGTGTTTGTTACTGAGTGCAAGAAAACTCCATACAGTGTCATCTAATACTCTTATGCCATGACAGGCTGTTTTGTTGGAGTAAAAATCTGATGTATATAGAAAAAAATCTTTCCATGTGACACATGAGATAGAAGATATTCCCTTTGTGGCTGATACTTGTAGCTCTTTTCTTTAGCCTGAGATTGCTTTATTACAGTGACATCGTAGGTAAAAGCTTAGTCAACTGAATTAAACTAGTTATCAATTATATTGGGAGCTTTTATTGTTTGTTTGTTTTTTAATCAGTTGTCTTTCATTATATGAAAATATAGATGTTGTCTTATATTTGTACACAGAACAAGGAATGCTGGTCCACAATTTACACGTATCAGTGGAATACTAGAAACTTATGATACTATTGGTCAATTGACTAAGGCATTCTCTGACATTTTATAGTTTACAGGTTAGGTAAATTAGTGCAGATTGACACTGTCTTTAATGGAATTCATTATCATGATTGTAAAAGATTTTGTGAAAATATAAAATGGAAAAACAGATGTTTAAGGAATACAAATTAAGGATTAAGCTGCTCACAGTGATCAAGAGAACTCTAGCAGATTGTGGGGGTCATGTGCAGTTGGACACAAATTGGGGCATATAATACGCTTTTATACACCTGAGCACGCGCACAAACCACTAATTTTGGAATTAATGGTTTGTACACAGAAGTATAAAAGCAAATTATACACCAAAAACGCAATTTGTGGTCAACTCAACATAAGCCCCTGAATGTTTTTGCATTTTACTTAATATATACATTTGTTTCATTTCTGTCAGGCATGTACTGCATTAAGTGCATTGCTTTCTTAGATTTTAGCACATAACAGGCCTGGTTCATTAGGAAAAGGAAAATAGGTTGCGCTCTACTCTTCTCTAGAGCAAGAGCAGCTTCACTACAAGGGGATATCCCTTCCCTATTATAGATAATGAAATTATATAGTGATAGCGCTCAATTGCCCTATTGAGATTAAGTGCTAGATATACTAAGCTGCGGGTTTGAAAAAGTGGGGATGTTGCCTATAGCAACCAATCAGATTCTAGCTGTAATTTTGTAGAAAGCACTAAATAAATGAAAGCTAGAATCTGATTGGTTGCTATAGGCAACATCCCCACTTAGTAAATCTAGCCCTAAGTGTTTATTAAAAGGATATAGTAAATGCTCCGCTATTCTATTGGAATTGGATAATTGTTAAACAATTTAAAGAAAAGTATCGGCAGGTATGAAGTCAATGGATGGGTAAATACAAAAGGTAAAACCATACATTTAATAACTAAAACAATAAAATGTACATAACAAAATATATATATACTCTGAAAATGGATACCAATATATCACTATCCAGATAAAAGTCCAAATAATATGTGAAAGTCCAATATATGTTGAAATGAGGTTAATCCGGGAAACCTCAAGAACAAGGGGAAAAAAAAAGGATTGGTGGATCCGATGTAGAACTAGTCTGTGACCAACCTTAATGTCCTGAGTGTCCACAGCGAGGTAAGAGTCCAACGATATCCTTGTTGGTGTGTCCTGATGGACAAAACTTGAATGTCATCCTTGTTGGTGTGTCCTGATGGACAAAACTTGAATGTCTGATTCATTAGGGCATTCATTCTGAGCGCAACTTGTATTATGTATTCTACACATGTATTTATGACTTGCGTACCACTGAATTCATCAAGGCACGGATCTCAAGATACATAGCTAGATAAATTCAGGTGTAGGTATGCCGTGCTCTACTACACAAGACACTGCACGATACGTCCAGTACCATCTATAATATAAAAGCCTAGTGGCGTGTGTTAGTCTGTGTGTGGAAAAAAAAAACAAGCTGCAGCGCCACCTGCTGGGCAGAGTTATACACTGACCTACTAAATTCTTAGCATTATCTAATATATAAAAGTAAAAGCCTAGCGGCGTGTGTTAGTGTGAGTGGATGTGTGTGGAAAAAACTATTTTCTCAGAAAGGACGCATCCGATTGACCTGAAATTTGGTATACTGACATTATTTGACAAAAAAATTAGAATAGTGAAGTTAGTTAACTTCCATCATCCCCCCTTCCCCCCATTGGAGGGGTAGTGAAGGCTAAATTTACGAGTTGAGGGGTCAAACTCATTTTCGTGAGGTAATTCTACCTCATGAACACACATTAAAAAGGGCGCTTGCGTCGGGAAGTAACGCTCTTCCCCTGGGGAGGCCTGGGCTAGGCCCAAATGCATGACAAGAACCTTTTTAAGACCTTAAATAGCTTGATTTGACTAGAATGCATGAGTATCATGCACGGGTTAACTTGTTGTTAAATATAAATTCTCAAAAGAACAGAGGAAATAAAAAAAAACATAGAATTAATGTCACCTACTAATAATAAAGACATTAATGATTAAACATTGAACACAAAAAGAGTGTTTCTCTTTTTAAAAAAAATCCCATGAAATACATTTATTAGAACATTGTTAATGTCTACTGGAGACACAAATACATTTTTCAGTTGCTTGTGATTGCAAAATCATGTTTCAGGATGTATACGAGACTGTCATCATTACAGATCAGGACTTAGGCTAGCCCTAGAGCTGGTGCAAGTAACAATCAATGCTGTACAGCTTGATACGGATGCGGCTGCGTGTGCTCGAGTTTGGCACACCCGTTTTGTACATTAAGGATGGCAAAACGCCCCTTCCCTGCTGACTTCACTCCCCGAATTTGTAGGCTGTAGTAAGTGATACTTGCATTCGCTATCGCACGAACATTGCTTGCAGACACGTCCGTGTCTCTCTGTTTCTTGGCTTTATCTGTCTGTTCTGGGCATGCGCAGAGGGATTCTGCATACTATACACTCAAAATCACCAGATACGTGCCCTAATGTATCAACATATTTAGTATATCACACTGTACTTATATCTTAGGCAAATATGTGATGTATGCAGCGAGACTACACTTCATTTGTGTTTAAGGAAAAAGTGCCGCTTTTAGTACATTACAGTTTACTTGCATTTGTTGTATGGTAAGTGATGAATTTGGTGTGTTGCATTGTACTTACATTTTTGGTAAATATATAGTGTATTATAGCGTTCTTTGATGAGTGATATTTTTATATAGTATGTTAGTACTGTTAAGATATACAAATTATCACTGATAGCAGAGATTTACATTTCTCTAATTGTATGTGTACAGTACATTAAACAACATCTAATATAACATACTGCTATAACATGCATGAAAACCTTGGCTGTCTTCATGCAGAGTAAGTGCTGAGTTGTATCTAGTCCATTCATGCCACATCCACTTTTATTATATTAAGTTGCTGGACTGTATGTGTGTAAAAGAAAAACGCAACCAAATATTATTTTAAATTTACTAGACTGTCCAAAGTACAGTTTGAACAAAAAAAATAAAGGATTGTAAACTCTTCTTCAATCCTACCTAGTACAGCGGGATTTTGGCACAACAACCTATATAGAAAACAGACAGAGCTAGTAAGATTGATGTACCTGTCATTTACAATTGACAGGCACATTGCAATGAGCACTAATTTTACATATATGCTTATTTCATCTGCCTTCATCATACAAAGTAGGTCAATACAATAAAATAAAATAAACTTTAAAAAAAACTAAATCCAAATGGAAAAACAAAACCTACCCACCAGCAAATATCAAAAGCTAAGCTATGCAAACCAATTGTCTAGTAGACTCCTCCCTTATTGGTTGAAGCAAGCAACCAATCAAAAACTTAGTAAATAGAATAGAATGTATCCAAACGTTCCCAAGTATTTGATTGGTAGGACCTGAACACAAGCTTCATCAGTGCTCTTCAATAATATTATGGGGACCATGCTGCAGATTTCACTGAAATTGCATCAGTCAGTCCAAATTAGTTAGTGCAGGGGCTGTTTTTTTATAATTGCAGACAGTCCACATTCTGTTTTCTAACATTTTTCACTAAAAATAGAAGCATTAATGTTCAAAAATTGTATATGCACTTGGAAATGTTTCTATCACCATGTACTGCTACTAGCACATGACAATCAGCATTCAGATAACATTATTTACAATCTGTATTTACTAGTCTATGTAATCAAAACTCCTGGATAGAGCATTTGATAAGTTACAATAAATCAAATATACATTGCCTCTGCATGCTTTGCATGGATTTTTGTTATTTTCTGCTGCTTGCTAAACAGAAAACACCTATTTATGTCAGTCCATTATAAACAATTTAAATTTCTAAAGGCACTGACTGTATTAGATGGCATAGCCTAAAGTTGTGTTGCAAAAAAAAAAATTGTTGCCCAATATTTCATAGGCCTATATATATCAACTTCTGTGCGACAGCAGTGTTAGCGGATATGCAGAGTGCAGTTATGTTGTTCAACAAAGGAGGTAGGGGTGAAAGCCAATGTTATTTTTTTCTCACTTGATAGATATCAACTGAAATCTCTTGTATAAAAGTATAAACAATAACAAAATATTATCTACCAGAAGGCAAAAGAAAAGTCAATAGCAACATATTATTGTTATGAATTTGGGAATAACATTTTTTTTATGGGACAGCATCATGATTTTTCTTTATTTTTATGCTTTCAATTTTAGGTCACTGGCTGTTTACAATGCTAGAAACATAAAATGCCAATAGAATGTTTTTATCTGTTTTATCGATTTGGAATTGCCCAGTGTGTAACTAACTCCACTGTGTTGCTAAAAGAGACAACAGGTGTTACTGTTAGGTACTGTCACATGACACCAGTGTTTTGTAGTGAAAATAAATGTAACATGTGAAGTTCTCTGCCTACAATAACACACATAGATTACTGGTTCATGTCACATATGGTACCTTCCTTTAGCCACAAACCTTTGTAATTTTGTAGCTTTTGTGACTCTAGACCTAAAGTGCACATATACCCTGCAATATAAATGGACAATCATACAATTCTATACGTAACTGGCCGCAAATCAATGCATTTATGGGCAAAAGGAGACACCAGATCCCAAACTAGATCTGATGTCAATGATACAGATGGTAGATGTGGTCAAACATGACATCTGACTTTATATGTCTCCATCACCAGACTAGTGGAGCACCATCAGATCTGAATTTTCAGTCCGAGTGCCAAATATTTCAGATTTGGCCATGGAAATCTATGTACAATTCACTAATATAATGTGGCTCCTAGGCTATAAATAAAACTATCAGATAATAATACAGTGAAAAGTGACAGATATGTAAGATTGATGAAGAGAAGCAACAGTAAGCACAGTTCCACCTGCAATAATAAAACTGTAAACACTGAGCTTCTTTGTGAAAAGTGTTAACGATACAAAATAGCCTTAACTACATGATTCCACAGATATATATATATATATATATATATATATATATATATATATATATACAGTGGCGCACGCAGAGGGGGTTTCTGAGTCTCTAGAAACCCCCCTGCGCTAACTAAGTGGCCACTGTCCTATACAGCAGCCGCGGCGCTGTCAAAGAAGCGTCTGCGGCGGTGCTGTATAGAACAGTACTTGGTATAGCATTAATTATGTGTTTGGAGAGTGCAGAGTATCCCTGTTTTCTTGTCTATACAATGTGGGCAACCCCCTCTTGCACCCCATTCTGTACATGATGAGTGCAGAGGATTTATGTCTGTTTTTGTTTATACAATGTAAGTCCCATGACTCTTGCACCCCATTCTTTACATTAATTAATTCCAACTTGTGTCAGGTGAGTACCAGGTCTCCCATGGCTGCTAGTGCTAGGGAAAGACTTGCCTTTAAAAGCTGTGTGCAGGTAAGCCTTAAGCCCAGATAAAATAGCATAGCATTTGATCATGTTAGGACTGAGCAGAAGGGAAGACTTTGGCATGAGTTGGTCAGCTTAACATATATTGCAATATGTGGAACTAACATTCCCTGTTTTTAATATAGAACAGTACTTGGTATAGCATTAATTATGTGTTTGGAGAGTGCAGAGTATCCCTGTTTTCTTGTCTATACAATGTGGGCAACCCCCTCTTGCACCCCATTCTGTACATGGTGAGTGCAGAGGATCTATGTTTGTTTTTGTTTTTATATATATATACATGTATCTATATATTTATACATATATATGTGTATATATGTGTATATATATATATATATATATATATATATATATATATATATACTACCACACCATGTACTCACTTCACTAATGTATGAAGCAACATAAGCAACTTTTGCTATTCCACAAACTTAAATTATATGCAAATTATCAATTTCAAAAGGACAAAATTCTTTCAAATTTAGAATAAAATTGCCTTTAAATCTGAGCAAATGGCTGCAGGCCTGAAACAGATCATGTGCATGACTTGCCCTAACTTACTTCTTTATTACTATATAGTTTAAAGAGTATAGTAAATATATTTTCTTTTTTTTTTCTTTTGTTTGCTTGTATGTTTTACTTAGTTAAGGATAAAAATTATCCCATTGATTGGTCCAACGGAGAAATATTATTTGGACAATGACACCTACACAGGTCAGGAACACATAGGTTAGCATTTCTTTTTTATTAAGATAATGCCCTACTTTCTGTACCTGGAAATATCATGTACCACGATAAATGTAGACATAAACTACCAGACATATAGAAATGTAGCGGCACAGCAAAATAATACTTGTAATTGCAGCAATACATTTGTTTTTCAATGAAATGCATTTTAACTGTACCTTTACATAAACTGTGGTTTGTTTACAGTCTTATTTTAATTATGTCTTTAAGAGCTACTAAAAGTGTTAAATAGATCAGCCTGTTGCAAGTGGTACAGTTGTACACCAAAGAAAGAAGAGGTGATAATGTATATCTCAATATTCTTATATATTAATACATAAAAAACCAGATACCTAGTTTAGGTTTTCAATATAGATTTTTAGGTAACTTTAAAATGGCAGCTTCCCCTATAATATCGCATATTTTTTAAGTATTCAATAAATAAAAGGTGACAGATAATACCATAATTACCCAGTGGCACAAAAACATTGCAATTAAATTGAAGGTCTGCAGTGTGTTAGCAACTACAAAAAAAAACCAACTTTATCCATGTAATATACTATACAGGTAATAAATAGTATCTATTGAGATTTCCTATATTTTATATAATTAAATAATACTACTGGATTCAAATAATTATATTTAAAATGTAAATAATTTTACCAGATTAAAAACAAATATATTGTCTGAAAGACACAAAAACCAAACTCCACAACCAACTGCTATAAACTGAATACATATTTACTTTGTGCTATTAACAGTGTTGTCATAGTTTATCCCAGAACATTGTCGCCAGCTTAAATGTATTTGAAACTAAAAATGGTGCTTAATTTTATCCATACAATATAACCCGCTTTCATTAAAAAAAATTATTGACACACAATATGCGTTATATTACATGCCATGTAATGATGGATGCGACCATTTTTGGTGGAGAGTCAATATTAAAGTCAAAACCTCAACTTGTATATTTGCAGATTTCCCTGGGACTATGATGATTTCATGTGGATTGTTCATGTTTTACTGCAGGGCTGATTTTCAGGAGGGTCATGTATGGTTGACTACCTGGCTCCAGTGTTCAAAATGCTCAAAAGATCTAAATCTTAAAAGTTACGTTTTATAGGTAACAATTTATGAAGAGACCTTCAGATCACTAACGAAACTGAAGCCTGTGTGAATCTCAACAGATTTGCATCATGACCCATTGACACCAACCAGATATAGAAGTTGGGGTATTAAGAGGCAAAATTGGGACAAAAAAAGTCCTCTGGTTTTGTCCAAGTCACACCTTACAACATGCCTAAATACCACCCAGATCTGCTTTAACATAACCTCATTTGTGTGAAGTCACAAACATTTCCAAAATGTTTGTGACCCTTTCAGGATCTGAAAACTGGAACTATTGGGAGGTGATGAGAAACTCACCAATTTCCATTTCAAGCTATAAAATATTCAGTCTTTGCAGATCATGTGTTTAGGGTACTGTCACATGGAAACTTTCTGCACCCAATTTTTAAGACAAGGTAAAAATTACGAGCTCAGATCCTAAAGGATCTTATCTGAAAAACGACTAAGCAAGGCCCCAGGCATGTTGTAATAAGTGAGCTTAACATAATGGTTTGCTTTCAGTCCAATATTGTGCCTTATCCATTTATTTCTTAGTAATTGTCACAGTACAAGAAAGGCTGTAAAAGTGGACATATATAATATAAAACAGAAATGTCTTTAAGGGCAAAATACATTGCCATTTTAAATTTAGCTGGCAAAATCACAGAATATCAGAATGCAGAAATCGCAGTTTAATACATTTACCCCCTGTAATAATTCAAGTGAATGCTGTATTGTTGACGTTTCAAAATATATAAACCTGTAACTAAATACTCCAATAATCCTAAAATGTATGCCATACATTTGCATTATACTAGTCACCTAATCCCATTTGCGTTTATCTTATATTATTGTGTTTTATTGATGTAATAATACCAATAACACTCATTCCTGCGGGAATATTAAGTAAATCTTTAAATTACAAACACACTGAAGTAGAGGCGGGCAGTCTAATACAGTAAGATTAAAATGTCAGTTTTCATTTAATCACTGACCTTCTTATATTTTATAGATAACCTGTGTCTGTGAGCTCTTATGTATATTCCAGTGTCAGGAGGTTATACAGTTACACAGCAGGGAGGCTAAAATAGACAAAAACCCCACCAAGCTTAACCTTTCCTGTAAACATCTCCTTTCCAGTGTTCCAAAGAAAAGTGGTAATAACAACAATAATAATAAAAAAAACAATAATAATAGTAGAACGCTATAAATACCTAGCAAATTGAATCATAAAGTGCCAAAAAATAGTCCATAGCCCATAGTTTAAAAAAAATGCTCCAATAAGAAATGCAAAATATGACAAAAAGAATACTTGAAAACCTGTAGTATTGTGCATTTTGGTGACAAGATCTGTATTTTATAGTGCCCACATGCATGGATATTGCGAAATAGAATAGCCTTGCTAATTCTTATGATGTCAGTAGCTTCATTAAGGGCCTGATTTAGAGATGGACTCAAGTCCAAATGATCAGTACAAAAAGCACTTTTAGCCAAGGATCCATCTCAGTTTGAACTCCAACTGAAACGGATCTCCCCCTTGCACCTCTCTACACTTAGAGAGGTGAAACGCGGAAAGTTTTTGGCGAGCCTACCAATGTAAAGACATGTTCAGGCTCTTTATATGCTATGCTGAGTTTAGATAAATCTATAGATAGATAATCTTTCTAAAACAGAGTTAATAATATTCCCACCCACCAACAAGAGCATACCTGACATTTCTATCTCTGTTGATAACATGACCATAAATCCCACCCCACAAGCTCACTGCCTAGTTGTAATCCTTGACTCACACCTATCCTTTGTTCCCCACATTGACTCTATATCTAAATCATGTTACATACATCTAAAAAACAATTCCAGAATTCGCACATATCTCCCACAAGACACTGCAAAAACCTTAATTCGTGCACTTATCATCTCCTGCATTGACTATTGCAATTCCCTCCTTATTGGCCTTCCCAAAAACAGACTCAAACCCCTACAATCTATTTTTCTCGCTGCTGCAAGATTGATTTTCCTTGCAAATCGTTATTCCTCTGTTGAATCAGTCTGTATGTCTCTACACTGGTTGCCTGTTTTCTACCGAATCCAATATAAAATACTTTTACTAACCTACAAGGCCATCAAGAAAGCTGCACCAACATACATCTCCTCTCTTGTCACAAAATATCTCCCAACTCGGCAACTCCGTTCTGCACAAGATCTGCGTCTCTCATCCACACTCATTACATCCTCCCATTCCCGTTTACAGGACTTTTTTCGGGCTGCACCCACTCTCGCACATTAAGACTCTCCTCTGGTCTACAAGCTTTCAAGTGTTCTCTGAAAACCCACCTCCTCAGACAAGCTTATAATATTCCTCAACCACTTTCTTACCCTCACTACATTACCCTATTACCACCTGTTATAAAACTACCCCTTGACCAACATTGTTGTGTGACAGGATCATTTAGCTTATGAGTCACTTTTACCTTTGCAGTCTGGCTGGGCCGACTGCAAATGTAGACTTATACCCCATTCATACTGCACCAAAAACCCGGGTTTTTGCAGGGGCACGCTGAAAAACCCGGGTCTTGGTGCAGTATGAATAGTCCAACCCCAAAATCCCGGGTCTAAAATCCCGGGACTTAGACCCGGGATTTTGCGAGGGGTAATTCCCGGGTCTCACCATTCATACTGTAAAAAAAAAAAATGTCAATGTAAAAAAAAATTATTTTAATTAATAAAAAAATACATAACAAATGTTTACTTTACTTATTTTCAGCCAGCGGTGTCTCCGGTGCGTTGCCGGCTGTCAGGGGGACCTCTGGGTACTAAAATGACGTCATTTCTAATGGACTAGAAATGACGTCAGTATGAACACGCCCGACCCGGGAATCTTCTTATCTATACTGCCCTGTGCCCCGGCAATATCCCGGGTTAACAACCCGGGATATTGCCGGGCGGCAGTATGAAAGTGGTATAAACCTCATGTGTCAAACTCCCATTGTCCAATAGATTGTAAGCTTGCGAGCAGGGCCTTCTCACCTCTTTGTCTGTTTTATCCAGTTTTTTTATTAGTTTACTATGTTTGTCCCCAATTGTAAAGATTTACGGAATATGTTGGCGCTATATAAATAAATGATGATGATGATGATGATGATAGCTAGATAGGCCTCTAGCAGACGTATCTTTTGTGGAAACTTATCTCTCTAAAATCAACATCATCATATAAGGAAAACATATTCCATTTTTTTCAAAACATGTTAAATAACCACCTTCGTTTGCTCGCTCGTCGAGGAAGATATCCATGACTTTCATCATCTTAATTACTGAAGATTGGGAAATGTGATACTAGGACTGAGGGATTAATATTTTATACAGTAACAGAAATCTTAAATAAAGATTTAACTTCACTTTTTGAAAACTGTTAATATGACATGTCCCTTAACCTAACAGTATTGCTAATAGAAACACCCAGCTAGCTGCTATACGTTTTAAGTTACAGGTACCAATAAGTAGCTATGACAGCCTACAGTATTTTAAAATTTAAAGCTGACAACCAGCAATGACTGTATATAGCTGAGGCATACAAGTGCCTCCCTCCAGGATTATTCTTTTGTGTCAGTCTGAGAATGTGACTCTCTATTCCTGCAAAATGGTCATAACATTGCAAAATGTAAACAAATCAAGGTTACACATTGATGCAATAGTCCTAAGGTGTATGTTATCAAAACACAACATAATATGACCCCAGTCTTGGTGCATTATCTGGTTGCAGCATATAGGGAAGGAAGTAATCACATGTTATAAGCACTTAGACATAGATAGATGATTAGCCAAACAAACAGATAAAAAGAAAGTAACATAAGCAATAAAATAAAACTAGGTGAATCAATTAAACAGTAACGGTTGGCAATTAACATTCTCTATGTAACTCTAATGTGCCTTCCACCCACTCTTGAAGATATTAAACCATTGCCAAATGTAATTTTAATTCTGTCTGCAACAGTATGACCCACTTTTTGAGCAAACTATTTTGAAAATGTGTTCCTATTTAATCACACAGGAGGGAGTAAAGAGAAGACCACTCAAGCAATGAGTCATACTGACCACCCACAACAATCCGTGATGTTTTCAGCATGGTAAACTGTTTCATTATAGAGAAATCATGTGTTTGGCTGCACTAGATACTCACTGTTAAGTGTGCTGTCCTAAATTTTCAAATCTAGAAAATATGAAAAATAATAAGTGTTATAAAACATAAATGAATCTGACTCGCAGTTTTAGGGCACATCTCTCTGAGTTTCAGATCTGCAAAGTCTGACTATATCTTATTACATTAAATGCTACAACAGAAGTTGTTTATGTATGGTTCAAGTTTGTCACTCTCCCATCAACATTTTATTACTATAAAACATAGAAACATAGAATTTTATGGCAGAAATAATCAAATATATAAGGTAAACTGACAACTGTGTGTGCGTCGGAGGGGTTTTCACTGTGTGGTTAATTTTGTAATTTTAAATATATATATATATATATATATATATATATATATATATATATATTGCATTAAAACCTTGTTTTTACTTGCATTTTCTACATCTGCAGTTACATCTGATGATCTAAGAAAGATTTGAAAAAAGGGCGCTCATGGAGGAACACCTTAGCTGTCTGGACCAGAAAGTTGTGTTGTTCCACAGATGCCGTGCTGTCAATAATGAATCTCTCTGCCATGAACCAAATTAGTGAGGATAATAACCTTACGCGTTTCTTTCTAACAAACTTGATCAGGGGTATGATTTGTCCTCACATTCCACGTTTTTATACAGTCAACTAAAATGAGTAATCCTATCCTGTCACTTCCTTGCATCTGTTTTTGATTTTTATCTCCTTTATTATAACTATCATCGTTTGTAAGTTGCCACAGTGCTCCGCAGCGCCGTACAGTAGGGAAAACAGGACATACATAAAACAAGAACATACATAAAACAAGGACATACAAGGCAGACAACATAAATGCAGACATAAAAACAAAAGGTATAGAAGACCCTGCACATTACAAAGTTTACATTCTAAGTGGAAGAGGGCACAGCTGAAACAAGAGGATTGAGTGTGGACAGAGTGGAAATTTGGGACAGTTGTTAGGATGTATTAGTGTGAATAGTATCATCAGGGATAAGGTAAGCTTTAAAAAAGTGATGGGATTTTAGAGAGCATCCAAAGATTTGAAGGCTGTGGGAAAGTCTGATTTAGCATGGTAGGGAATTTCATAAGTGGGGAGCAGCATGGGAGAAGTCTTGTAGCCACAAATGAGAGGTGGTTACCAGAAACGAGACAAGGCACAGGTCAGAGGTAGATCTAAGAGGGTGGGAGGGACTTCCATGTGGAGATAGATGAAAGACCATTGGTTACACAAGATAGTATAGAAGGGGAGAGGCCAGGGGAAGAGATATAGATTTGGGTATCATCTGCGTGGAGGCAGTACTGTAGGCTGAATGAACGAATTAGTGCCCCAAGAGAAGAGGTGTACAATGAAAAAAGGGACGTGCCAAGAACAGGGCCTTGTGGAACCCCACAAGGTAGAGGATGTGCCAGAGGTAAAACCACTAATGGAGCAGTTTGATTGGTAGGAAGTGAACCAGGAAAGAACTGTGCCATGAAGGCCAATGGAGTGAAGGGTGTGTAGGAGAAGAGGGTGATCAACAGTGTTAAAAGCAGCAGAAAGGTCCAGGAGAATGAGTATGGAGAAATGACCCTTATACCTTGCGGTAAGTAGATCATCAATCACTATTGTGAGAGCTGTTTCAGTGGAATGTTGGGGACAGAAGCCTGATTGTAGAGAGTAAAGAATGGAGTGAGAGGAGAGAAAGTGAGGCAGTCGTTTGTACACTAACCGCTCAAGTAGTTTGAAGGCAAAGTGGAGGAGAGAAATAGGGCGGTAGTTGGAGAGAGAGGCTGAATCGGGAGATGGTTTCTTTAGAATAGATGAGATGAGTGCATGTTTAAAGGAGGATGGAAATGTGCCAGTGGAGATAGACAGGTTGAAGAGGTGAGTTAGAGGTGGATGAGAAGTAGCGGAGAAGTTGGGAGTAACTGTGGTCAAAGGGACAGGTTGTAGGGTGAGATGATGAGATGAGTGTAGATGACTTCATCTTCACTTACTGGAGACAATGAATTAAGTGTGGATTGGGGAATGTAGGTGAAAGTGGGTGGAGTGGATGGAGTGTGTGGAATTTGGCATGAGGAAATATCTTGTCGAATGGTGTCATGGAAGGGGAAAAAGAGCTGAGGGAGAGTCCCCCATAGGAGAGAGCTGCAGGGGATGAAGTGTTAGAGGAGGTGAGCCAAGCTTCTGTAATGGCAAAGAGGTTGAGGGATTTATAAATGAATAGATGAAGAATGAATGCAAGTTTGTTACAAACAAATCTGACATTCCACAGAGTCAGGAGAAGGGAAGAGAGGGTATGTGGATAATGTTGGCGGGATTGCAAGTACATGGTTAGGTGATTTGTCACCAGCAGCCATGAGAAGGAGCAGTGTGAGGAAGAGGACATGAGAGGAGGATTTATGGGTGTGAGGTTTATTTCTATTTATGTAGGCTGGTGAGTGTGGTGGGTGCAGGAGACAAAACTGTTCATGTGTGCAGACTAGTGAGGAGGGAAGTAGTGAAGTGGAAATCATAATAGTGGAAGGAGAAATATTATGTTGGAGCAAGAAATGGAGTTTGAAGAGAATTGTGGTGATAGCAAATAGGGCGAGTGTAAATAGAGTAGGTGCATGATGGAGAGATGTGAGGGATGTGAATGAATATGTATTAGCTGGGGTAGGTTTTGAGAGAGTGGAAAGGAACAATTGATCCAAATGGTGCATGATGATGGAAGAGGTGAAGAACACTATTCCCCTGGCAGAGGTTAATGGAGTCGGCAGTTTCTGTAGCTCTGACACATCGAAGTCCAGGATACTGTCAGTTGGGTGCCGTGGGTCTAGTAGTCAAACAGAGATGGCAACAGCAATCACAATTGAGCTCAGTGGGCAGCTGAACAGATGATGAAACAACAATGACAGTTGAGCTCTGTGGGTCCCACAACTGAACAGAGTTGGTAGTTCAGTAGATCCTAAAACAGCCTTATATTTCAGTATGAAGTCGATGCTCAGAGCTGCTGTCATGTTTGCTATCAATATTCAGAAATATCCAATGCTTTATATTTGTGAGAATAAGGAAAAGTGGGAGCTTAGGCAAAGAGTTGAGCTAGTGTACAGCTTACTCCAACTGCCGTCAACATGCCGTCCTTATTGGTTCAGGTGATGGTTGTGCATTCTGCAGGAACAGCCTTCATATATTGTTTGACAGATAAGCCTCATTTAAATTTGAAATATGTACATTGCTTTCATTCAATATTTTTATTATTTTTTCACTAATTACTACATCATGAACGCACTTTTTTTCTATCTTTCTTGCGTCTAGATTTCTGTGGATTATCAGAAGGAAGGAGCTGCTGTTTATTGGATTATAAATTAACACTTAATATATGTTTGGATTTTTTTCAAAATTCTAAAATAATTTGCATATAATGAATGTGAGTGATGTTTAGCTTTTCAGTAAAACAAAATAATAAATACATCTGCAATATTTAACCATTTTATCTTGCTTGCCTAAATTTCAATGTTTGTTGCACTTGTTCTAGCAGTCAGGGTTGATATTCGGGAGGACCAATCATCAGCCCACTTTCCTCAGGTCCAAAAAATGTACAGTATCTATGAAAGACTAAGGAAATTAATCAATTATGTCTCTCCTCTACAGAGTAGAAATGAAGATTATTAACACCCATGTGAACAGGCCCTAAATCTGGCAGCCAGTCCAATTAAAGTAAATAGGTTCTGCATGTCTGGGAACAGGGAGCAGCAAAGTGATTATACCATCTGGAGTGGGCTGAATGCGGAAGGTAATGTCAGTACAGCTGCAAGCACAGTGGAAATCTGCCACACTGCTATTTGTTATTACAAAGTTTGTTATAGAGTAAAAAAAATAACTAGTAAAGTCCTTATATACCGTATATACTCGCGTATAAGCCGACCTGAATATAAGCCGAGGCATCTAATTTTACCACAAAAAGCTGGGAAACCTTATTGTCTCGAGTATAAGCCTAGGGTGGGAAATGCAGCAGCTACTGGTAAATTTCAAAAATAAAAATATTGGGGGGTGGCTTCTATGCATTAGATAAATACATATACAGCTAGTACCATAACTGTGCGTATTGATAAGCACATATTCCCTGAAAGCACAGTCCAACTCTGGCTCCCAAAACGTCTCCAAATGTACCAAAAATCATTAAATACCCACATCAGTCCACTGTCCCACTGGTGTAAATGCGTCCATATTTATAGGATGCACATGAGTTTGTGTTTCAATGCGGCAATATCTGTGCTACAGAATATGCTGGAGCTATATAAATAGATAAATGTTGAGAGAGAGAGAGAGAGAGAGAGAGAGAAAGAGAGAGCTTAAGAGCTAAGGGACCGGAGAACAGGTAAGTTCACTTGTGTATAAGCCGAGGGGGGCTTTTCAGCATACAAAATGTGCAGAAAAAGTCGGCTTATATACGAGTATATACGGTACTTCTGTTCCCTGTAAAAATTCAGCTCTAGCTCAAGACTCAACAGTGGTTTTTGAAGTAGTTGGGTATCACAGACTCAACAAACAACGTAGTCTACTTTTGTAGCTAGGATGTGGTGGCTGCATTCTTTGATGTTTGGTTGCCTTAAGGTGGCTCAATGAAACTAGAAACAGTCACCTACACAACTCAGTATAACATGGTCTTCCACCAAGTAAACTACTGTTCACTTAGTAATTCAGCATGTGTGTCCATTTCTCTTATGTAAAGAACACTTTTTGACATTAGATTTCGTTTAGTATTTTTAAATGTTTTTTTAAATAAATTTAAAAAAAACAAAAAACATTCCCTGGGATACCAGCTTCAGACCTTGATATATTCTGTGTTTATATTCAATGAAGCCGACATCTGATTTTGGAAAATTAAGCATGATGAACCTTACGATCCCTCTAAACAAGAGTCAGAACTCGTTTAAAACAAAACAAACTCTGCTGCTGGGAGGCGGTGCCAGGTTTAACAGGACCTCCTGGAGCATTTAGAAAACTGGTGCAAAGAAAACTGTGCATAAAAATGTGCTGTGACTTGTGACTCACAGGAACAAATCAGAGCTTTGCTTTTGCTTTTTTAAACTCAATTAGAAAATGTACTGATTGGTTGCTAAGGGTCACAGTAGTTTTTTTTTTTATTTTGTAATCTGCACTAGAAAAAAAGCAGTTAAAATGGGTTGAAATTGCTTACATCACCTTTTTTTTCATGCACTAGTTTTCCTAATGAATATTCTCGTTCCAAGGTTCATTTAGGATTTATGAGAGAGGAAAAGATAGTAGAAAAGAGACAAACAATTGGATGGAAAAAATTGAATACAAGCAGACAAATAGAACTTATTCCAACAATGAAATATATATGGATGCATATGGTGAACAACAAAGAAAAACAAATATGATTAAAGAAATGTAGACGAAATGTAAGAGAAATCATATAAAATACACATTTGTAATTCAAAGTTGAAAGTACACAATGGAATAATTTTTATTTAAGTATATATAAAGGAAGTAGACTTTACTACATATATTGCAGTACATTGTCGATTTCCGAGATGCAGTTTCAATGGAAAGGTATTGTAACAATCTCTGTTATCAGTGGCAAATTATAATCTGTGTAAGCAATATGCTTTGATAAAGTCTACTCCATGGACAATTGAGAACCCTTCAGCAATCACAAACTACAATTTCTTTCTAGGGGTATATTTACTAAACTGCAGGTTTGAAAAAGTGAAGATGTTGGCTATAGCAACCAATCAGATTCTAGTTATCATTTGTTTAGTACATTCTACAAAATGACAGCTAGAATGTGATTGGTTGCTACAGGCAACATCTCCCCTTTTTCAAACCCGCGGTTTTGTAAATATACCCCTAGATGTATCACTTATGTCTCTGAGGAGTTTTATATGCTTTTGATTGATATGGTCAACAATGGCGTATTGATTCAAGCATATGTATACTGTATTCATAGATATAAAGATAAGGCACATTTTTGAATACACAGCATACCATTCCTACATATTCTATTTCCTTTATTATGTGAAATAAATATATATATTTTTTTCATGAAGCAATATCCATACATAAATACTGTTGGGTCCATCAAAATGATAACCTCTTAGTATGTCACCTGTATTCTATAAGGGCTACGTCAAGTCTTATTATGGGTTTTTGAAGAATGGTTTGAGAACCACAGATTTAGACAGCTTTTCCCTGCAGACGTCAACCCAGGTTAACAGGATAACATGTCGGATCTGCTTTTCTTTTCAATAGTATGAAATACAGCTCATTAAGGCTGTATACTGTAATATTATGGTCCTATTTAATTATATTTTATACTTAATGATAAATGATTGAATTAATTTTCAGTGAAAAAGACAAAGCATTGTTAATTTTAAAGGAACAAATACTATTAATATATTTTATTTGACTAGACTGGACCTTTGTCCCTATATGAACTAATAGTAACCAGGTCATTGATCTTTTTTGTGGTCCTGCTGTGCAGTGTGCAATTTAATTTTGATAATTCAGTCAAAACAGTATTCAGTTGTAACTGTACTTTACTAAATGTGGGCTGATAATTTCCTTTACAGGAAATCACTCAGAAAGGTTTCTAAGGAAACGAGGAAAGCACACCAAGATAATACCAGGTTTTACATGACAGCAAATGCCATGCACTGAGCAAGGGAAAGGGATTTTCAGGAGACAGGTGCAGTAAACATGAATGTTTAAAGGCTGGATTTAAAAAACATTGGTTTTGATTTTTGTAGTATCACATGTAATTCACTCCGTGTGTTAAAAAGATGTTTGAATAAGAACAAAGATTAAGACTTAAATGCATGTTTAACAGCTTGCTTCTTACAAATCACTAAGGTAACATAAGGAGACAATTTGTTAGAACATTTATCTGTGAAATTCTAGAATACATTTTTCATTTTTTTCCGTTTTGCATCTCAGTCTGTTTCAAGGCAATTAAAGTCTCTACAAGGCATGGGGAAGCCTATTTCAGGATCACAGTGGTGCACGTACCAGCGTAATACTTCTTCTGTTATGGCCACCTCATGATGGCGATAGCAGAAAATAATTCAATGAAAAATGCTTAATTATTGAAATAAAGCATTTTTTTTCAATTGCCAATTTTTAAAAAATATTTTTTATTATTTTTATATTTTTTATCTATTTTTAAACATTTTTTTCACTTATTGGCACTGCATGCCTCCCCCGAGACTGGTCCAGTGAAGCAGCGAGTAATGCCTTACCGCTCATAACCAATGTTGCCCAGGCAACTGAGTATCGCTCAGCTGTTTCGGTAAGATTTTAATGGTAAATCATGATGGCGATAGAAAACTAGCCCTATGGCCATTTATTAGTAAATAGGCCCATAAATGTCCTAAACACAGCTTCACACTGCACTTGCAGATTTTTCCTTAGAATAATCTGTATTGTTTATTGTCTCTGTTTGCCCCACCCTGAGCCCAGATAGTTATGTTGATTGAAAAATACACCATACACAGACAGTTTTTTGGTATTTTGTATGCTCTTCCCTGCACCTCCACCCAGAAATATGGATAATTTGCAACCATTGCTGCCTCTTTTCCTGTATTTTATATTAACTCAAATTGATTCTTCCACTAACATAATAAAGTGGGGAATTCAATTACCAGCGATGCGGCGCACGGACATCGTACCGCGCACAGACATCGTACCGCGCACATTGCTGGCAATTATGGTAGAAATCTCTGCTAATTTTTCGGTGAGGAAAGATGGGGTGCCACAAAGTATCTCACGCAATGTTCTGAAGACACTTCGTGGCTTATTGAATTCCTCCCTATGTTTCTTATTAATTAATGTCCTCTAAGTAATAAAAGCATGATTTGCAAACAGACCCATTTTCTCCCATCCTTGTGGTTGATACGTAGATGCATCAACTTCTGTACAAACTAAGGGTCGTATTCAATTGTTCCTCCGGCCACTGGAAAAACGAGCGCGTTAAAACTATTACCGTTTATACGGTAATATTGCACGTAAAAACTGTTAATACGGTAGTTTACTCGCTGAATTTCATCTCGCAGCTGAAATTCAGCGAGCAAACTACCGTATTAATGGTAATAGTTTTAGAGCGCTCGTTTTTCCGGTGGGCGGAGGAACAATTGAATACGCCCCTAAGGGTTTACTATTTATCATAGTGCAGCAACATTGTTCCAAAAAAGTAAAAAGCAAATAATAGTCGTGTCTCCCTGCAAATCTCTTGTGTGTGGAATAGTGAAGGAAGTGGGAAGAGAGGCTACGATCTTTTCAAACTCACTGGTTACATGTTGGCTTAAATCTCTATCACAGAACAGAAGTTAGAAATCTCTTATGTATTACTATTTTTCCACAAGAGACAAGAGGCAGCAGAAATGAATATTAGTTACTAATAATCTGCAAATCATCTTATTATGACATGGGAGACATGAAATTAAAATAAAAAATGATGTGGAAGGTTTGGCCTATTAATAAATAATAAATGGGGCATTGGGTGCTGTAGAGAGCGCAGTAACAATCAACTTCTAATGCAAGCCGAGTAAACAACCGCTATAAGATTTTCTAGAGGGAGCCAACTGACGAGACATACAGATCTACAGATCTACGATACAGATAGACAATTTAGAAGAGCTTTTTGCTAGTGTCACAACATGCATGTCTTCCTTCTATAGATTCTACATTCTTATATTCATTTAATTAGCCCGTCATATAGCCTTCCTATAAAAGGTACACGCTGGATACAGTCAGCCTAATCTAAGTTCGGAGACAACCTGCACACAAGTTGCTTTTTAAAACAGAGCACAAAACTTGAGTGTTGTTTGACCATATTCAAATCCAAGTGTACATCAAGATACGTTTCCACTTGAATCTGGATGTGAGTACACACTGTCTAAATGTTACGAACCGTATGCAGACAGATGCGCACAAGTGTACAGAACACATAAAAAAATTATATTATAAATTAAATGAACGTGTAGTTTTTAAAACAAGACTATGTAGTGTCAGTCATCACTATCAGTTGGCATTAACACCTGTTGGTGCATGTGATACAGGTGAAACCAAGCATACCAATGAAACACCAAGAACTTGAATGGGCTGCATCTGCGTCGGAATGCCCTGTAAAAGGGTGATAAAGGGGTTTGGGACCTAATAGTTTGGCAAATGTGTCAATTTAATAATGTATTTATGACTATTACCGGCAACAAACTCCTCGCAAAGGTAGTTCTTGTTCAACCCAAGGAATATAATTCCTACTTTGCTCTAAATCCACATGACCAATATTTATATAAAAAGCTTATGCTTATATTTTTAAGAAAGACTTTATGCAAGATGTAGCTTCAAATAAAATGTTTTGCATTCTTAATTAACATTCTAATTGTAATACAGAGTATATTATAAAAAGTCAACAGGTTTCTGTTACTCTATTAGCATACATGGTACAGCATAGATGTTAATACAATATGCTATATTCATTGCCTGTTTTAAAAATATACAAGTTATTCAGGGGAAGGCTTGCAAATTTTAGCCTGGGGGGGGCAAGACTCCACTCAGCAGGGTATTAGGAACATTTTAAAGGAAAACAATGCATCTGACCCAGTGACCCAGCCCAAGGTATCCCACTATGGGAGTGGCCAGGGGGAGCAAATAACCCCTGAATCCAGCAAACTACATTTCATTCAATCCATTCAACAATCAATGGGAAATCCAAGATATTCAGTTTCACATTCTAGCCATCTGCAAAGCAAATACAAACTCTATATATTCTATTCAAACGCCACATAAATTGACCAAACTTTATTGCTTCAACAGTTTCACATCAAACTTTGTAATCTCGAGCATGTACCAGTAAACACGGCCCTCCATGTTGCCTCACACTGCCGCCATTATTTAGTATCCAAAGGGAAAGGGGAAAGGAGAGAGGGGGGAGCAGTAGGGTAAATACAGTGCTTGTGTCCAGGAAGAGAGTCCGAGAGAGCCTCTAGTCCTGTCTGTTCCCATGTCACAGGAAGTTGTCTCACAGCATTTGATATGTAAATGTAGGCAGTATAGAACCTGTTCTTCAAATGTTGTTTACCCAGGCTGACCCAAACATGGCTGATTCTGAGATCAATATATATATGGAAAAGGATTATCTTTATCACAACATTACTGTACATTGCCTACATTAGTCTGCCCCTCTCCTGCCCCAATCCTCCTCTCTAGTCATAGGAAGTCATCAGCATCATTTGCAGACATGGATTGAATTCAATTGCATTCATTGGAGTAAGGTCCATTTCCGGGACCTTACACTGAGTTCTTTCATGCAAGATATCCTACGCAATGGACGTACGTCAAAACATGAATCTGGTCCAGTAAATCTTTATATTCAGGGGACCAGGTGCATGCAGTTTTCTCTTTACACCCAGACCCCACAACTGTGTCACCTGTCAGTGGTTTCAACTGATTCGGACAAAAAAAATGTATGCACTACTTTGTTCAAACTTAATAACATTGGGTTTGTTAACTGATTGTGTGGGCCAGTCACAGATGGAGCTCTGTATATAGATTGGGAATTGTACCCAAAAAAAGATACTTGTTAGATACACACTACTAGAAAATTTATCTAACAATTGATTAGATATAGGGTAAGGTTTATATTTTTAAAATAAACACATTTGGGTCCATTTTACACATTAAACCCCATATGAAAAGTCTAGAAATATGGGCTATTCCAAGAGTTCCTTTGGAATTCTTGTTTAAAGTGTGAAAATACAACCATATTGTTATATATAGGTGTCGTCAGTATATGAGGCCAGCTTGTAACCCACCTGTCATTTGTGCAAAGCTCTAAATGACCTGCAAAATGTGAGCAAAACATTTCCACTTTATCTGTTGCCTAATTAACCAGTCCACAGCATAGCCAGCATGGCAACCTGTAGTTCCATACAGCATCTGGACACTAAGGGCCTGAGTCATTAAGGAAAGTAAGGGAAAAAAAGGAGTAAATGTTCTCCTGGACAAACCATGTTACAATGCGAGGGGGGTAAATTAATTTATTATTTTGCACATAAGAAAAATACTGGCTGTTTTTTCGTGTATCACACAAATACTTGATAGCTTTATGGTTACACTGAAATTTCAAGTTAATTTAAGACATGCCCTATTCCAACTATAAATCTGTCTCCACATTTTAAATGTACACCCCTCTCCAATGCAACATGATTTTGCCCAGGTGCCAAGTTATTCCATTTTTATACTTTGCTCTCCTTAATGACTCAGGCCCTCACAGTATAAATAGGCTACTACTGTGATGTGAATTTTGCAGCTAAAGAAGAGACAGAGTGGTTCATATAAAAAAGGGGACATATGACGTGTGATGAATGCACATGTGCATGACTATAAACAAAACATTTTCCTCTCCGGATAAACACAACCATTCTGCAAAGATGTGCGTTTTCTTCTCTTCAGTGATTCAAGAGCAGCTAGAGGTGAAGCTTATAGATGCCAGAAAGCAGAAAAATGAGCATGTGCCTCTGGGGCTTGACAGCGCACCTCCATAGAATGAAATGATTTGTTTAATAATGTATTCACAGATCAATATATAGAATAATACCCACATTTTATCCTGTGTTTAAATCAATGCAGTAATAGCTGGTAACATTTTATCATGTAGAAAATATCAAAACTATATTATGCAAGTGAATACACAAATATTTTCCAGCATGACTCGAGATGACTGCAATGCAGATGGCATTAAGTAAATTGCTTCTGCAAAACTATTTTTCTCTACTTAACAAGCTGTGACAAGCTTCGTTTTTGTTTTTTAACAGAATCAAAGAAAAGGTTTCATTAATGCTGCCATTCGGTCAATAAGGAATATGGAAACATCTACCATTAGCAAAAAAAATACGTTATTATTTCTTATACACTATGTCTGTCCTTTTCATCTTAGCATAAAAATTTTTTTAGGTTTCATTTAAATCATGGACTTTACTATTTACACTGTCATATATTCCCATTGACATGTATCTGTCATCTGCACGTTTAGGAGGCAGTCATTTTGTGGACTGGACAATAATCCAATATTAATGAGACTGTAGACCAGTGTTGGCTAACCTGTGACACTCCAGGTGTAGGGAAACTACAAGTCCCAGCATGCTTTGCCAATACATAGCAGCTTATTGCTGGAACGGTATGCTGGGACTTGTAGTTTCACATCACCTGGAGTGTCAGAGGTTAGCCAACACTACTGTAGACTGTCAGTTCCCTAACAGCTAATGGCAAAGTGATTCCATGATGTCACTAGTTCCTGGTGAAGTAATAGGCTGCAATCTCACTTGTGCTTCTGTCATGTCATTATGTGAATTGATAGCCTTATTTCTCATGACTCAGGCTCAGTTGTCAAAATGGCTGCCTGTATTTTGCATGGTGACAGTTGCACTTTAATAAACTTTGAGCACTTGGTGAAGATCAGGGCCACTGAGAGGAATCTCAAGCCCCAGTGCAGCCGGTTCTTCGATCCCCTCCCAGACTGCTTATGTAGCTTAGGCAAAAGCATGTGCTGAATGTGCATATTTTGGTGGATGTCCACGCAGATCCCCCAGCCTCGCACACAGCTTGGAGTAGGGAACCATGTGCAGTATACCTCCCAACTTTCCAGATTTGAGGTCTCTGTCCCACCGTCCCGTTGTGGACAGTTTTGTTCCACGGGTCAGTAAATTGGATGGTATCTCCCATTTCTGCTGATCTGTATAGCAGAGCAGAAGTGAACGGATGCTGGGCGCACCTGTCACTGGTACACGTGCAATTATTGGGTAATTGGAGGGAAGGGGGAAAAGGGACAACCCGATCCTTCAGAGCATTGGACACCGACACCCCCATTGCAAAATGGCCATGATGCAAATGCCATCCCCACCCCTCCCGCCGTTTTCTGGTGGTCCCAAATTGAGTGGTATTAGTGCTGTCACTTCCCTTGGCCACAACCTAGGTCAGATGAGTCTGTGAATGGCCCCACCATGATCACTGTTGCCTCTCCCTCGGAGCTTCTGGTAATGATTATAGCATTTACATAATTTTACCTCAGGTTACAGTAATATTTTCCAAATTTAAGGTGTTTTTTTAAGCATTCATCATCTATTAGACAGAAATCTATAACAATTAGATTTGTTTTCCTACAATAATTGTTTGCCTGACACTACTGACTCAGGGTTCCCAAACCAATTTCAGTTTCTAAATCATAGTTCTGTGTAAAAGCTGCACATTGTAACTGGGCATGCAAATAAGTGCAGAATCTGTGTCACTTCCCTCTTCCCTTCTATTCAGAGATTTCCCAGCAGCTTTCGCCTACCTCATTACGCAGACTGAACTAGCAACACACTCACGGACAGCTAGGTCATCCTTCTGCTCTCCTTTGCATATGTCAGCGTACAGACCTTATATAATAAACCTGACCAGAGCCTGTTTAACGCTCTGCAATGAAACGGCTAATTTTTATTAAATTCAAAAAGATAATAAAAAATCCCGTTATTAATTTCCATTATTTTATTCATTTACTGTGAGAGTTTTATAACTATACAGGCAGAAACATGACCCTTAGGTTCATAAATTCAACAATGCTCCATCTTAGTGCCTGAACCGACAAACCTGACTTGTCTCAGATCAAAATCAGAAACTCACTGGTCCCTACTTCATTTACTAAGGGGCATTTTTAGGACTTGATATAGAGATCAGGGGTTATAATTACTAAACTGCAGGCTTAAAAAAGTGGAGATGTTTCCTATAGCAACCAATCAGATTCTAGCTATCATTTTGTAGACTGCACTAAATAAAGGGTAACTAGAATCTGATTGGTTGCTATAGGCAACATCTCCACTTTTTCAAACCTGCAGTTTAGTAAACATACCCCAGGGACCCAAGTCTCAGACAAAGAAATCAAACATGATTATTGTTTTATAGCAAATTATTGAATGTACTGTTTCGTGACTGAAACACATGGATAGTTATATGAAAGATATGTTTAGTGTCCCTTGTAACTTTACTTCATTAGTTTGAATGGTTAGAGTTAGGACCAATATAGTGAGCATGGGTGTGGGTCTTATTCCTGCATTTAACACCTCAATATATACAAGTAAATCACTGTCTACTTTTTTAACAGAAAACTAACAAATATAGCATACTAAAAGTGTAATATTTTGCAATATGGTAATATAATTTGAACAGTATGCATGTTCATACCCAAGGTGAGTATTGTGGAAGCATGTTTGAAATTTGCTGGGCAGTCCTTAATTTGTCATTTGAAAGTAACTAATAATTATATGAAGTGCTTTTTATGCTGGGTGTGTTTTTTGTTGGTGTGTGATTCTGTTACAGTAGTCCCTGATGAATGAGTGATTTTATGTTGCAAGCAGGCAAGGACCTCTTTACTTTGCAGAGGTTGGTGACCTGTAGCTTTCCAGACAACTACACATTCCATGACGGCCTACTCTGACTGGCATGCGGTGATGGCTCAAGATCAACAGTTACTTACCCCTATCAGGGCTAGCTTTTGCCAAACCCAGGGTACGGGTGAATGTGGTGCCACCAACAAGGTGAAGGCTGTGCTGGAGACAAAGATACAAGTGTTCCTTAGGTCTGAACTAACAAATCATGTACCCATTTTCTATATTACCTTGTATGCACAATATGTCAGCAATTACCACCTGAACAGAGGAGAACACACACTCACATGAGTGGACCAAAGCAATACTACAGCTGTCTTCACTCTTCACATATTTTATACCACCAGTGTCATCACACATGATATCAGTAGTATACCAATATATCATACCACCTGTTTACTCATTACATAGTAGCACTCCCAAAACCTACTACCTGATACCAGTAATGCACCAATGAATTATAATTTTCACCATGTATTATAAATCAGCACACTACATTATACCAATAGTTCTTCGCACAATATATGATGTGAATGAGTTATCTGTACAGCGCTACGGAACCAGTGGCGATATATAAATAAATGGTGATGATGATGATCATAGAGTCCAGTGCTTTAGCATATGCAATTCAGTGCCCCATACATACTAGTCCATGCAAGGCTCCAATATAAGCCAGAGGAGCTCTAAATCGTATATCAGCATATATCATACATCAGCATATCCATTCCCCTTAGTTATATCAGTAGTGCCCCACTTATACTACCCAGCATGTTTACTGTAAAAATTTGCCACTCGCTCCTCCAATAATCCTTGCGCTGTTAACCCCTTCCAGCACTAGCCAGGTGCTATATGTAGTTTGCTATATATTTCCATAGATAAATAAATACAAGTGCTATATTAATTTAGTAGAAGGTTTGTCCCCTCCCTGAAACACCAGCCCACACCTCTGTTATACAGTATATGTAGACAGACAGGCAAGCACTAATGTTTTTATTTCCCGCTGTCAAAAAGGTGCCTAATAACAACTTTATATTCCAAATGAAATAACGGCATATTCAAGTTATATCATTTGATAAAAATTATGATGGAAATGGCATGATTTCCCTTCAAGTATTAAATGTGAGGTTATAGTTATTTGTGTTGCTATAGTAGCATATCATTTATACTCCTGTGGTGCTCTTTAAAGTAATCACAGGTTTCCATAGAAAGTATTAAATAATAAATAATTGCATTCTATTGTATTCTATTGATATATAAAAGTGACGCTGATGAGGTAAGCATAGATTTCTTTGTCACCATACATTGAGTTCCTCTAAGTAAAGTCTCACTACATTAAATAAACTACATTTACAGAAACCCTCCTCAGTTTTTGATGTCTTTTTTGCTTCACTTAAATATCAATGAATGTTTGCAATTTGATTTATATTTTAATATATTTTCCTTTCTTCAGTGTAACATACAGTAAGGCATCAAACTCATCACAGCATACAATACAGTCCATACATTATGCTAGCCATTGGCAAGCACCATCGCGTTTGTGATTTATACTGATTATTACAAAGCATGTGTGTTGAAATTCATTATGGGCAATGTCATCCCATGCACCAAGGATCTAAAGTATCTAATGGCAGCGGTAGTGAAAAATATTACAGAGTAGCATAATAACAAATTTAATTTGCAAAAGTAAGTATGCTATAATATAACATGCTATAACATTTATATTTTATATTACTGACATATCAGCATCTTTATTTAGCTAATACATTAAGGACAGTTAGAGTAGAGTTTAAATCCTGCTAGAAGTATGACATTAAAGCCCAGTGCAGCACTACCAACCCATTCCCGATTTGGAAGAACAGCGGCCAGCAACCACAGGTAAAGCACTGCTGCCTAGCGCATATTGAGGGTGCCCGTGTGCCCTAGTGCGACCATCTAGGTTTGCCCAGTGGTAGTGCTGACCCTTGGAACTTTATCTTCAATCATTTTTAATTTACATGCAGATTTGTTTATTTTTTTTACCATTGGACCTAAAAGTTGAGCTTAGGTCTGTGCATTGGATACAATTATATATATACAAGAGATCTGTTCCTCTATCTCAGTGATGGCTAACCTGTGACACTCCAGGTGTTGTGAAACTACAAGCCCCAGCATGCTTTGCCAGCTATCAGCTAGTTATCTACTGGCAAAGCATGCTGGGGATTGTAGTTTCACAACACCTGGAGTGTCACAGGTTAGCCATCACTGCTTTATCTAAAGGCAACAGAAATAAAAAGGAAGGTCCCATTTCATTTCAAATTATTTAACTAACTTCAGATACTATAATACATTAATAATAGTACTACTAGTAATAATAATAATAATAATAATAATAATAGTACAAATATGAAATATATTATTTGGAATATATGTGGGATCATTTTAATATGTAGTCTTGTTATATTTTAGGTATGGCGGTCTAAATTAGAAAAGAAAAATCTTATCTGGAAAACCCTGCCTCACACTGCCCCTAGTATTTCTTATTACATTGTTTTGCAGTGCTCCTCCCAGTGTCTGTATGAGAAAATGCCCAGTGATGATGTGTATGATATAATTATTGATCGGCAGCATTTATAAATAAAATATAAATATATGTACAGCTGCTAACAAAAGTAGGTTTTCTCATATAAATTATGGGAAGAAAAATCCCATCCCCCATTACGAATGAAGACTTAAAAATGTCACTGTAGTACACATGTACACGTCTGTAGAAACTCAGTTTGACTGTTCAATTGATGCTGTGGTGTGGATGTACCAGCATAAAAATAGGTAGACATAGTACATATTATGTTACTGGTGTTTGAACTTCAGTGTATAAGGAATGTAGCTACCTTCTCGGTTTCTGAACTACATCCCTTATAAACTATCTGGAACACCTCAAATAATTTGGTTTCATCCTTAGAGCACATGTCCATTTGGATATATTTTAATGATTTGCAGAACCAAATAATAATTTTAAAAAATCCAAATTCCAACCTCAGCTCTATTAATCATTATAAGGACTTTCAATATTATGAAAAAGTTGGACAAAAAAGTTCATATTCCAACATTTACAAATACAATCTTTAAGATTGGAATGGTGCATTGAAAAAGCTTGGATACTTTGAAGAATGTAGTCTTTGATTCTTAAACTGTATAAGATTGATAAGTAATGCTGTGTGCTGTGGGATGACTTTTGTATTTTGTAATGTGCGCAGTCTCTAGTATTTTGTTTCATGATCATACCATTTCGATATCCTTTTATGGAGGATCTTATTTTTTGTTTCCCCGCTTACCAGGGGGGATCACCGCCTTACTGGACCCCAGTGAATGGGGGTATTTTCTGTGCATGCAACATCTACAAAAAGGTATAGTCAGGGGGATAAGTGTATAATCGGCACATTCTGACATCAGACATCAGAAAACAACATACAAGATGCTGTTAACAAAAAAAGTTTGACAAAGTCTGACATGCATTATATAAATATATATGTTATATAAATGAATAAACTTAAAAAGAATGATTGAGCTTTATTTACTACATCTTACCATAATCTTTTCTTAGCCTATACACAATTTATATTTATCTGGTTTTGAATTGGGAGCTCACTGAAATAATAGTGATGCAAGTCTGGCACTGGAAACCATATATATTGATGTGTAAGTGACACCAGACGTTGAGTTCAGCCACTTACTCAGTGCAATGAGGACAGCACCATAAAGGTGCTAAAAGTAAGACATATTTCTATTACTTGTTCCTCTGATATTCCTTCCACTATAATTTTACCCCTGAGTTTTTCTTCTGCACCATATTTTAGCTCCTGTTATAAGTGAAGTGTTAGTTTAATTTAATTTACTGTCATTTCAAAAGGAGAATAATTAACACTCAAAAAAGTCTTATGTAAGAGTAGGTCATTTAAATCCATATGTTGTGCCATACCTATGATCTGTGCCAGTTGGCACTAGTAGGGTATGCACTTGGTTTAAACCAGGCACACGTCACAGACACTTACATCCCACTTGCCCTATGTTTTTATCCATTTGTTTTATGTGGAAGAAACATGTTCGCTATCAGGCAGCAGTGACAATATTAAAAAAAATTAACCTCTCTAATATAGCTGAAACAACTCCCCATTTTGTATACCCAAAAAATATTTTGCTTACTAATAATGTTTTACTCTAATAATATATGATGGGATAAGGAAGAAAGCACCAATCAGTATCAGCAGTGCAATCCGAAACAGCCATTCACAAGCAGTTTGACCGTCATCATTATCCGCTATTTGCACCTGACCCTCACCACTCCTAAATAATACGGCTTTCTCTGGGATATATACGTCTTTTTCCCAGTCTGCTTACAATTGTACCCTTACTGTGCTCAGCCTACATTAGAACCCCCACCTACCATCTCTCCAGATGGAGGCTGCAATAAGTGTCACAATGACACCAATCAGCATTGGCGCATATATGTGAGCCCACTTTCTGGGCATGTGCAGTGCGATTTTACGCAAGATACACCAGCATTAGTCCCAATCTGCATCAGCCCCATAATGTTTAGTATTGTGGATATTCCAATTTTATAAAATTCAGAAATGTATATGAAAACACAACATAGTAGATTTACTTTCATATATTTCAAATTCTAGATGTGTTATAAAATACCATTGTGTAGCTGGAAAATCAATATTATGTGGGAATAGGCTGTAGACCAGACCACAAAGCTGTAATGGAAAAGCTGTGCTAGACTAATAGCTGTAAATGAAAGTCATCCGTCAAGAATAGAGAACCTTTTCAACATATTTTTAATCACACATTGAATACCTAAATAGGAAATAATTGTCCACCTTGAATTATTCACAAATAGAAGACTATATTTATTAACCAATAGATATATATATATTAAGGCTAAGGTTCAAATGCTGGTAGTAGTGTTATTGGAGTGGTTGACATTCTCTTTTCATGCTTGTGATTTAAATTGTAGCCTGAGCTGAAAAGATTTATTTTCACAGTTAGATATTATAGAGATATTATATTATATAGAGATTTCACATTTGTTTATATACTGTTTCAACAATACCTACTGCTTCTCTGTTTTATCCCTGTTTACTATACACACAGCCACCTGACAGCTCACCAGTCCATCCTACATGCAGCAACATATCACAAAATACCCTCAAAGGACACAGCTGTGTTACAGGCAGACAGCTTCCTTTATTTCTTTCCAAAAAAAATAGAAAAATACATAATTCAACAACAAATTAAGTATGCTAAAGCATAATTGAATACAATGGAAATTATAAGTGCCAACATTTTCAATTCTATTCTCAAAAACTACTAGTGGAATTTCAGGATAATAGAAGTTACCTGGGAGTTCTGTGACCTATATAAAGCCACTCAGCCTGTGGTCTCTTTCTTTATATGGTCATGGAATGTCCTTAGTGCCTTCTAGTTTCCTTACATTTTACAGTAGGGTTGCATTATGCCATATAATATTATTATATGAAATACTAATAATAATAATAATAATAATAATAATAAAAATAATAATAATAATAATAATGAAACGCCTTGTGAAATGCAGTATTTCTGAAACAATATTTCTGTACTCATCCAACAGCTTACTAGTGGAGGTATCAACTACAACTGTGCCTAGGAACCCTGTCGCTATGCTGGGGTCCCAATGTGCTACATGGGTTCAGAGCAGCTGTTCTTGGACTCCTTTTGTGACTACAGAATCACTAGATCAGCTTGTTTGCAATTATTTGGAGCTAAATTAGGAGCAGTCTGCGATAACATCACTGCCCCCTGCCAGGCCTAACATTTTTTTTTCAATGGAGAAAAAAATCATTGGACTTGTCACTAGTACTTGTAATTTTTCAGAGGACTGGAACTTGTATGTTCTTACAGTGATCAGGTTAACTAAACAGTGTGACTTTATACTTTTATATGTGGTCTAAACTGCTGAATATAAATCCCCCATTGCTCTATATGCCTCTTTGCTGAATATGACTTACGTATATAAACTTTTCAGCCCAAACATAAAGGGCCTGAGTCATTAAGGAAAGTAAGGCAAGAAAAAGGAGTAAATGTTCTCCGGGACAAACCATGTTACAATGGAAGGGGTGCAAATTAATTTATTATTGTGCACATAAGAATAATACTGGCTGTTTTTTCATCTAGCACACAAATACTTAATAGCTTTATTTTAACACTGAAATTTAAAGTTGAACTAGGAAATGCCCCACCCCAACTATAAATCTGTACCTACATTTTAAATTTACCTCCCCCTCCATTGCAACATGGTTTTGCCCAGATTCAAAGTTACTCCTTTTTTTATACTTTACTCTCCTTAATGACTCAGGCCCAAAGTAAGGGGAGATTCTATAGTTCCTGGTCCTCAAAGTCTGCACAGTATTAGTCCATGGACTGAAGAAATTTCAAGTACTTTAGACTTCAAGAAAGGTGCTCTTAAAGGTGTATACATGTTTCATGTTAGTAATAGTAGTTGCAGTAGTAATAGTAGTAGCACTAATTTTCGGGAATGGCGCATTGGAAATTTGGAAATTACTACACTATGTTGGCCCTACTCTTTCCAATGTGACTATTGGCACCACATATATTTGCCTTGTGATATTCATTACTGGGATCATCTGAGGGATCTAGGTGGAAGCTGCTCCAATACATCTGAGTACCCGATAGCCATCATCATCATCATCACCATTTATTTATATAACGCCACTGAGTCCGCAGTGCTATACAGAGAACTCATTCACATCAGTCCCTGCCCCATTGGAGCTTACAGTCTAAATTCTCTAACATACACACACAGACGGAGAGAGAGAGACTAGGGTCAATTTTGATAGTAGCCAATTAACCTACCAGTATGTTTTTGGAGTATGGGAGGAAACCAGAGCACCCGGAGGAAACCCACGCAAACATGGGGAGAAAATACAAACTCCACACAGATAAGGCCATGGTCGGGAATTGAACTCATGACCAGGGCCTGATCAGCCAACAGGCTGACCAGGCTGCAGCCTGGGGCGCTGGGTCGGGGTGGGGGGGGGGGGGGGGGGGCAGCGCTGGTCAAGTGGAAAAAAATGATTTCCTTTTTTTTTGTTCGAAACAACCCGCCTGCCCCCCCCCTGCAAATCCTACCTTATGGTGTCCGCCCCTGCTCCAATAATCAGCATGCAGAAGATGACAGGCAGAAGATGACAGCTAATCAGAAGCTGTCAGCTGCCGTCAATGCAAGCATCTCACGTGACCACACTAACCAGACAGACCGCGCCGGCACTGAAGGAACAGTCACCGCCGGAGCGCCCGAACGGAAGAGGAGATCGTTGTCCGGCAGCCGCCCCAATGGTAAGTTAGACTAAAAACTGCACTCTTCTCTATGGGCTGCCCAGGCATGAGTTAAAAACTGGGGGGGCGCGCGGATGACTAGGCTGCGTGGACTCATTATTCTTGACCAGGGGAGGGCAGTGGCACAGTTCATGGCTTCGGGGGTGGGGGAAATAGGCTGCTGGGGGGATAATTATTGTTCTCTATATGGCGGCCAGAGGGGGGATTAATACTCAGGGGGGGGATAAACTGCTGGGGGGATAATTAATGTTCTCTATATGGGGGCTAGAGGGGGGATTAATACTCAGGGGGGGATAAGCTGCTGGGGGGATAATTATTGTTCTCTATATGGTGGCCAGAGGGGGGATTATAACTCAGGGGGGGAATAAACTGCTGCGGGGATAATTATTGTTCTCTATATGGGGGCCAGAGGGGGAATTATGACTCAGGGGGGGGATAAGATGCTGGGGGATAATTATTGTTCTCTATATGGGGGCCAGAGGGGGGATTATGACTCAGGGTGGGGGTGGATAAGATGCTGGGGGATAATTATTGTTCTCTATATGGAGTCCAGAGGGGGGATTATGACTCAAGGGAGGGATAAGCTGCAGGGGATAATCATTTTTCTCTACATGGGGGTCAGAGGGGAGATCATGACTTGGGGGGGGGAATAAGCTGCAGGGAGCTTTAAAATTATTAATTGACTAAGGGCTGGGGGGTTAATTAACTGACTGTCATGGGTTGGTACATATTAGTATATGATTATAAATAATTTTCATATATTTTATTACATATATATGCCTGTACTAGGGGGTTGTTTTATTTGGTCATAATGGAGTGTTGTGTTTGAATCATTCAGGGTTTGTTAACATTTTGCATTTTTGCACATTTTCAATACAGGACCCCAAGGTTCCAGAAGCCAACTGACAACAACACGTCAAGAACAAGCAAGAGAGAACATCCGGTAGTCTACACTGCAAGATCAGGTAGGAGAGAACAGCACAATTTATCTAACTTTGAATGTGTTATTTTACTGTAGTGACATTTTAATGTGTTTGCAGAGTTCATTAAGGAAAGTAAGTAAAACAAAGTAAGTTTTCTCCTGGACAAAACCATGTCACAATACAAGGGGTGCATATTAGTTTATTATTTTGCACATAAGTTAAATACTGGCTGTTTTTTCATGTAGCACACGAATACTTGTTAGCTTTATGTTTACACTGCAATTTAAAGTTGATCTAGGACATGTCCTACCCCAACTATAAACCTGTCCCCACATTTTACTTTACATCCTCCTCCAATTCAACATGGTTTTGCCCAGGTGCAAAGTTACTAATTTTTTTGGCTTTCCTTTGCTTAATGAATCAGGCCCTGTGTGGTTTTTATGTATTAATTAATATTTTACAAGTGTGTGTATATGATATATACTGTAGTTGTGTAGTGAATCATCTAGAGTATTCTAACAGCGCTGTACTTTCTAGTGGTCTTTGGTACAGGGGAGAATCTAGAAAATGGTTGTACCCCGGGCGTTTAAAGGGGGGGCGATTTAGGTCCCGTCCCCTTTCTGACTTCTGAGGCTGCCGGCGGCTGCACGCTATGTGCTGGTCCGCTTGGCAGCCGGGCAGCACACTGTCACTGCCGAACGGACCTGCACATAGCGTGCAGCTGTCGGCAGTAAGCCCCCGCTAGGGGGGGGGGCAATTGCCCCGATCGCCCCCCCCCCCCCCCCCCCCCCTGGATCTGCCACTGCTTTGGTATAGTGTATGGAGAAATATGTAAGGCTTCTGTGAACAGCATCAGAGAGGGATATACATTTATTGATGTGAACTATATATATATATATATATATATATATACACATACACCGCACACACACAGTGGTGGAAGTGGGCTGGTAGACTGTAGTATGCCATACCACCACTTCCGCTGCCTTAATTGTAAAATTATTCTAAATTTCCACTTTGACCACTGTGTATATATAGATATTGGTTGGGGGCGGCGGCAAGCAGTGTGTTACCGCGGGGGGGGGGGAGGGGGCGTCAACCAGTATGTTAGACTGGGGTGGCTGGAACCCTTAATCAGGCCCTGCTCATGACCATAGCTCTGTGAGGCAGAAGTGCTAACCACTTAGCCACGCTGTTGTGTTGAAATATTTACGTTTGTGAGTAAATATATTTTGGGAGGAAATGGTAAAGAGAAAAAAGTCTCTGTAACAACACAATAGAAGAGAAGGTATAATTTTAATCTACGGTGACAAACATGAAGGATCACCAGGAAAGCTACTGAGGAGTGGCTAGACAATTGCCCAGGAACCTTGAGCCAGGATATGCCATAAAACGTACATCGTTATTGTAGGTATATAAAAACAATATTGTAATGCAACATTTTTAAATGACCAATCCGAAACCCACTGCATGTAAAAAAATAATGTTATTTTCTGTTTAAATTGTGTTTACATGGTTTGTGTGATGATAATAAAACATGAGTAGGTTAAAACAATTTATGTGTATAGTTGTTATGAACAGATAAAACTTTAGAAACTAATGTTTCTGAGATCACTTTTGAACTGTACATTACTTGTCTACAATAAATTTATCATGTATTTTTACTTTTCCAGCATCCACCACAATTCATTTAAAGTTATTTTTCTCATTACAAGGATAAAACTATAACGGACTGATAATAAACACTGGCTATGAAAGGCAGATAAAATGTGTTTATACTAAAGTGGCAGCTGACATATTTATTAATGTCAAACCTAGATAAAATATTTATAAAGAAAGACATTTAACCATTGTAGAACAGACAGAAGTGCTTTGCTGAAACCTAAGTCATAAAGAGTTTTGATGATTTAGGAACTGATGTATGATCTTATAAATCAACACTCATTTTGGTTTGAGCTTAGGTGGAAAATGCTGGTTTGTATTTAACAAAAAATTTGAAAGAATATATGAACATTTCTCATTTCAAGTTGCACAAATGCCCTAATTGTCTGCCTCCCACTTAATAAACAGTCTGTCCATGACATGCCCTAATTCTGGAATCTGAAACTACCATTGTAAAAATGTTTGCAGTGACCATTAGAGGTTTTGCAAGTATGGCTGGAAATGTGTCTTACATAAATTATGAGGAGATATGAAGAATGGCTTTATTACATATGTGACAATAGTTTAGTTTAACGTTTTTATTACATTATTAGAAATATGCTGAGAAATTAATTTTCCCATAGAACCTGCAAATCTCTGTCACCATGAGGATATTGAAGAAGTAAAAAGGGTCTGCGGCCATCAACTATCCAGGAAATGACCCGGTAATTGCACCATCTCTAACCTTCGACTCTCACTTAAGTAGTTTTAGTCCAAAAAATGCTTTCTGCATAAAGCATAAAATGAGTGGTACAGGGGTGCCTAATTCACACTTAGTTGACTATGTCTCAATCTGCCTCGTTGCTCTCATAGGAACATTAAAACGTTTTGCAACATAAAGACAATTTCTTTCTTACAAGCAAACTTTATGCGTGATGCATACAATTGGGTACATTCGTGTAAAAATAGGCTGGTTGGCTCCCTTCATTGACTGGGCGACCTGAGCCCTGAGAAATCTCCCTCTTAAGGGATTATACTTGGTTATTTGTAAATCACTACAAATCTATCATCTTAGAGTTGCAGGGTTTTGCCTTTATGCCTCTTTTTATAGTTGCTTTAAATAGAATAAAATATGTACACTGAATTATTCTATATGGCAATAGGAAAAACTATTTCAGATGGTAATTCCTCTAATGTCTACACATGTTGTTGCTTTCAATGAATGAAAATACAATATGAAAAGAAAATACTTGTTTACTATTGATATATTATGAACCATAAACAAGAATTTATTGTAAATGAATGCATTCCTGCAAAATCCCTAGGTGTCCCTATATTAGAACTTAACTCAAGAAACATCCTTTTCAGCACTTGCAGTCTCTTGATGGTCCTAGAGCCTAAATGTGAGCTACAACAGATGCCAGTTGTCAATGCTTTGTCGACAACCGGTACCTGCAAGGGCAGAAATTGGAGTTGCAAGCACCGACAGGAATAAGTTTCTTCTTAACTGTAGATGGGGAGGGTTTATTGCAGAAAAAAAAGAATTTTAAGTACAGATTTAAAAAATAATTCATCTAAATTCATCTATAAAGAATAGTTGAAAAATACATTTATTTTATATCATTATTTCTTATTTGAAAATATTAGGATCTTAAGAACAAAAACCAGTAACAATTAAAATTGTATATTAAAGTGATAAGAATCCTCCAGCTACATCATAACATTAATTCCGATGTGGCTGGGGGACTTGACCAAAAAGAAAGACAATTTTGGTGCAGAGAGGCTGGCACGGTGCCACGGTAAGTGCGGGGCCCTCTCGCCATGCTCAGGTTTACACTGTTCCGCAGCTCTGGTCCCAGGATTGAACATTGTGTAACCAGCTTGAATTATATGCTGGGATTTCCAGTCTCCTGGGTGTATAAATGTTACAATGCAGTAGAGGGTTTTCTACTCCTTTTCCCTTAAAAACTTAAATTATTAAGATAATTATACAATTGTGAAAAAAAGGTATCAAATGACAATTATTATGTTCTTAGACTGCAAGCATACAAAAAAATCACATGGAGTATTTGTTTCATGTCTTGGTCGATTCTTTGCTTATGAATTATATAAGCTCCCCAAGGACTGTATTGTAATTTTATTTTTTTGATTACTTTATAGTTTTAAAGCAGAAGACTTGTTTGACATGACTTTTACTGCTCCTGATTTCGGTGTAAAATGCAATGGAATTGTTATAAGAATCTGTTCTAACATTCCTTTACATCCAATACTAAATACAAGGCACAAACACACACTTGCTCTTATTTGCAAAAATTTTCTTTTTGCCACAAAACACAAGGTATGCAATGCTACATTTGTCCCAACACACCTGTTTATTTACCTCCTCCTGTTTACATTTTCGTATGGGATGTACATACATATAGTACTCCTAAATATCTGTTTCAGAACCATACAAAAAATAAACAAAAATTAACAATTTGACTCAATTGTTTAATAGTTCCCTATGAGACTAAAGGACATGAGCCATGGGTAATAAATAAAATTGCATCAGAGGGGATTTGTGAATGGAGGACATCATTGGATGACAACAGCTCTTGTCCAATCAGGTGACAAACTCCCTACACACCTACTTCATGTATGAATATCTTCTGATGTAGAGCAGCTACATATCTGACATATCTCTGCGTTGTCTGATGCAACTGGAACGCATACCGTGAATACTGGAAGTAAGTAAATCACTAATAGTCAACAGGTCTTTTTCAGCTATGTAGACACAAGACTTTACCTTTTATAAATACTGCTGCATGTTTGAGGATTCTTCAATGTTTTATTTTAATGTTTTCACATAGGTCATTAAAAAATCTTGGTGACCCTGCACCAACAAGAGGTTATCTTGAAGTCTGTTTCTAATATTTTCAATCGCTTCTGTTTCAATGTGCAGAGCCTTTTTCTGTAATATATATGCTTAGATATCACCCACAACCCAGTCCAGTTATTTAACAAACCATGGAAAATGTTAGTACAGCATTAAGCCCCTTGTAAACATGTCCCATGGTGATAATCACTGTATAGCCAGGAATCCAGATGACACTGGGAGTCATTAACTAAAATTATTCTGCGCTGCATAGGGAACTAAAACCAATTACTGATATCTTGCTATCTTTCTGCAATGCTGGGAGTTGCTAATTAATTAATCCCTGTTTGTACGAGAGAGAAATGGTGGGTTACCTACAATCTATATATTGTTTACTGACAGTAGATGTATGTTTTATGGATTTCTGTTCGAGCAAATCTATAATTGGAAATTAAATTATTAATGAAGACCTAACCAGCTTTTAAGATGTATTCTAAAATGTTCTGCTGTATTGTGAAATTAAATATGGTCCCAAAATACTTCTGAAAGAATGGATAAGATTAATAAATGAGCAGTAGTTAACTAAAAGATGTATCACTTTATTAAATGACCAATTATAGTCAAAGTAAATTGCTGAAGTGATAATTAACTCATATGCTGTATTGTGTTCACATAGGAATTGAAGGCAGTGACTGACTGACCTCTTGCTATCCAATATCCAGTACTGTAACAATAAATACACATGGACAAAACCAAAGAGAAAAGAGATATTTTACTGACCAAGACAGTTCACATGGATGATGCTTTAGGAGCAAACTGATGTTTATCTAAGGGAAAAGAAAACATCAAAAACAAATATGGTTTGATGATAGCTATATCCTCTGGTAGATGTATGCTTCACGGAATGACTTACAGAGCAATTCTTAACAGATTGTAGTAAAAGGAGGTTAGTAAACTAGAAATTTGGCAAATAATACAAACAAAAGTATAGCATTATAATAAATTAGGTTAAATTTTAACTTGGAATGTGTGATACTGCGTTCCAACACAGACTGTCTGCAGCCCCAGATCTGACACTAGAATTAAGTGGGGAGCCATATCATTCCATCAGTGATGCTGCGTGATAGCTGATGGTTCTTCTACTGAGTAGGAAAGATAGATATGCAGGGACTGTAAAGGAATCATCTCACCGATGATTGTATGTGGGGTATATTTACATGGGGTACAAGTTGATTTTTGTGACTCCCTGCCTAAAGTGGATAGTAGGCAGTGTTAGTATAGGAGCGCTATGCTCCATCTCATTGTCGGGTTGCTATGACTATGTAATCCCTGGTGGTCTAGAAGGAAACCAGAAATGAGGCAGGACTCCAATGTCCGATTTGTGCTACTTTGCATGCCCAGACCCCGCAAACTGGAAGTTCGGCTTTTCACGCCGTTACTTCCAGTCAGATACTGAAGGGGACGAGTCAGGCAAAGTTAGCTACGTGCCACAATAATATAAGTTGCCCAAAAGCCCTCTAGAAGGTGACCGAAGGCTCCCTACTGTGCCTATATATATATTAGAGGAGTCTGCCACAAGTACCTGCACAGTGGTAGTGCAGTGTGTTAATCCTCCATCATATGTACATCTGTATCCACATATATTAGAGTGTATACGCCTGCACAAATATCTGCATACAGGAACCTGAACTGCTAAATGTGTTTATTGGTTGTTGTTCTACAAGTCAACCCTTGTGAGTACATGCATTCTGTTGTTATCATCTTTAATAAACAGAAACCTGTTACAAAAGCATTGTGGCTTAACATCCACATTAACACCGCTGAACACCTTTATCAATATCAAAAAGTATAACCAACAGGCAGGGTATCATATTAGCACTGTGCATGATTGCCTCTACCTACTCATGTTAGCCCAATACAGAAAGTACCAGTTAGTGCACCCACTTGACTCTCTGGAAGCTATCCACTTTAGGCAGGGAGCCACAAAAATCTCAGGATGGCTACAGCTGGGAATACTATAAGGACATAGAAGGCTTTATTAGTAAAATAAGGCATTTTTTCCTTTATTTTCTTTATAGAGACTCTTACCACTGCTTTAAGCAGCAATAGAAAATCTTTATAATCTCCCAATATTGATGTAAAAGGGCCTTAATCACCCAACTAAATGAAGTCTCAATCTAGAACTCCTGACAGAAATCCTGTAGGGCTAATTGCTGTTCTCTGTAAGAATGGAGGATGGGAATTGGGATGAACTCTGAGGTTGCAGAACTGGATTTCTGTCTGAGGGCCAAAAAGTATAAATTATTTCCATTAATCTTTGCTCAAAACTTTGCACATATTCCTTCCTATTCATTATGAAACCTAAAGCGGCCAATCGAAGTTAACAAAACTGAAATGAAACCTGATTGGCTGCTCTGGAGTTGAATTTGAATGACAAGGGAATAGAGTAGCAATAACATGGAGCAGAATATAAGATTATAATTAAAGGACCACTTCCACCTTCAGGGCTTTAATGCAGGCACACTGCCTGCATTGATGGGGCCATCCCTGTGCCTATGCAAGTTGTGACTGCAGACATGGCTAAAATAATATGTTGCACTGAAAGAGGGCTGGAGTTTATTTTCCCAATGCCTGTAATGCACTGATCCTAGTGAGTACAACATGTTTTCCACAGGTAAGATAAGATTATTGCTACATAGTTAGTAAAGGGTACTTCACTAACCATGTACTTTACATCACAAAGCTAGCAAATGCATACACATGCGTGGAAAACAGCTGAATAAGAATTAAGAAATCTCTCCGACACAACTTTCATTTACAGCGAACACACGAAAAAATCTCCTACTGCACTTAACCATCTGCTAGTGTAAAACTACACTAAAAGCATAAAAAGATCTCCTAATAGTATAGCTGACACAGAATGTAGTGTACATTAAGCAAACAGGACATCTCTGGTATCAGATAGTCCTAAGTCTGAAAACACACAAAAGCAATAAACAACTGCAGACACAGAAAGATTGCAGAAGGATTCTTAAAAAAATGTTTGGTTTATTACCAGAGACAAAGTCCAAAAAGACATGCAGATAGAAAACAGTATGGCAAAAATGTTAGGTTTAAGTCTGCTGGGTGTACAAAAAGTTTTTGTGTTTCATGCATTACTCCGCTGCATAATCCATTGTAGAACACACACGATGAGGCTTCTCAACAGGGGTAATACTATTTTCTATGAAATCTTCATCACAAAACATCTGTTTTCTTCTATTCATATTGTCACAATGTAACCTTGAAGCTGGGGTCTCTGTTATGAAAAAAACGAATGATGTTTGCACTCAGGGGGTAAATTCTGGTGATATTCGGCGATAATGTTGGCTAGATTTAAAATGACAATTTAATTAAAGGCAGGTTTTGAAATTCATCCTTTTTTGCAATATAAATCAAAATTATCATAGCACCTACCCTACACTATCATTAGTTATATACTCATACATGTATATGTGTTTTTGAAACATTGAGCAAGTTCCCATTCACTGATCTATTGCAGTTGTCAGAAGTGCTGAATGCAGGAACTTGCAACCTGTGCTACATTAAGTAAATATTTGTGATAACATCTCCAACAGTAAACTCCAGAATCCAGTGGGAATTTCCTGCAAGAGAAGAAGCCAAAATAATACCAACCATTCATAAGAGTTGTGAACAGCTATGTGCAATTAGAAGTAATAACTGAAAGCAGAACTTCAGCTCCTAACAGCAAAATTAATATTTTCAGTGTCAACAACCAGGACTGTGCTTGGAAAGGCAGGACATATGGAATAAATATATATTATTGTGTATATACTGTGGGGCTCGCGTACATTAGGATGCAAACTGCATTTTCAGCTTCTGATTCAATTTTTTACTTCTGCACATGCCCACAAAGCACTAGCTACATTTGCGGTCATATGTAGACTGAGACGCATCCTGCAATTATGACAGCTAGTGGCCCATTATGATTGAAGAGGCCGAATAAGCTGGGGGTGTGTACGGACGTGTTGGAGCAAATGCGACTTATGTAGTCTGAGACTCAGATGCATGTGCGCCTATGAGGAGACAGGAATCTTGCGAGTGCTCAATCACTGGTAAAAGTTACGATCTGATAGTGATAACTATCAGGTTAGCTGCGTCCAGCTCAACATACCTGTGTAAGATGTGTCTTTTTTTGGGCTTGAATTATCGTCTGCGTTTTAGATGGAAACTGCGTTCAACTCTACATCACCCCCTACCTATTTGTAATATCAGGATATTTGATGTGATATGCAGTTTTATTCATTAGTAAAGTACTATAAATACTGTTATTAATCCCTCGCCTCTATAGTGCCTTGAATAAGAACCGCATCAGCATGGTATATGACTGGGGAGTTGGAGATCTGCTTTATGTAGGATTTACAGAGTAGACAAGAGAACGATGAAACCCAGGCACCATGTACTTGATTCTGTTCAGAGTGGGTGAGGGATGCTACGTTCAGTAAGGAGAGCCACCAAACCCAGTGGGGAAACATTTTATATGTGTCACAAATTGTTGTTAGAAGGTATCATTCAAGATGCTGGTGTCTTATCCATGCATACCCTTGAGGTGACACTGAGATCTGTTTGTCAACATTGAAATATCCATGGAAACGGCTAAGTCTTTAACTGGGAAGGCATTTAAAAATCAACCACAACGAGATGCGTGTCTGTGGTCACATGTGAGGGGAGCACTTTGCATCTCATCACATTGCTTGGTCTACTAGCTGTTCATCACAATATACAGCAATATTGCACAAACATATATTGCAGTATGGATTATGAATGAAAGGCACTCATGTCTAGTTTGGAAATTTTAAGGGGACTTTCACTCTTTTCAGGACTCTGGACGAAAGACCTGAAACTATTTGTTGTTGCTATTGTGAAATTTCTTTCTTAGCGTAGTGAAGATTTTTAAAGAGAACAACTTATTTTTAAACTTATTCCTATTTGTTGCTTCATATCTGTGAGATTGGCACTTGTAGTTTAATTGGGCAGCACCCTTAGGTTATACTTGTAAAGTTTTTATTTTTTATATATGACAAATATACGATTTTAAAGTAGGATTATTTGTTTTTCAGCAAACTATGCAGCGATAAAAAATAGTGGTTTAATAGTTACTTTATTCTGTCTACCACTGTGGTGTAAGTGCACACTCCCTTACCTCACCACTGTGGTATAAATGCATACTCCCTTACCTCACCACTGTTGTATAAATGCACACTCCCTTACCTCACCACTGTGGTGTAAGTGCACACTCCCTTACATCACCACTGTGGTATAAATGCACACTCCCTTACCTCACCACTGTGGTGTAAGTGCACACTCCCTTACCTCACCACTGTGGTGTAAGTGCACACTCCCTTACTTCACCACTGTGGTGTAAGTGCACACTCCCTTACCTCACCACTGTGGTGTAAGTGCACACTCCCTTACCTCACCACTGTGGTGTAAGTGCACACTCCCTTACCTCACCACTGTGGTGTATGTGCACATTCCCTTACCTCACCTACCTTTGACTCTACCTGTAGAAGCTTTCCTGGCTACATTTTTATGTTACCATTCATTTAATGTTGGTCTGTTTAAGTTTTATATAATCTATTGGTCCACAATACTCTGCTGCTTAAAATTTTGTTTAAACAGTAAAATCTCCTCAAACAAAACTAACAGTGGAATGCGGGATCCATTGTCTTGGATCCCTATCGTCCTGAGCTACTCAATTATCTGGTACCTAGATTGTTTCACTGCTGGCACAAAAACTTTAATGTTGTTGCTTCCGATCCTCTTGTGATCATATAAAATAATTGGCTGGCTGATATTTTCCGTGTTACCTGTCACATTATTATAGTTCCCATACTCTTTGTTGTGTTAATTCCCTAATTATGAACCATTAGAGCCGCCATCTGATTCTAAGTTAGAAGCAAAGCATAAAAAAAAAGAGCAAAGTTGCTCCTGGATAAACCATGTGACAATGCAAAGGGTGCAAATTAATTACTGTTTTGCATGTAAGGAAAATACTGGCTGCTTGTTCATGTAGCACACAAATACTTGAAATCTTTATTTGTACACTAAAATTTAAAGTTGATCTAGGACATGCCCTATAAATCTGTCCCTACATTTTAAATTTACCTCCTCCCTCTAATGCAGCATGGTTTTGCAAGTTGCAAATTTGCGAATTATTTGTGCTTTGCTTCTTACTTAGCATTAGGCCCTTAGGGCAATATTTATCAAGTGTGGTTTGCCGTCATTTTTTTAAACCGCCAATTTTGTTAAAGGCATAGCCTGTCGGGTTTTCCATAACCTAACCACCACTTGATAAATATGCCTTTTCGTTTTTAGATTTCAGTTAAATCTTATGATATCATAATGTGCAAGCTTCTGCCATTACTGGTTGTATTGATTGTGTCTCATTACGAAAAACCACACAAACCAAATCAGACGCTAATGGGTATATCAGGGTGCTGGACCAAACTTAAACAGGTACGATACCATGTTATATGCAAAAAACAAACAAACTGAAAGGCAGAAGGGCGCTGGTTATAGTCACCAATGTATTCAATATTTATTAAAAAAGTTATGTATTGCTATAAATATAAAAGCTTCTTCCAATACAATAAACCTGGTAGGTAAGTAAATGAATTTCAAATAACCAAATTGCATTCTCTGTCCACAATTTTCACATACTGTGTATATACACTGAAAATGTCCAATCCTTTCGATATATAGATCCTCATGAGGAACAATAATCCACTTAAATGATTCACATATAAATGTTATAAAGCTCTCAATTACGCCTACTACAAAAGATTAAGATAATTTGGTACAATTCTTGTCTTCCACGGTGTTATATTTGCTCCCCTCCTGCCGTGCAATATGGTTTTGCCAAAGTGCAAATTTGCTCCTTGTTTTTCCTTTGCTCCTAAGTCTTACTGAGGCCCATAATCTCTACCTAAATCTGATGAACTGCCCTTAACAAAATCCCTTCTTCTGGATACCATGTTGTAAAGTTAATATTAAACAATCCTTTGGTAGTTGCATTTAGGGATATTACTGCTTCAGAAAAGTTACTACATTGAGGCCTCTTATTATTAAACCACTAGGATAAATCAACTAAAAAAAAAAAAAGCATTTTTTTTTTAATATTTGCAACCCACTTAAATAAAAACACGTATTTACTGACATATTCACTGTGAAAGCTAGCTATAGCAGCTTATAGCTTTTCCACTTTCTAGTTCCCTAGAGCAAGCTCTCACTCCAGGGCACCTGTAAGACAATTAGAAGAAGTCTATCCTTTTGTTTACTGTAGCACAGAGATCTGCCGCAGCTGTCAGTGAGAACAATAGGCAAGAATTACGTATAATTGAACAAAATGCATCAACTTGTCACAGCTCACATTCTAATAATCTCTATTTGAAAAGAAAAAAAACTTTTGTTCTTTGCCCAATATAGTCCAGGAACTAGCACAGCACTTGTATCCACTAGCTGCCCAGCGCCAGGAGCTGGTGCTGTGCCAGTAATCATCACCTGCCTGGTACTTGAAATGAGCACAGTGCCTGTATCTATGAATATGTATCAGCAGCAACAAAATGATTGTTACCCAGCTACCTTTTGTATCAAGTGTACCCCAAACCACTTGGAGGGTAAACTCATTTGGGCAGCATCATCACTACCGTCTGTCTCAAGTCATTGGACGTCATTTGTTTGTGTCACGATGACCTCAATGTATAAAAGATAATGATATTAATTTGCCATTTCATGATAGTCAGAATTAAAGGCAAATGCCAGGGTCCAACACATGTCAGAGTACTCTGCACACGGACATATGACTGACTGCACATGATTTACTTTCTAATCATTTTTATCTATTTTTACATTTTATGGGGAATATTTCCCTTTATACTACACATAGAGTTGACGCTCCTGTTATGTTTTATAGTTGGTATAGGACACAAACCCTTGGAGGGCCAGCCTACAGATCAGACAGTAAGGATTGTACACAAAAGTACAATAATGCAGATGGGCCATGTATTTCAATGCATAAATGTGTCTATTTGTTCACCTGGAGCATACATAGGTGCTCATCTACACTCCGCTTTGAGGAACTTTCTCCAGAAAAACAGGGTAGCAACTACAGGCGCACATGAAAACACGCATGGTGAAAAGCATAAAACTAATACCCTGTCTATATTAGGCAATGCTTAAAAACTCAAATTGCTTACACTTACGACCTGATGACAAAAGAGAAGCCATGTATTTTGTACAAGCTGTGCTACTAATGTAGTGTTTGTTAGCAGGTGATTGTGTACTGGTGGATTGTTTTATTCACTTTAATTGCATACCGTACCCTTGGCAATTCTTACACAAACAATATAGAGCATAGAAACCAGTGTCATTTTGTTACAATTGTACTTATTTTCAATAGTCTACAGATTTGGATATAATTATTTACACTGCAGGTAGAAAAATGTTTTATTTGATTTTAGTTGATTTACATCAATGATGGGCAACCTGGTAGACATCAAGCGCAGTTTGCAATGCGATATTTAAAACATCAAGATCAATTGAAGGTTACATTTTGACCCTTTCATTTTCTTGGTTAATGGTCAGAACTACAATATTTTCCTTATTTGTGCTGTTTTACAGAAGAAAACTCTCCTTGATATCTCTACAAAGGACAAATCTTCCAGTACATCTCTGCAACTCATAATGAAAACAAATATTGTGATGTATAGAACATAATGTACCAGCCAAACAGTTTTGTTCAATGAAAAATTACCAAACACCAGTGATGTAACTATCTGAGATGCACAGGACGAGAGCTCCTCTAGTTACAACAACCGTAGAGTGTGCTCTATCAAACCATGTACCATTATGTGCTGCTTTTTATACTGTAGGCTGTCCTGTGTTATTTTGTGCCATTATATACTGTGCTTTATACATTAACATATACAAACAAGATGAGGGTGCCCAAGAAGGACATTTTCCAAGGGACCCCTGAAAATCAATGCTATATCAGTGTCAGGAATTATAATTGCCTAACCGATGAATAGGCAATGCAACAATATCTGCATGAATCCCTTTCAAATCTCTAAAATTTGATAATTGTCTTCTGCATTTGCCTTAAAACTGAACATTCCATCGTTCCCTTTGTTTTGTCGCTATTAGGTAATTTCAAGACATTGCTAAATTATTTATTGGAAGCAAAAAGTTTTTACCAACTATGTGTAAAGTAATTTTTTTAAAGATTGGTATTTTCATACCATTTAGGCCAATATTGCCAATATATGAAAAAACTCACAACAAATGTATCCTTATTTAGATCATGTTGTGCCATGATTGACGTTGCTGCTTAATACATTGTGCACAGAAGAATGTAAAGCACGTTGCAGTGAGCGGAGGTGGACATATTCATTTCACTACTATAAAAGTGATTTTAAAAAGTGCTGGGAAATGAGCCAAACGGAGGAGGGAAGTATTTTGCTCTAGTGAATAAGCACTTGGAAAATGGACTTGTCATCACAAATGTATATTTTCTGATTTAATATAATATAATAATATACTGCAGCTCTGTAATTATATTTACTAAGGCTTCTTTCTGCTTCAGCATACACTCTGCTAAACCAAGTCTTGTATATTGGTTTATTAAAGTCCCATTCTTGTTTTATGTGGAAATAACAGGTTCATTGTTCTCCTGCGGCCAAATCCCATAGACAATTTTAGTTGCCATTCAATGCTATCAAGGGTTAAAGTGAATCATGCAGAACTTGTGTTTGATTATCATCCTTCTACACCTTGTTTTTTAACTTACTTGCCAATCACATATATTTTTATTATCCTTACAGATTATCATTTATGCGTTGTATAGTCTGCTGACAGGCCCAGTTAGATTAGATCATGTAGCAGGAACTGCATGTGATTAATATGTCCACATCTGTTGCAAATATTTAAACTTTCTGTGACACTGACAAAGCTTTCCCAGATATTTAAGTATGTTTTTTGTGTCCACAACATCCGCTAATAGAATAGTCTACATTACATAATGCTCATATCATCTACCCTTTAGACAGAGACACTTGAATTCCTCTTTAATTAGTTACAAATATTCAAAATCACTCCGCCTAGCATTAACATAGAACAGTTCACAACTTTGCCTATATTAATATATACATAAAAATGTATTATATATATATATATATGCACTGTATATATGGGGAATAATGCACTCCCTACTGTAAATTATATGGATATTAGAAGCCACTAAGGAATACACACCCTACAGTAAATTATGTGGATACTAGAAGCCACTAAGGTATGCACTCCCTACTGTAAATGATATGGCCATTTATTAGAAGCCACTGAGGAACATACATCCTACTATAAATTATATGGATATTAGAAGTCACTGAGGAGTACACTGACATTATAGAAAAACAAGGCTACAGGCTGAGTGTCTTTACATAAGTCAGACGCATCTGAGAGGACATCTAACATATATAATCATTAATAGTAGTACATTATTTCATATAAACACAAGTTTTGTAAAAAGAACACTAAAGTGATGACATCAGAATTCAGTGATGACAAGTGATGACATCAGAAGTCACTGTTTGTATAGGTATTATTTACAGTGGCTAATACTTATATTAACATCACTTGTATAAAGTAATAAAATATTGCATTGTAGCACATTTTAATACACTCCATCTCCATCTAAGCTGTATCCACTTGGCTAATTAGTTACTTGGGGGAATAAATGAGTATATCCCATGATAGTTCTGACCTAATAATGATAATTTGTAATAAAACATTCTTAAATATTGGCGTTTGTGATTTCATTTTTAAAACTCATTTACTACATTATGTTATTCTAATATAATGTAATTAACTATTATAATTTGTTTTCAGGAATACATTACATTAGTCTGAGCTAGTTAATATGAAGCTTTAACAAAGAATTTTTACAGGGACATAAAAAAGCTACATTTTATATTAACAAGAAATAAAGTGGATCAGTCAGTATGAATCAATCTAATTATATCAATCTGAGTAAGAGAATCTTTATTATTTAATTACTTAGAATATAAAATATCAACACTATATTTTTTATCAACTTCCAATTTATTATAATGACTGTGCCCATTATACAATTTGCTAATTATACATTTTCCCAACTGAAATTCATAAATGCTGCATATCTAGTCCATACTAAATGTGCTTTGTAAAGTAGCTACGACGCTGATCAACCTAGAGACAAAGAGAATGAAACAGGAAGACTTAATAGAGCTTGATGCAAAAACAATCAGCTATTTTTATTTCTACTGATCAATGTTTTGGTAGTTCATCACCTTTTATCATTATCATGTTAGGTAACTTACAACATAAATCCCTATGTGGTTGTTTTCATATCTTCCAAATGACTATGTTGGTTAGCCATGGCTTTTAACTGTAATGGAACACTAGACATATGTCATCATTTATTTCCCCTTTTGTTATTGTTGGATTTTTTTCATTTGTTTGGCTTGTTTGAGAAAATCCTCAATGCGCTAGGTTTTATATGTTGCATTTGACATGTTAGAGGTGCCTATTGGTACCAGCACCGCATGTTTTCTTTATATAGTAGAGATAGTATTCTTTATATAGTATAGAGATGTTTAAAAATTATAAATTGTCTGACAATAGTTTAAGTCACTTCTCGGTAGTGGAGTCTTTATGGTTGGTGGTGCTGTACTTAATCAGAATTGAATGCCTCCTCTGGACCTTTATTTATTGTGTAGATTCAAGTGCACCAAGGTAAAGACCCCTGCCGTTGTCTGCTAGTTGAAGTGCACTGGGGTATTTGTCTAAGATACACACACACAAACATGTATAATACATATCAATATGCAAGCAAAGAAAAGCACAAAGCAGGGCTTTTATGTTGGGAATAAAACAAAAAAGTTACAATCTACGTTTGCAATTATCATTGACCGACTATGTTGAAATAATCCAGCACCTACTTGGCATTGATGTTAGGATGAAGATGGTTAAGTAGCATATGCATCCTACATCATGCAGCCATGCAGTCATGCTTCTAAGATCACAAGGTTTAGAATGGTTAAATAGTATATTACTGTTTTCTGACTTAGGGGCCTATTTATTATTGCTTTTTTTGTATTACATTCTGTTTTCGGGGGATCGACGCACATTTAATTATTATGCACATTTATTAACAATGCACAACAGCAGATATCCTAGATATCATAGATATCTGCTGCTTTGCATTTTTTTCCGAAATCCATAGCAGTCCCCATAAATGTCTATGGGGATCACAATTTAATAAGTTGTGAAAAAGAAATTATGCATACGGTAATGTACGCCAGATCAGGCTGGCGTACATTACCATGTGTGTAATTTTTCAGGTCTGCTGTATGGGGAGAGCACTGCGCTAGAAGGATCTTCGGATCCCTAACTGCATCTTACTGCTCTCCCCTCCGTTCACTATCACAACGGTGGTCACTTTGCGATAGTGACCATAGAAAAGATAGTATAGAGGTCTTCGCAAGGAACAGTAGTTTTTCATGAATGCTGATGAAGTTTTTAATAAATACACACAATCGTTCAATTCTATTCTTTGCAATAAGGATTGAAAGGGATTGTGTTAAAAATGTGGTCTTTAATAAATATGTCCCATAATCACTAAGTTCAGTCTTTGGAGTGATGCTTCACATTGATAGATTCATAGCTGATTGCGAATACCCCAATCTTTTACCTATTCCAGGGGTCATGTAGAGTTGGACTCAAAGGGCTTCATTTAGAGAAGGACGCAATGTGTGTCTAAGACTTACATGAAAGAGTAGGAGTCGGAGTGTGCCGCAGCTTGGTAGGGTATTAGGAGTGGCATGCAACACCAGTTGCGTCCCACTTGTAATACCCTACCATGCTGCGACCAGTTCCTGCAGATAGCTAACTACTTGCGCCACCTAATTCCTGCCGCAATTTTTCAGTCTTGTTTGACGTGTGTTCCACCTGCGTCTTGATCCAACTAGTGTAGTTTTTGCGGGTAGATGCCCATAGTATCTGAATTATTCACAGTCATTTCTACATAACTCCGTGTTCCACCCTTTCCCTCGCACTGAAGCGCAAGCTGTCGCAGTGTACACTTGCGCCTGAAAAGCAGACGGAACTGCAGGGAACTGTTACTTACTGCGCATGCCCCATCAGTGGAAATGTGCAGGATGCACCTGAAATGGACTTTGCGTCCGACTCTAAATGAGGCGCAAAGTGCGCTATGCTGCATATAACATAATATACATTTCTGCACATGCACACAAGGCACAAGTTAAGGTTGTGGCCATATAAAATTGAGTCACATCTTGCGCTTACAACAGCTTGCGGCCCCTTATGATTGTAGAGGCGCAGGGATTCTGGGGAGTAGCATTGGTTCATAAGCAATACTAAAAATGAGTGTTCTGAATGTACATTCTTATAATGTAGTTAGGAAATAAAAGAAGCAAATTGCAACTGTGCTACTTTATGATTCTAACATGATTAGTGCACATACGTAATGTAATGACAAAGAAATAAGTGTACATCTCATAATGACTTAGGAAACGGAATTAGATAATTAGAGTTAAAGACACATAATTCATCCCAGCATATAGCAGTGATTCTTTCTTAATGCCAAGAAACATCTTTTTCCATTCTACTCTATAATACTCCACATGCAAAGGTCATATTAGAGGAAACAGTGTAAGCTAGCTACTGCTAATGTACCAATGCTAGCTGGTATCTAGTGCTTTCCCATTCACATGCTAATTTACACTCTGTTTCCATATACACCTTGTAGACATTAAACCAGTGATGGGCAACAGGTGGACCTAGGGCCCCATGCAGCCCTCCACGCCTCCGCCTTCGGCTTATAACACTAAGTGCCTGCAGATATATTATTACAGATAGGTGTCTCTTTCTTTGATTACATTAATTGTTATAATCTATTATTAATTAAGGATAAAGTGCAGCCCTTTTGAATGTTAGAAGGCCGCATCATGCGGGCCCTGAAGTGTTGCAGGTTGCCCATCACTGTGTTAAACAATGTTTTGTTTAAAATAATGTGTAAACAATGGAATTTATGAGCAGAAAACTCACCCATTATTTTTCATATATGTTTTCCTCATTAACAATATTGTGCTTGTGTTCTCAATTTACTCTAGAAAAGTGGTAAAATACCCTGTAAATCCATGTATGCATTATTTATTAACACATAATGCAGACATATTTTCAACTTACTGTATTACACATTACAATAAATGGCAGAATCTCTTAGTTTGTTGCAGTAAACGTATTGCTAAAAGAATATTTCAACACCAGTTATGTGATGAGAGTTTTATAGGCATCCTCATTTGTCCTCATAGAGAACATGTGGAAATATTTCAGTTATCAAGTTATGTTCATTTTAAGTCTTAAACAAACTGCTAGTGACTAAGCCAAGGAAACTTAACACATATCAGTGAACAGGAAATTGAATAGGATATTTTTCTGATTTGTTTGTTATTTCATATTATTCTGCAATTCAATTGAAACCAATAAATTGATATCTAATAAGTAGCCCCTTCAGACATTACCTATTGAAATGTGCTGTTTGCAAAGTCCCATTAAGGAATTAACCAAGCAGAGTAGGGGCTTTAAGAATCCACTACCAAGTCACTGTTCTATTAAAACAATAATATTGTAATTTACAACTATGGTTCTAAAATATTGCTTCACATTAACACAAATCGAGGCAGTACTAAGAATGATTATACTGAGACAAATATATACACTAATCAGCAACAACCTATTTTGCTAGTTTTGGTCATGGGCAGTAGATTGGCACACAGCTCCCATCATAAAACAGTAAAGGTTATTTACAATGAAATATGCGGCGGATCTATTATATCACAAGTACCTAATGTCACAATTGTTTAGAACTCTTCGACAATAAGTGCATATCTGCAGGGAACTATACTATAACGCTTGATTGCTCTTACACGTGTACTTTGTACGTGTAGTGGATTTTATTATGGATGTTACAGTAGTCCCATTCAAGATTTAGCCATATTACACAATGCCATGACGTAACTGCGACAATCAATCTTAAGGATGAAAAGCGTATTCCTGGAATTTGACCTGTGTCACTACTTTAATATAACGTTACATTACGCAACATTTTCAGCACCGTGGACAGCGCATAAGAAGTAGTTGAACTTCAGCTTTGACTATAGCTAGTGATGAGATGGGTTTCTTTGCAAGTAAATGCTAAATAAAAGATGTAATGGACCACAACATCACAGTAGCAAATCTAGTTTAATAAACCTGTAATTGGTCTAAATGAAATAACCAATAAAATATTAGAGAGAGCCTAAGTCTCTTATAAAGCAATCAATTATTTCACAAATAAAAATATAGATCCAGTACAAAAACCGTACAGCAGCATATATAATAGCTATAATCCACCAGAGACAGGCTGTCTGATGAGGCCCTGATATGTGCCCATAATAACAATGAGGCTTGATGGCATATTATAGTAAGCAGGCCTTCCGCCTGTGTTTCAAATGTCCAATCTATCACATTATCATAACACATAAGAGAGGATACGTGTGTTTACACATACATATATGTTGAAAAATCAGATGTCATATGTCATTTCATGCAATCCAGCGCTCTGCTAAGCAGCCAGAGGTATGTGACAAGTTAGTGCTATTCTGAGTATTATGCAATTCCCAAAATATACGGGTCTATCAGAAACCAATAACTCCAGTGGTGGATTCCAGGAAGATACCTAAATAATTGTGCAGCAAACCTGAGTTAGATGGACTGTAGATAATCTAATGTGAAAGCATGTAGCTATTGTTCTACTGGTGCTAACTTGTGCATTAGCACTGACGAACGCAGGTATCTAAATATAAAAACAGCAACTTTTAAAAAATAATGTGACTATCCCTACACCCATACGATTATACTGTAAATTATGCAAGAGGAAGACAGCTTTTTGAAATTCAAGCACAGTTCTCTCTTTGCAGTGTCTGTTAACTGTAAATCCACAGAGCTGTAAATCCATAGAGTCGTTGAGCTACAGCATGAAAGGTTGTGTACCATATATTAAGGATCACTGTGAAATCCACGCGTTCCAAAGTCTCTGTGCTTAATTATAATAAAGACCATTAGGTCATTCACACAGGGGACACAGAACACAAATACACGCACTGCAAGTAGACCGTAATACAACCTTTATTCAAGATAAATCCTAAATAGTTCATATTTAACTCAGATGTTAGGTATCCACGTAAATGCACAACGCAACATTTTGTTAGCTTGCCTTTGTAAACATCAATGAAAAATGAAACACTATACAAACAGATACAATATTTCTCTCAAAGTGTAAATGTATCTTAGCATAATTTATTGCAATCCATAAGGCGAGCTACAATGAAATGTCCCACAAGAAAACTATAATGCAATCTAAAATATGTTTTGCATAACCCTGTTTGAATCTGCTCATAGTCAATGAAACGCAATTTATCACAAAAAGCTAGCACACATCAGGTTTTCATCATTGGCTCTCAGGCCAGAGTCAAGCCTTGCAGTCACATTGTGTTCAAGCAATGCTCTAGACAGCTCACTAGTAGGACGCAGCACATCCATATGGAACAGTGGTATGAAATGCACAGTTAGACATAATTACTTTCTCAAGTGATAGTCATCAGTTGTCGGTCCCTGGATATCAAACACAGCAACTTCTAAGTCCAACCAAGAAGGGCCAGCCAAATATATGAAGTAAGAACCCAGTTTCCTACCTTGCAGTCTTCAGAACAGGATTTTACCGAATACTCATCCGATTGTAAATATTTCTGTAGCAAAATTTCAAATTCTTGATACTGCTCCTGAGCGTGCTGGTCGTAGCTTTTGTAAGCTTGAACGCACTGCCTGCAACCAGCTACATCCCCATTCTCCACTACGTCCCCACTACAGTTCAAAGTGTCCTTATTTGAGAACCCAGAAAACAAATCCGAAAGTGTATAGGAATTACAAAAGGGTAGGTAAAAATGACTCAAGTTGAAGTGAGTGGGCTTATTCCTTGCCCCCTCACTTAAGTTACTACAGACAGATTCAGCCTCATCAACAATAAAACATTGACCAGCTGGACTATATGGGTAACACGTTTCTAGCCGCCACAGAGGTTTGGTAGAATTTCCTAGAAAAATAGCTTTTTTGCCTTTGCTAAGGCTCTTTTGAGATGATTGAAGGGTAGGTGAAAGTGAATGTCCTTCCACTGATGACAATTGATCAGCCATGCTAGGTGACAATAAGGTGCCCTGCTCTTTGTCTCTGGTCCTTGTCAATTTCGCCTCAGCGCAGAACCACAAATGATCAGAAAGCAGAACTGTGAAAAACAAGAGAGATGCTAAAGACAGTCGCCATTTCTGAACCCTCTCTGAATCAGTAAAAGGTTTTTCGTTCTCCCGGGGTGCAAACCAGATTTTTAAGCTGTCATCAAACTGCCGACACATCCAAGCACCCCTGGTCATATTTTGGGAACGCGCTGCCCTGGCCGACTCCACCGTGAGGGCTCCTCTGCCAGTGTTACCACAATATTCATTGACTTGAGGATTGATTTGCTTGATTTCTGTCTTCCTTAGCTTTCTTTGCGCTCCCCTCTTATACAGCGTTTGCCTACGGCAGGATCTGACTTCTCGCAGAGCTGTTGATCAGCTATATCCATCCAATTAGTGGGAATAAAGATATAAACCCGGGCATTGTTAGATCACGGTTATCCATAGCACTCCTGAGAAAAACCCACTTCCCACTGACTGCATGCCTCTTCCCTTCCTCTTGACCGTGCTGATATCTCTCCTTTTCCGCAGAGCACTTTCATCAGCCTTTCCCCTTCCTCTCACTGACAAGCCGTGCAATGATTTCAGCAGATCACACTGGTGTGCTGGCTTCAGCCGGGCGTCTTTTCCTTAGCAAACTGGGCGGAATACCCTGGGTTTTGCCTCCTGATGGCCACAGTCATCTTGGTCCTGTGCTAAGTTGCCGCCATCTTCGTCCTGAAACACTTTTTGGGGGGAGCTCGCTCTTCTGCGTCATCCCCGGCACCGAGATCTCTCTATCCTGGCGCATTGGCAGCGCTGGGCTGGATGTAGAGAAGGAGACAGGGAGCTCAGGAGGTGGAGGCACAAGAGGAAGGCAAAGGAAGATAAATCACTTGGAAACGTAGATCAATCTCTGCATCAGCAGCATGGCTCTGTTGAACTTGCTAAAATAAAGCATTCCAGATGCCAGGGTGCTGGCACGGTGTATCGGGGCAGCTAGACATGGTTACGGATGCTGGGGATTAAATGCTTCTCTCATTATTGCTGTCACCGGTGATGCTGCAGTTTGTGCGTATTCACATAGATAGGATAAAGGTGCTCAGTATTCCCTACAGAGACCTGGCTTTTATAGAATGGGATCTTGATGTCAATGAGATGATTATTCGCTTTTTAATGCGTGGTGCAAAGTTTTCATGCAGCATCAGATCTCTCTGGAGGACAGTCTGCGGTCTTCCATATATTAAAATTAATCTATATCTAGGTAGGATGTGTCACTAAATATGCGATACCTTATAGAAAAAAAAAAGCAGAGATTGATTAAAATGCAACAGATGACTTCCCCCATAAATATACATTATGGATTAATTCCCCTTTACCAGTGGTGACATGTTGTATGTGCCGTTGGCTGTATATGTCATCAAAGCTGCTAAGTTCACAAAGGTCTATTGTATATGTGTCTTTCCCTAGCTGTGCACTCAGCCTAATTAATCTTGTGTCCCTCTTGGCCCCAGTCACACAGTGAATCAGTATTTTTTATCTGGTAATATTTTCCTTCATGCAAGTTGTGTGATCCACAGACTTCCGCAGCATCTGCTGTTTGCTTGCTTGCTGCTGCTGCAGTCCAATTCTCTACTGCCCCACAGTGTTAAGCTCCTCTCATCAACTACAAAAAACATCAATATTACACACAAATGCAACAGTTCTTCTACAATCAAGAAAAGTGTAGCATTATGCAAAATCCTATTTGCCAAATACCTTAGCATTGGTGTCACTGTTCAAATATTATACCAGAAAGCTTGAGAATGCGTCTTGCTTACCAAATCTAGTTTCAGGTGTGCATACAGTAAGTGCGTGCTTTTACTACCAGGATCCTTCATCAGCTCATTCTAAAGAGCAGCAGGCGCTCCACTGACAACGACAATTGACTTATCTCTACTGTGACGCTATTGATAAAAACAGATTAGTGCATGACTGACAAATCTTGGGAAATTAACAGAAAACCACAAATGATAATTAGGGGAAACCCCTTCTCAGCTTGTCGCATTCCAGTACAGACTACTCTACTGCTGCACATTTCTACAAAATAAAAGATCGCATGACCACTGTTTCCTTGCTTTTTGTAAATGGAGGCATTATGAAATGACATTGCTATGTAAAGCCTATTTTATACAGCCTATAAGTTTCTGACATGCGTGGCAGGCATATGACTATAATGTTTGATTTGATTATCCTCTTTATTAACGTGTACATACTTACTAACATAGATCATTAAATGAATGAGATTTTCCTGATAGTCATTTTCAGGGGCAAATGCTACATTTCTAGAGGGGGGTTTCCATGCCGTGTTGTCAGAGTGAGCATGAACATCATTCAAGTGACATGGCTATCATTTTTGACAGGCTAGGTTGCCCTCCAACTCTCCCATCCCCTTCAAATACATAGGCAATGCTGCATGCACTATTGTTAGGTACACACAGGTACCAGAGCAGTATAAAACAGTATAAACATACCTTACAACTGTCCTGGCAGTTGAACCAAAGTCCTTACTAAGCTGGATAGTAACCTAGATTTAGGAGAGCTGACAGTCTCTCCTGCTCTTTCCTACCTGTTCTTGTAGCTTTCACTACCTGTAGCTGCTGGTCTCTTAAGCTTAGTTGCTGTAATGTTGGAGTTCTTTTTGGAAAAAAAGGATAGATCCATGAAATATGGGTGATAGGTCCATGAAGTAATGAGTGAACACTTTAGACTCCCCAATCAGCCTCTCTACCTGCAACCAGACCTGACATTAAATTATTAGCAATCAGGTTTAATACATAAACCTATTTCCCCAAAACTGCCCCCCAACATTAAATAATTGGTGTCCACATTTAATAAATAGACCTTCTTATCACCAACCTTCAATAAATCATGCTCAGAGCACCCCAGCATTAAATAGAGCACCCACTATATACTAATAGGCACTACCATGTCCCCACTACAAGTTAAATAGACCCCACCAATAAATTAATATCTCCCACTGACTAATAAATTATTAGCAGCCATTATCTTCATTAAATTAATAGCACAGCCTGCACCCCCATTCAGTAAGAGCCATCCCTCCTCCCACATCTGCTTTCTTCCATCCGACACTCTGCATTGGATAGGCATACTCTGTTTCCTGCACATGTGACACAATGCATATGTCACATGTGCATTCCACATGTGACATACAAACAGCGGAGGAGAAAGGTACAGGAGTCTATCTTTAGATCTGTTCCTCTGTAGATTTGGCTACAAACATTAAAGTGATTGGCCCCAGGAGAAGGACCAACCAGTAAATCAGTCCTGGGCTGGAAGGGGGGTTTCTGGTCACGCTTGATTTTAGTAACATTACACAACCTCCCAGATAATAACTTGTTCTTGCACCCTTGCGTTTGGATGGTGCACCCAGTACAATTCAAGGTACACACCTACACTCCACTCTTGTTAGATACCTCTGTAAACTAGAAATGTGTCTAGACGGTAACTAACAAAAGGAAAATGATTCACCAGGGAAGAGCCCTAAATCAAGAGAAAATTCATGGATTTAGGGATTTTCTCACCCTGATAAATAGAGCTCTGAGTTACATTGGCCTTTGCCTTACCAATAGGAATTATAATATATACATATATATATATATACATGCATTCTAGTCAAATCAAGATACTTAAGGTCTTAAAAAGGTTCTTGTCATGCATTTGGGCCTAGCCCAGGCCTCCTCAGGGGAAGATCGTTACTTCCCGACGCAAGCGCCCTTTTTAATGTGTGTTCATGAGGCAAAATTACCTCACGAAAATGAGTTTGACCCCTCAACTCGTAAATTTAGCCTTTACTACCCCTCCCACGGGGGGAAGGGGGGATGATGGAAGTTAACTGACTTGATTATTCAAATTTTTTTGTCAAATAATGTCAGTATACCAAATTTCAGGTCAATTGGTGAGCCCTTTCTGAGAAAATAGTTTTTTCCACACACACACACTAACGCATGCCTCTACACATGTGTGTTCATGAGGTAAAATTACCTCACGAAAATGCGTTTGAGCCCTACCAAATTTGAGCCCTTTTTGAATTTTTTTTCCCACACACACTAAGGGGCATATTCAATTCCGATCCCGATTCGCGGGATCGCACTGGAATGGCCGCGAATGTAATCCGCGGTTCCGCAATAACGTGGATTTTTGTTCACAGGCTGCGTACGAAAATCCGCGTTATTGCGATACCGTATTACTGGCAGTTGTGCGCATTTTCCGCGGTAACGCGCGTTACCGCGGATCGGATCGGAATTGAATATGCCCCTAAGAATTTAGTAGGTCAGTGTATAACTCTGCCCAGCAGGTGGCGCTGCAACTTGGGGTTTTTTTTCCACACACACACAGACGCCACTAAGCATTTATATATTAGATATATATATATATATATATATATATATATATATATATATATATATATAAATTTAATGAGATTTAATATGAGATTTCAACAGTTAACACTCTTCCAGGTAACACTAATTTTTTCATTTCTGTTTCATTACTTGTGTACAGTGCTCACTTTAACAAGCTCGATTATGTTGCATCAATAAGTCATATATGTTTTATGAGGTTGTGCCAAGACAAGGAGTACCTATTGAATTTGCTTGAGCAGTCAGTCTGTATGTATGCCTAAATGTCTCTCTGTCTATCTAAGCAGTATGAAGTAAAATAGACAAGGCACATGGTTAACTTCTTTTGAGAAGGATTCTCAGTGGAATTTAGTAAAATAAGTGAAAGTAAGTCAAATAGGTGGTTTACTTTAGTTTTGTTTTTCAAAATACTTTTCTACTGATCAGAGAAAAATAACGGTTAAATGGCAAAACGATGTCCAGTCTCCACAGTGTTTAGTGGCTTCCCTCCACATATGAGTATAGATTGTATGTGGCAAGAGTCACAAGTGAAACGGATGAGTAAGGCAAGAGGTATGCTTATATTAGGTAATTTCCATGTTTTCATCATGTGGAATGTATGTCATTGTTTTAGGTTACAAAACCTCTAAAATATTAAAATACCCACATCCATGCACTCACATTATTTGTGATTTTCTGTATGGAACAGTTCAACAAGTCAGTTAACGGATTCTAGCCAATGCATTTTAGACATTACTTGAGATCTTTATTATCCCATGTAAGCTGTTGCCACTTTATAAAACTTCAGACCAACAGACTTTGTTTGTTTATGGACTTTTAGATTTTGGATCACAGATGGTCCTTTTCCTATCTGGACTTTTTGTTTTGTATATGTTTGTTGGTTTTCTGATACGATTTGTATTTAAGGTGCGCCAACTCTAATGCCACATTTTACTATTTACTAGATCTAAAAGCACATTATAGTGGATTGTGTGCAGGATAATAGAGGGCAACTCTTTTTTTCATCAGCGCAGGTATACCCAAACTTGTCTTTTATATAAAACTTCGTACAAAAGCCAGTGTCGGTAAACAATTGGATACTTGCATTAGCTATAATTAAACAGTAATAATGTGTTTTAATATTTGGTCTGTGGAGGTCCATTAAAATGGATTTGCCCCAGGCCTATATAAGATGTTCCTAGCAATGGAGCCTGGATAGATGATGTCATTAAGTAGCTTCTATCTCAGTCGTTTGATGTTCTAGGAAGATGAGAGAGTCCTAAAGTACAACTAAACGAACTGTCCATATTGAGCAAGGTTAACCCATTATTGGAATAAAACCTTTACATTTATGTAAAATAAATACTTACCTCACCTTTATTTAAATGTTTATGGAACTAGTCCACCTCCTATAGATGTGCTGCCTTTTTGGACCTGATATCTGAAGGGAGAGAAGCTTGTCATGTCCGGTGCATCTATAATTATCTGTATACAAGTTAACCCGTGCATGATACTCATGCATTCTAGTCAAATCAAGATACTTAAGGTCTTAAAAAGGTTCTTGTCATGCATTTGGGCCTAGCCCAGGCCTCCTCAGGGGAAGAGCGTTACTTCCCGACGCAAGCCCTTTTTAATGTGTGTTCATGAGGTAAAATTACCTCACGAAAATGAGTTTGACCCCTCAACTCGTAAATTTAGCCTTTACTACCCCTCCCACGGGGGGAAGGGGGGATGATGGAAGTTAACTGACTTGACTATTCTAATTTTTTTGCCAAATAATGTCAGTATACCAAATTTCAGGTCAATTGGATAAACCCTTTCTGAGAAAATAGTTTTTTCCACACACACACTAACGCACGCCTCTACACATGTGTGTTCATGAGGTAAAATTACCTCACGAAAATGAGTTTGAGCCCTACCAAATTTCAGCCCTTTTTGAATTTTTTTTCCCATACACACTAAGAATTTAGTAGGTCAGTGTATAACTCTGCCCAGCAGGTGGCGCTGCAACTTGTTGTTTTTTTTCCCCACACACACAGACGCCACTAAGCATTTATATATTAGATGCTTAAATTTGTATACACATATAGGGCCTCATCCATCAAGGCACGCAAAGTAGAAGCAATTTGCTTTTTTTAAATTTGGACAGAAATTGTACGCAGGTATGCCTGTATTCAAGTTCAAGAGGATCTCAAGAAAGGCTTTCAGTTGAACACGGATATAAATATTCTCTGGCTATCCGGTACTTGTCATATGCAGACAGACACCAAATTTAGTGGAAACAATACAAAGTAATCATTTTCATTATGAGATTATCAGTCTTTTACATAATATTTCTTGAAATTTGACCCACTTCTCCTAACAATAAAGCTTTCATTTTTTAATGTTTTATGGCATTTGTTTATGCACAGCTCTTTTGAAATGTCCTGCCAAAGTATATCCATGCGATTTAACCATGCAGTTAAAGTCTTGACATTGACTTGACTATTCCAAAACCTTGATTCTCTTCTTTTTCAGGTATTCAGCTTTAGACTTGTTGTTGTGCTTAAGTTCATTGATCTGTTGCATGATGCAAGTTTTGGCACTGTGCATTAATCCCAAGCAAATATACATCGGTCTTGGCTATCCAAACTTCCAGAAAAAAAAAATGTTTATTCTATCTTTTTCTGGTTGTAGAGTTATGACCTTTAACATATACTAAGTCGACAGAGGCCTGTACGTCTCTGGATGTAGTTTTTGGGTTCGTTGTGATCTCTCAGAACATCATATAGTCTGATTTTTGCTGGAATGTCCACTCCTGGGAAGATTGACGACTGCCTACAATGTTCTCCATTTGCAAATAAACTCTCTCACTGTACTATGATGGTCTATAAATCGTTCGCAAATGGCCTTATAACCATTTCCAGACTGATTAGCAGAACAATTGCATCTATGAACTCATTGAACACATCTGTTTTCTTTAGCATGATGTTAGTGTAAACATGAATGCCTTAGAACAAAGGTTCTGCTTTTACATAGAAGTAGTAGCACTCGCTCATGATCAAATGATGATGTGCACTAAGGGCCTCATTCTTAGATAGGAGCAAATCCAACTGAAGGGTGCAAATTTGCAACTGGACAAACCACATTGCAGTGCAAGGAGTGTAAGTGCAGCATTTCATGTATGCAGGAAAATTACTGCTTTTTTTTCAAATAGCTCACAAATAGTGAGCAGCTTTATTTTACATTACAAGTATAACCAAGTTATAATGTTCCCCTCTCCCAACTCTAAATCTGTCTGCACATTTTATATTTTCACCCCTCCCTCTGCAATGCAATATGATTTTGTTAAGGTGCAAGATTGCACCTTCCAGATGGATTTACTCCTAACAGTAATTGAGGTCCTTAATTGGCAACACCAGTCTCAACTTATATTCTTTATTGATATGGAGAAAGCGACACTATATTCATTGTGCTGATCAGCAGCAGCTTGTCATTGAACATTTAGTGCAAGTACATTTACTGAACACAGCGGGGATCCTATACATTGAAAAGTGTAAGAAACAACGGGACACGTAGTGCAATCTCATTTTGCCTTTTGGCAGCAGCTGTACATCAGATTAACTGTAACAACACAAAGTGAACATAGGCATCCTTTTATTCATTTACAGAAGGATGAGGTGTCCTTAAGAGGCGACATGCGGACAATCACAGAGTGGAGTTTACTCTGTTTATGCGGAGTGAGAGGTGAACTGACCATTCACCTTCTCTGCCCATTGTGAACCTCCCACATCTCACTATTAGATTCCAGTGCATTGTAGTTTACTAATGTAAGCATCGACTTACTTCAGATTCTGCATTGTGACTTTTGTATGAGTATTGTATAACAGCCGTGTTGATATATATTTTTGCTGTGGCATATTGCTACTGAAATAGGGCAGCATTCAATGCATTTCTATGTTGCATGTCCCAATAATATGTGGTCTCTATCCTCATAAAGTTGTTTTTACTGAGATTATTTTAAAATAAAACAAAATTTTACAGAGTTAGAGTTTGTGTGCTTTATTCTGCCATATACTACAGTATTTTTAAAAATTTTGTATTTTGAATTTGAGCTCCTATCTAGCTTTTTAATTTATTGATATAGAAGCAGTAAGGATGTATTTACTTTTTCACACATGACTTCTTCATGTTAGAATAGTATTTATTCAATAAATAATGACAAAATAAAAGCTGGCATGGGTTATTTGTCACAAATAAGTTTGCCCCTTATGTTCTAACCACATCTATAACATATCATTGGTGGAGTATTTAAACAAAATGGAAGGACAGAAGACAGGATACACTAATTTCCTTTAATGGGCTCCTTGATATCTAGTGAGTCTAGTACTATCCATTCTCTGTGTATCTTTCCACTTGCAACAGCCCCTTTCTAAAAAAAAATGTTACCCATCACTGCTAATCCCCTTCAGTGCTATAGTCTATTTTCATGCATATAGCAGGTGGTGTAAGAGCCAAGTTCCTTTCATGCAAATGCTAATATACACTATGAACACTGTGTGTGGCATACATAGATGTGTGCCAGGAAATCAGTGCTTTACACTACTTGCTATATGCAAGTAAATCAAGAGTTTAAATGTCAAGTTCAACATGTAGCGCACAGAGCTGTCACATGCCCTTAGCCTAACAGTTCTACCAAGTGGTCATTATAAAGATAGCAGCTGAGGAAGCAGCAAATATATCCTCTATGAAAACATCCACTTTTGACTAAAGTCTAGGGGCCTGATTCATTAAGGAACTTAAATTAAGAAGTTTCTTATTTAAATCTCGTGGACAAAACCATGTTACAATACAAGGGGTGAAAATGAGTTTTCTGTTCTGCACATAAGTTAAATACTGACTGTTTTTCATGTAGCACACAAATATCAACTTTAAATTTCAGTGTACAAATAAGCTATGAAGTATTTGTGTGCTACATGAAAAAACAGTCAGTATTTAACTTATGTGCAAAACAGAAAACTCATTTTCACCCCTTGCATTGTAACATGGTTTTGTCCAGGAGACTTAAAAAAGAAACTTCTTAATTTAAGTTCCTTAATGAATCAGGCCCTAGGTGAGGTTTTATGGAGCTAATCAGAGAAGTATGGAAAGGATGTTTTGGAACATTTAGCTAGCATTAATCATAACCATTAAAATGCAGGTAATGCAGGAATTTTATAGTCCAGCAGAATGATCAAGTGTTTGTCTAATTGAAGTAAGTGCACCAGATCACGCCACATCAGCTTATGGTGACCATATTTAGGAAGACAAAAAAATAAGATACATAGTGCTATGCTAGACAAGGCAGAGCACACATTTAGATCTTACCTCTTCTAGTTGTGGTATGGTTCTTTTTAATAATGTCATGCCACCAAAGCAATATCAATTTGGTCTTAAGATAGCATCTTGCCATTTATATGTTGCTATGTGAATAGTACAATAGACTATATTTACTTCAGATGCCTCCATGTTTGTGAATATTTAATTGGGAAGCGGAACTTCTCCTGGGAAGGTGATCTTTCCTTAAATCTGATCACCTGTATACAACACAGAGTCCATCTGATATCCTACTTACATTACTAAGCTCATTCTAGTGTCTTGTATATAATATAAAGACCATTATTATACAATGAAGAGCCCACCTTGGTGGTGACTATTATACAGTGCAGAGCTCATTCTGGTGGTGAATATATAAAACACGATATTGTATTGTAGTCAGCAGCAGTAACACTGCTCAATAATACAGCACATGCATGAATATAACCAGTGCTTAGTGTACAGATACCCTATAACCATGTCAACATACCTGTTCTCATTGCACAGCTCCTTTCTGTACAGCACCAGGTATCTGTGACCAATACACTGTACTGAGGTCCCCTATACTCAATTCATAGCTCCCCTGTGCGCATTGCAAAGCTTCCCTATGCCCAGTGCTAGCTCCTCTGTAACCAGTGCACAGGTCCTCTTTGCCATAGATCTAGTACTGAGCACCCCCATTCTCAGTTCAAAGCTCATGTGTACCCAATTACTCACCTAATGTAGCTACTTGATGCTTCCTCTAGTGATCAAACTGTGACAGCTGTAATAGCAACCAATAGGAAGCAACCTGTGAATGTTTAATAGCACAGGCTGCTTCCTATTGGTTAATATGACTGACGCAATGGACTATAGTCTTTGGAGTCCAGACAACAGATAAGTCCCAACCAGTTCATGAATGAAAACTCACTTCAGCCGTGTCCGCTCACATACTCTTCTATGTTAGATGTCATGGCTAGAGGCAGGTGGCATGAATGGTGCAAGTAATTGATCATGCCAATTGTCTTAAAGAACCCAGCACCTTCTATAACTCAAGTTCTAAAACTAGCTTGAGTAATGATCGTGATCTTCTGCAAGTTCAAAAAATATTGAAGATCATATACTGCATAATATGTACCAGTGGAAAGATAAAGAAAATAGTTTGTTTACTTCCAGAGAAAATCCTACCGTTAAGATAAAACTGTAAGTTTCCACTTGAGTTTCTAATGTATGAAGTCCACAAATATTATCAGTTTTTTGCGTCCATTAATGACAAAAAAAAACAGCCATGGGATATGTTACACAGTTGAAAGCTGGAAAAGTAGTAGTAGCAACTCCATAAATACCAGAAACTCTCCTCAGCTAGCTCAGAATCTCTCCAGTAATTGTCCTTCACTTTCTGCAGCATATGTTTCATAACAATGTGTACTGAAATCAGCACTCTGAATGGTCAAATTAAACACAAAGTGGAGTACATTTAATTATCTAGCAGTCTGACACAACCCTTTGCCTCATCCCATTCTATTGCATAAACATTACGCTGCTTGAAAGGGTGTGCACAAAATCAGGTAGAAAAGCACTTCTGACAAAAAGTATAATATGGGTGACTTATTGCTTTTTAAACATTTGGGATGAGGGTGTTTGCTTTTTCCCTGTTTTTGTACAATCAGAAATAGAAATACTTCAGGATTTTGAATTTTGAGAGTCAAGGAGTAGTTACAACATACTTGCCTACTTTCGGCAAGTGTAGTCCGGGAGTGTGACTAGATGGCAGGAGGGGGCGGGGCGAGGCCAAACGCATCATTTTGGCCAAAATGACGCGATTCACCGCAAATTGCGTCATTTTGGCCAGGCAGTTGCGGAATGCGGAGGACTTGCCTGCTCTCCCGGGAGTCCGTGAGACCGACCCAAATTTCGGGAGTCTCCCGGACATTCCGGGAGAGTTGGCAAGTATGAGTTACAAGCCTCACAGTTACTTTAAATCAAGATGTAATGAGGACGCTAGCTGAATATACAATGAATAAGGGTTGGCAGGTAGATATTTATTTGATAATTTTATTGTATTTTTAATACTTTTTTTTTTTAACAAAGTATACTGTTTAGATATATTGATGGCATTTTAATCTGTATATCAGCAGCCTTATCCGTATACAAGATATACAAGATAGCAAAGGTAAAGGACCCAAAAAATGACATAAGTTATCATGTCCAAGGTTTATATTTACAGGTTTACTAATTTTTTCCCATATTCCTGAACAGGAGGGACGATGACTATCATGGGGAGGGGGGAGCTGACCCACACAGCATCAGGAAGGGACAGAGAATCGTCACCCAGACAGGGGTGGTTGGTTCATTTATATCTGACCTCACACCACACCAGACAGAGCCAAGAAGTGGATTCTTCTCAGACATGGGGTAGGCTGGTTTATTGCTTCCTAGGCCTCCACCAAGTCACAAGGTGCTAGGAAAATTGTTCCTTCCAAGCCTTGCACTATGCAAATGAAAGTATTGTTATACTAATCTACTGAGAAAGCAGTTCACCACTGCTTTATTTTGCCTCTTTGCTGTTAATTTGGATACAATTTTCAGCATCTAGTCTTATTCTGTATGCATTGGATGATTGAACAGCCCAAGTTCTCTTGTTCTGTATGCTGAGTGTAATTTTTAGTATCTGTTTGTATCAGGGGCTGGTTGGGCTGGGGGGCAGGGGGGGCATCTGCCCCTCGGGTCTGTCCCATAGTGGGCTACCTTGGGCTGCTACTGGGCCACCTGCATTTTTTTTATCATTTAAAATGTTCCTAATAGACTACTGAGTCGAGTTTTTCCCCCCGGGCTAAAATTTGCCAGCCCTCCCCTGGTTTGTATTGATTGTGTATGAACAATTGCACAGTATCACTTTCCATATTCTATGTCCTGGATGCAATAGTAAAGATTTATTTTTGTTGTGTACGTATAGATATTCTGCTCAGTGTCACTTCTCTTCTGTATGCTATATGTAATTGTCAGTAGTTGCCTTGATAAACACAAGCTAACAATAAATACCTAGAATTTATGAAATCAGAGAACTGGTTTGAATAAAAATTGTTTTATTAAACAAACTTCAGACTGATAATCATCAAATCTAGTCTATTAAAATTTTACAAGCACCTTCATTAGATCTTTCTTCAAAAATATATACTGCAATACTTTATCTGAAAAAAGTACAATTGAAGAGATCTATTGAATTATAAGTGATATTTACTATCAGAATAAAAATAAAGGAGGTAGATATTGATAGGGATATAGGGTTTACCCGGTGCGGTATATACTGTTTAAATACAATTCTGGCATGTGTCAAGGGCTAGTGTTACTTGAGCCGAGAGTATCCGTTTATTGAAAATGGAAGCGCAACGTCAGATCCAAAAATCTGTCAGATCATCATAATTTATTTATATATAGCGCCGCTAACTCTGCAGCGCTGTACAGAGAATTCACTCACATCAGTCCCTGCCCCATTGGAGCTTACAATCTAATTTCCCTAATATACAGACAGACAGAGAGAGAGTCTAGGGTCAATTTGATAGCACCCAATTCACCTACTTGTATGTTTTTGGATTGTGGGAGGAAACCGGAACAACCAGAGAAAAGCCATGCAAACATGGGGAGAACATACAAACTCCACACAGATAAGGCCATGGTCGGGAACTGAACTCATGACCCCAGCACTGTGAGGTAGAAGTGCTAACCACTAAGCCACGCCACCTTTCACCCACAGACTTACACCTTCTTTCCACTGATACCCTTATAATAGCTGGGTCCCAGCAAACAAGGAATCACAAGCTTAAAAAAAAATAAACAGGTCTCCTCTGACTGCCACTCCTTGGAGTCTTGTGTACTAGGCACATGCTTTCATATGCCTATTTGTGAAATACGGCCCTGGTGACACAATAGGTTTATAATAATAGCTCAGAAACACATGTCAGTTCTTTGGCAGAATTCTAATTGTATCATTTGTACCCAATGCTACACTGTTAGTCATTTCTCTACAAGTTCCTGAAGTGAATTGCTCTCTCTCTTGACAGAGTTACATTAAGGTTCAAAGACGTAGTGAGGGGGGAGGGGGATTTTATTGCACTATAATTAGCATGGTGTATTTTATGCAAATATAAACACAGTTTTTAAAATATATACAACACTATAGTAAATGTACAGTCTTGAAAATTGAAATCATTAGTTGAATGCATTTGTAACCCATTTGTTTAAATATAGTGTGTGTCAAATTCGGTCCTCTATGACTCACATCTATCTCTTCCTCAGGTGACATACACTTAACCTTTGAACTCTGACAAAGATCAGAGAGCCAGAGTTGCCTATGCCAGCAGTATATTCATCTGCTATTAAACTCACATCATCATTTAGATCTGTCCCTACAACTGCAAAATATGTCTACTTTTTGCCCATAAAATGTCACTATTGATTGTAATGTCCTATATTGAAGCGATTACTTTTCCACTAACCTTCGACTTATATCTTATCTCTTATCTTTAAATGTCTGCTGTAAGGATTTTTTGTAATGGACAAAAGCCTGACCCCTGGTGACTACACTATTTTATGCTTCAAATTTATAGAACCTTGCTGAAGGAATCACATATGTAAATGTATAAGTGAGAACTGCAAAAAGAAGATGTTTTACAAGTCCACTATAACAGTCATATGCTAATACTGCCCTTTAATTATTCTGCAATACTTATTAAAACAGATCCTCTATAATCTGTACAGAACCTACATGATTCAGATAATGGTATATTTAATATGAAAAATCCTTTATATTATAGATTTACATAATAAATAACCATAATTTAACTTTAAGATAAGAAATTGGAATTCATAGTTGATAGTTTAGTTGCCTTGGAGAATGCACAATTTTTCTCTATGTAAACTCAGTTCCCTCGAAATTTGCTTGTACAGACAAATCATTTTGCATAGAGATGTGCATGCTGAATTCTATTGTTCGCAAGGAGCTCATACAGGTCAACAACGGAAGACGTACACCTGCATGAATGATCTGCTCTGGGCCCATCTAACTATGCAAGCAAGATTATGTATTAATCTGCAGTTTGCATACAATTGCATCCAGTCTGTGGAGGTTCTAAACCATGAAAACATCATGAAAAACCGCTCACTCCTGATTTGACACTTTGTGATGCCTCCAATTTTAACTAACATGTATTTTGAAATTTTAGAAAGAGTATGTTTTGGAGTCTCATAGGCCTGGTGCAAGTTTACTTGTTGATGATGACTGTCATATATGTGCTCTGGATGCATCTGTATACTTTATTAAATTGTGCTTATCATACGGTTAATGTCTAAATGTATGTACTTTGTAGCCTCATTTTAGCAATCAACTGTAAATCAGGCACCTTTGCATAGGCATCATACTCAAAATGCATATGATTAGACTAATCTCCCAAATGAGTACCAAATCAATCGTATTTGCCTCTTTTACCATGTGGTTTTGCAAACTGTCGCTTGATGCATTGCATCTTTGTATAGACCCCAGGTTACGAAACTGACATTGCAGATTGTGATCTGCTGATTTAAAGAATTGCGGCTAGATGAGCGTTATTTTAGTCTGGTAAATCGCTTGGTTTGAAAACCACAAAATTTAAATTGTGGTTTAATACATCCCTTCCCAAGACTAATAAAACGATTTGAGTCATAATGGATCGTCACCATTTTCAGCTAGGTAGCTAATGAGGATGTTGATGAGGATGATGTTGTTTGTGTAAGTCCTGCACGTGATAAGAAGAAGGCCATTGTCATGCCTGGACATAAGACCAAAAAATCCACCTCTTATGTGTGGAATTATTTTACCCAAATCCTGACAACAGTTGTCTACTCATTTGTACCGTATGTCAAGCCATAGTCAGTCGAAGTAGGGACCTTACCATCTAGAAACCTCATCCATGTTACACCATTTGACGCGAGTTCATTGCAAGGTGTTGGGAAAATCTGAAAGTTATGCTAAAAAAATAAAAAAAAGCAGTCCATCATCAGCTAGGTTGTTTCACCTACATCCTGACGCCTGCAATCTACACCCACAACACCGTCCTCGTCAATATCCTCAGTAGCGATCTGAGTTAGTCCTGCATCCAAGTTGCTAAGGCTAGATGACTCCTCCACCTACCTGGATTTCTCAGAAGAATTCTTGAGCGTTAGTCCCGTTGCTGCTGCTGCTGGGGATGAATCCCAGTAGCAGACCAAGAAGAAGACTACTAGTAGTTTGCAACAATTGACTGTTAAACAATCGTTCAAGAGAATCGTGCAAGAGGAAGCAAGTATGAAAGCTGTCACCGAGTCGCAAAGCGGATCACAGACGCCATGGTGACTATGTTAGTATTAGATCTGCATCCAATATCCACTATTAATGCAGCTGGTTTTAGACAGCTACTTGAGGTCTTGTGTCTCTGTTACCAAATTCCATCACAACACCATTTCAGTAGAAAAGCTATTCCTCATCTCTACCAGAAGGTTCGTAAAAATGTTATTATTGGGCTGCAAAATGCCATTCTACCCACTATACAATTAACTACAGTTTTGTGGAGAACCGGAACTAGGCAAACTAAAGATTATATGACTGTGACAGCCCACTGGGTTGGTGGTTCGCCTTCACCAGCAGCATGTACCCAAGTACGTCACATTTGTCAGAGGCAGGCTACTCTGTGTATCACCGGCTTCACTAAGAGGCATGCAGCGGACAATCTGTTAGAAAAACAAAGGGATGTCATTGCAAAATGGCTTATCCTGCTTGGACTCTCCTCAGGATATGTCATTTATGATAACGCCACCAATATTATGAGAGAATTACAGCTGGGTGAATTCCATCACATTCCCTGTTTTGCACACACAATAAACTTGGTGGTGCAGAGCTCTAAAGAAAAAAGACAGGGACGTGCAGGAGATGCTGTCTGTGGCCCGTAAAATATCTGGACATTTCCGGCATGCGGCAACAGGGTGTAGGAGATTGCAGCTGCAAGTGCAATTTAATTTGCCCTGCCATCAAGTGAAGCAAGAGGTGGTGACAAGGTGGAATTCCACCCTGGATATGCTTCTGCGAATGGAGGAACAGCGAAAAGCCATCCACGCTTACTCCACAAGCCATGACATTGGGAAAGGAGGGAGAATGTATTTTAGTCAAGCGCAGTGGAGAATACTTTCCGTGTTGTGCAAGGTGCTGAAACCATTCAAAGTAGTCACCTGTGAAGTTAGTTCAGACACTGCTAGCTTGAGTCAAGTGATTCCCTTAATTAGACTTTTGGAAAAGCAGCTTGAAAAACTGAGGAGGAGATGAAATAAAACAATTATGCTAAGTATGTTGGACTAGTAGATCAAGTACTTTATTCACTTCGCCAGGATCCAAGAGTTATCAAAATCTGAAAATCAGATCACTATTTTGGCGACTGTGCTTGATCCTCGGTTTAAGAGCTATGTCTTCTCTTTGTTTCCAACTGACCCAGATCTGAAGAGATGCAAGGAGCACCTGGTGAGCAAAATGACAGCTCAAGTGTTACGTGACAGGACGGTGTCTCCTCCTTCAGTTTCTCACTCAACTGCTGCTAGGAAAAAACGTAGCTTTCCCAAGAGATCCAGGGATGATGCAGATGACTTAGCACCAAATTTTGACATCTGGTCTGGTCTAAAAGAATTGACCAAAAAACATGAAACCTATGCCTAAACTCCACCTGATCCTACTGTCAACATCCAAAGGATGGTGGAGGATTACTTTCACGACAGCATAGAAATAGACACATCAGACAGTCCCTTTTCATACTGGGTACACACTCCAGTGTGTACTCGTAAAGAGTTTTTAGCACAGCCGGGAACCACAGCGATCGGCGTAGGAGGCTACTTTCTCAAAATGTGGAAAAGATGATGTTCATAAAAATAAATTTCAATTTCCACAAGGAAGGTCTTTCCTGCCAATTACATCAAAATACTGAGACTTCTGTAACGGTGGATTCCAGCGGTGATGAATTAATAATGTGTGAGGATGATGTACACACTGATGAGTGTGAGGATGAAGCTGAGGATGATGGCAACAACATCTTGCCACAGTAGAGTTCATTAACAGCACTGTTACCTTAGGTGGCTTAAGCCATTGTTACCTTGTTTTGTGGGGGCCCAAACAAACCAAGCACTTCAGCCACAAGGAGTGGCACTTTTGTGGCTAAAGTGCTTGGTTTGGTAAAGTGTGCATGTCCTTTTTAAGATCCAACATAAGGGTGGGTGGAAGGGCCCGGTAGGAGGGCCCAAGGATAATTCCATTTTGGACCATTTTTCCTTTCAGCTACCGCTGTGTGCCTACATGTGCTATATATTGTTGTGTGCTTAGCAAAAATCTTAGACACCCATTGATGATGCAGATGACTCAGCACAACATTTTGACATCTGGGGGTAAATGTATGAATCTCCAGATTCTTCATCTCCGGCGTGTTCAGCCTCTTCAGCGCTTAAATTTAAAGCGGCGCTGCATTGTAAAGGGAAGTTTCCCTTTACAATGCAGCGCCGCTTTAAATTTAAGCGCTGAAGAGGCTGAACACGCCGGAGATGAAGAATCCGGAGATTCATATATTAACCCCCTGGTCTTGTCTACTGTAAAATAATTGACCAGAATTAGTGACACCTCTGCTGTAACTCCACCTGATCCTACTATCACTATCAACATTCCAAGAATGGTGGAGGATTATTTAGAATGTTTTTGAACTGTAAAAAGACAACAGTTTTATTAGCAAATAGCAATGTTGCTTGCAGAGGTAATGTAAGCATGGATATCTAAATAGACGTATATATGTATTACCTTCCACTTTGCTGCTGTTTCATCAAGTGTTTGTAATCTGCACTGTACATCAAAGGTACCTAGCTAGATTATAATTTTGTGGGAATTGGGGCTGATTCGAAGCTCAGTGATGAACTGGCTTTTTGCTGGGAATTACAATGGCTCTTTTTAGTGCATTGTCTGGCACCCTGGATTGATGTGGGTCTGATAAAAGCAAGCATCCCGGGGGGTCAGCGCTCATTGCCATGTATTAGCTGTAGAATTACCTCACTTATCCAAGAAACAGGTGGAGCGATCAAATGAACCATAACTGGTTTCATGATCCAAGGACAATTCCATCTTGCCCCACTTTCCTTTCCTGCCACTGCTGTGTGCCAAGGTGTCCTAGATGTGGTATGAACTGCCGTGTGTTTGAGTCATTGCTCTGTCGCTTAGCATCCAGCCAGGTCGCTGCAGTATTTGTCCAAAAGTATATGAAAATAATAATGTGACCTGTGAGGTGGTCAAAATTGACTGCAAATGACTTGAAATTAGTGTTATTGAGGTTAATAATAATGTAGGATAAAAAAAAAAGTAAAATTATGTGATTTTAGCATATTTTAGCAATTTTTCTAAAAAAATACAGATCCAAAACCAAAACCAAACCACATGAGGGCGGTTTTGCCAAACCCAAAACCAAAACACAAAGCTAATCCAGATCCAAAACCAAAACCAAAACCACTTCACGGGGGTCAGTGAGCATCTCTAATTAGCACTCTGGTAGCAAAGTGTCAGAAGCACATGGACAGCAGAGAGTCAGGGACTATAGTACAGTGTGCTAGGTTAGCAGGGATGGGATATCAAGAAATCAAGATTGCACAGTGTACCAGGCAGTCAAAATAGCAGGCACAGGACCAAATCGGATTAACAGTGGCTATCTGACAGCATAGGCTCCAAAGAGATCTGGCTATGACTGCAAGGTGACATGGTATTAAAGGCCAGGCAACAGGTGTAGATTATTAACTGTTTGTGAATTCAGCAAAATTGATTAACTTCTGCATTGCTGAAGTTGCAGAAATCCAGAATACAGCAGCACCTCTGGTTGGAGTATAATATTATGCCCCCTAAATCCACAGTCAGCAGGCATTAGAACTTCAAGCCATGACTGTATCCACCACCTTTCATGGCAAATTCCAGATGCCATAATTCAAAGTGTGGGGGGTTCGAATGCAGAACAAAGGTTGTGGGTTAATAGAGTCCAGGAATTACAGATTAAGTAAAAATGTGACTGAGGAACAGAGGGCACAAGAGTGCCAACAAGTCTGGTGAATATAGCTTCTTGTGTGTAAGCAATCATGGAATGTGCAGCCAACAATGAGAAAGGTTCTAAGGTTCTTGGAGGTCAGAGAGGGTAACATCACTGGAGCATCACAAGGAGCTGTTGCCAGGATTGCACTCTGCAAATAAGGTTGCAGGAACACAGGATTGCACTCTGGTAACACAGTTACAAAAATGCAGGATTGCACTCTGCTAGCAAGGCTGCAGGAATGCAGGATATCACTCTGGTAGCAGTCAGGAACACATAGATAGCAATGTGTCAGTTATTCAGGTTTGCACTCTAGCAAAAACAGGATATCAAGAACTCAGGATTGCACATCAGTAAGAGTGTTCTAGGAACTCATGATAGCTGGCCCTGATTGCAGGTAGAGCCAGAGTTTTGAAGGCCAGGCAGCAGGTGTAGTTTATCACCGTGGAATACAATAGCGTTGATTCACATTGCCAAAACAGCAGGAATCCAGGATACAACAGCACCTACAAAGTACACAGTCAGCAGTGACCAGAGCTTCAAGCCCTGACATATATATGTATGTCTGCATTAATGAGCTACCACTACCACAATAACCTCACCTGCACAGTTTCTATGTTTCTATTAAAATAAAAGCAAACATAAATAAAAAAAATAAAACGCCCTCCACAGCAATAGGATGTTCTTTCCTTCATATAAATCAGAAATAGAAAGAGGAGGATAGGCAGCTACAGTTGCAATCTGGGAATTATTTAGATGCTATGAATCTATTGCTTACTATATATTTTGGCTTGAGTCTTGATGCCCCAAAACTTTAATGTAATTTATCTTTAGTATCTCTGGATGCAGCATGGGTAAATACAACAACAGTTGCTGGGGTAGCTAAACTGTTGTAGTTTTCATGTACGAAACCTCATGTGTGAAGCATGACACAAAAAATATTTAGATTTAAAAATATATAATATGAAATAAAATCAGCATAGTCCATTATAGTCCACCTCTGTCAATGAATGCAATGACAGTGCTGAAGCTCCAACATGTTATTATAGGTTAACAATACCAAATATTATAAACACAGCAACAATAATATCAATTTGTATTCCTAGCGAGAATATCTTTCATAACACTATGCTGTTTTATGTGACCAGCCTATTAAGTGGAAAATGTTAGTCTCATAAATTTTCTTAATTGAAATTAACTTTCAGCCGTTGATAAATATAGCCCATAATTCCAAATGACTTCATTGCTTATATTGTATGCATAATTTCACCTTACTTCAGATAGGCCTAAACATTTTAATGAATGTCCTTTCCTGTTGTAAATCACAGGTTTCCATTCATTGTTTTATTTTTCTAAATGTGATAGCCAACATACACTACTTTAATTAAGAGATATTTGCTACCCACTTGTCTTCTAGGTTTCTAGAGTGGGTAACAGAGTCTTAGATATATAATTATCCTCCTTTTGTCCCATTCAATATATGACTTTTTTAGCACAAACATAACAGAATATGAATGTTAATTAAACATTAGATCATTGGGTGGTAATGTATTTTTTATGTGTATCAAGTGTGTAAATACATTGGGCCTGATTCATGCTATCAAAATCACTCTGTGCATGTCCAAAACTGCTCATATACCACAGAAAGCAATCTTCATACAGAAAGCACACATACTACAGCCTTCGAATTCTGGGAGGGAACCGGGTGGGGAAGGGGCGTTCGCCCGCTGTCAATGTACAGTAGGGGCGTGACAAATTCAAGCGTCGCAGTCACGTCTGAATTAAGCTTTGGGTATCTAAAAGTCACTAGTTTTTCTGCTGTATCTCTTGCTCAAGTTACAGGGCTATTTAAGTCTTGAGTACTAGTGATGATAGTCATTAATGATTATATTATTAAAAGGTGATATATATTCAATATTTTTTTTTCTGTTCGTTCTTTTGCGAATACATATCCCAAAAAGACATTGGACGTGTCCTGCAGTGTCTTGTATAGTAGTGCCGAGCAGACCTACACCCAAATTCATCAGCGCACCTATCTTCAGATCCGATCCTTGTTGAATTTGGGAGTACGCAGAGCCACTTTACCTGCTTTTTCAAACAAACGCACATTGCGCTCAGTGTGCGTGTCTTGTTATGTAAGACCCATTAAATGTATTCTTTTATGTCATTATCAGAATAATTGTGGGTTTAAAAATGAAATAAGAAACATACTATGCAACAATATTTAAGCAAATTTAATCTAATATCCTCCTAGGAAAACAACAAGCACAAATGAGGCCCTTGAAAGAGGTTCTTTTTTTAATACCTTACTTTGGTCTTACAGGAGACTTAGGTATAAACTGATATACCTCCTTTAATGATAATAGACTCAAGTCATCCTCCAAAAAATACCAATTAGACAGCATCTCAATCATACTTTTCAATTTGAAAGTGTTCGTTTTGTACAGTGAAACAGAAAAATCAGAGTATCCGCTCACATAAACCTTTTTTTTTATTGTTGTCGATTCAAATTCTCACAAACCTAGTTATAAAAAAGACATTATGGTTTCTTCCTACTAAAGAACGGCTAAGCCGCACAGTCATATTTTACAATGTTATTAATAATTGATTCATAAAGAAATGAAGGCTCTGTGATAAGAGGAAATGAGCAGTAATCAGCTGTGAGATGTATATTTTCAGCATTCAGTGATGGTCAGCGAATAATAGCATATGAAAACTCAGCAACGTAGAATCTCTTAGTAATCTGCAATGCCTGTGCTGTCCAGGTGCTGAAGTGGTGTGAGGATTGGATAATTAGGCCAAATGGGGACAAGGAAGAGTTATGGCGTAGTGGTGCAGGGTGGTGCCTGCTCACAATTGTGGGTGGAAGCTGGTAGAGATGAAAAAAATTGTGGTAAAACAGACCATTGCACAAGAGTGTGACATTCTGGCCATATCTGAGTACCGCTTTTGCTTTCCCATTCTGCACTGTATTTGTAAATTCACATTTAACAGAATTTTTAGTGCATATGTAGAGCTTGGACAGTGACGGTAAATTCATTTTGCTGTGGGGCATTGTTTGTGTAGGTGAAGTCACAAATGCTGTAGAAATGTGTAAAATTGTACAACTTAATATGAAATGAGGTGAATATTTTGTGAAAATGGTTTTGAAAACATCCCTCAAAGGAAGGAAGAATACCAGCCCAAGTCTGTAGAGGAGCCTATCTACATCACTCTTTTGCCAAGGGGGTGGGGGGTACAGAGACGAGAATCATCTATCTCAGGGGAGTAATTAGACATTTGTGGGCATCATAGCAAAATTTTGTAATGGTTCCCATATTAGATGTGAGCCTGGTAGCAACTGAATTGCCCATTTTATGATGCTGGATGGGGTGCTGAGAAAAGTATCAATCAATCATTCAATGAGGCTTAGGGACAAGGAAGAGTACAGGTTGGGTAAGGATGTATGATTCTATCCTATTGCTGGAAGTCCTACCTGCCCCTTAGTGTTTGCTAGGGAGAGTGCAGAGCCCCCAGTGCCAATCACCTCTGATAACAAATTGGATGCAAGACATATTGGCTGCCCCCAGTTCTGGTGCCAGGTTTGCTTTAATTAACTTTAGAAGGGGCACTGAATTCCACAAATAGGGTTTTCCCTATTCCCCATGGTATTAGGTGCTTCTACTACTCATGCGCAAGATGGCGGCATCCACTATATACAACACAGATATTATAGCTACACATTATTCTTCCTCCTGATGAAGTTTCTCCATGAATCAAAACGCATTGAGGCCATTTATTGTATCCATCCATAAATTGAGATTTCACAGACTTTTCCATTGGCTCTCTTCACTGGACTTTTGTGCGGCGCCCGTAGGGAGCTACTGGAGAATAAGTACTGAAAACAGCGAACCCAACATCTATGGCTTACAGATAAGCAAATTATTATCATATATATTGTGAGTGTGCATTTTTTAGCTTATGTTAAATACATTTCTTGTGCAAAAATATTACACCATATGGTATTTCTATTTCTACATTCTCTACATGGTGAGCGGAACAGATAAATTGTAACAGCAGTGGAGCTGTTTCAGATGACCAAGAAGCAGCATATACAGATAAGCTGATTTTCTCTCAATATATGACCATGTGCTGATTACGATGGATGCCAAACACAACTGAATATACAGATCGTATGTATCTGGTACGCGCATATATGTTCACACACAGGGTGGTCCGTGGTAGTATTACACCTCTCTGGTTCTTCTGCATCATACACTTGGTATTTGGAGCCCTATACTTCTGAAGCTATATTTCCATAGCATGTTATAATTATATTGCTATTACTGATATATTCTCAAATACTACACCAGAAAGAGCCTGTCACGGGCACTAGAAGTTCTGCCCAGGATTCACCAGTTGACAATGCTTACCAGAGGGGCGAGGTTTACACAGCGGACCTCTGGGCAGTAGGGTGAATAGTAGGAACGTATATAACAGCAGATGGAGAGAGAATGCCAATGGAATAGATGAGAGTCAGTGACTTGCAGCTATACTGGTAGGAGAGTCAGCGACTTGCAGCTGTACTGGTAGGAGAGGAGAGTGGACGTGAACAGGTGAAGGAAGGTAACGGGAGAGTCAGTGGTCTGCGGATAGCAAGTTGTACCACTGCTCTGATGAGAAGACATGTCCAGGTGCAGGTTGGTAGCGGGAGAGTCAGTGGTCTGCGTATAGCAAGTTGTACCACTGCTGTGATTAGAAGACTTGTCCAGGTGCAGGTAGGTAGCGGGAGAGTCAGTGGTCTGCGTATAGCAAGTTGTACCACTGCTGTGAAGGGAAGACTTGTCCAGGTGTAGGTAGGTAGCGGGAGAGTCAGTGGTCTGCGTATAGCAAGTTGTACCACTGCTGTGAAAGGAAGACTTGTCCAGGTGTAGGTGGGTAGCGGGAGAGTCAGTGGTCTGTGTTTAGCAAGTTGTACCACTGCTGTGATGAGGTGAGAACTTGTCCAGGTGCGGATAAGTGGAGGAGTGATAAGAGTCTATAACTGTATAAATACAATTGGAGAGCAAAGGAGCTAGTCCCAAACAGATATGCAGCGTCACAGCTAATAGTCTATAGCGGGTATGTATACCGCTGCTGAGTAGAGAGGCTTGTCCAAAGCGGATATGCAGGATAACAACTGATAGTCAATAAAAAGTATGCATATCGCTGCTGAGTAGAGAAGCTTGTTCAAACAGATATGCAGCGTAACGGCTAATATTCTATAGCGGGTATGGATACCGCTGCTGAGTAGAGAAGCTTGTCCAAAGCGGATATGCAGGATAACAGCTGATAGTCAATAACAAGTATGCATACCGCTGCTGAGTAGAGAAGCTTGTCCAACGAGGATATGCAGGCACAGCAGGAGAGATGAGAGACTGTAGCAGGTGAGCAGAGCAGGTAATCCAGCAGACAGCTGAAGACACGAGCAGGACACAGGAGTCAGTAGCGGGTATGGGAACCGCCGATGAGCAGAGCAAGTAATCCAGCAGAAAACTGAAGATACGAGCAGGACACAAGAGACACCTTCAGAGACTCACAGGGAATGAGACTCAAGATCAGGCAAAGATACCATGGCCACAGGTGCCTTAAATAGGGAGACGTGATTGATCCACAAATTAGGTTAAAAGCAAGGTCATAAGAGTTCATGGATGCTGCGCATGCGCAGTCCATCAAGATGGCGGATGTCCGCGGCTCAGGACAGGCGCCGGCAGGAAGGATAGAGAACCACGCACCAGCGCAGAGGCACTCACGGTCCGGTGAGTGACAGTACCCCCTTTTTCAAGGTGAGCACAGAACACTTGGAGCCGGGTTTGCCCGGAAACTTGGAGTAATTTTTTTTTAGAAGAGCTGGAGCGTTGAGATCATCTGCGCGGATCCAAGAACGCTCCTCTGGACCAAAGCCCTTCCAATGCACTAGGAAGTGAAGAACTCCTCGCAAAATTTTGGCATCCAGAATATGAGTAATTTCAAACTCCTCCTCTTGATGAACTTGTACTGGCCGAGGTGCTGAAGGAGGAACAGAGAAACGGTTGATGATAAGAGGCTTGAGTAATAACACATGGAAGGCGTTGGAGATACGTAGGTTCTTAGGTAATAGTAGTTTGAAGCACACCGGATTTATCACCTGAGTGATTTTATATGGACCAATGAAATGGGGAGCGAACTTCATGGACGGAACCTTCAGGCGAATATTTTTGGTAGAAAGCCATACGCGCTCTCCAACTTTAAGTGGTGGAATAGCTCGCCTCTTTTTATCAGCAAAACACTTGTATCTGGCAGATGTCTTCTTCAGGGAGGATTTAACCTGAGACCAGATAGTTTTGAAACTCTGACATAAACTCTCCACTGCAGGAACTTGGGTGGGAGGGAGGGCAGGAAATTCTGGGAGAGACGGATGGTGACCGTATACCACAAAGAATGGAGTTTTTGAAGATGACTCGTGATACATATTGTTATGGGCAAATTCAGCCCATGGAAGCAGATCTACCCAATTGTCTTGGTTGGCTGAGGAGAACATCCTTATGAAAGTCTCAAGATCTTGGTTGACTCTCTCGGTCTGTCCATTTGATTGAGGATGGTAGGAGGATGATAGTGACAATCAGAAACCCAAGGTCTTGCAAAGGGCTCGCCAGAATCTGGAGACGAACTGCACTCCTCTATCCGAAACAATCTCAGATGGACATCCATGAATCCGAAAGATCTCCTTGATAAAATGGTCAGCCAGAGTAGATGAGGAAGGTAATCCGGTCAAAGGAACAAAATGTGCCATTTTCGAAAATCTATCCACCACTACCCAGATGGTATTGCAACTTTTGCTAGTAGAAAGATCGGTGACAAAGTCCATACTAATATGGGTCCATGGTTTGTAAGGAATGGGTAGTGGTTGAAGTAATCCCGCCGGTGTTCTGCGGGGGGTTTTAAACTGGGAACAAACCTCACACGCGGCCACAAATTCTTTTACATCTCTCCTCATAGAGGGCCACCAGTAGCTTCGAGAAAGGATTTCTAATGTCTTACGTTCTCCCGAATATCCAGAAAAACGGGAAGAATGATACCACGATAATATTTTTTTACGTAGAGATGGAGGCACGAGGGTTCTCCCAAATGGTAGCACCTTGGTGGAGGAAGTGGCCAGAGTCACACATTTGGGATTCAATATGGGATGATTAGGACTATCCTCAGTGTTAGAGGACGCCACAAACGCCCGAGATAAGGCGTCTGCTTTTCTATACTTGGAAGCTGGTTTGAAGGTTATGATAAGTTCAAAACGAGAAAAGAAAAGTGACCATCTTGCTTGACGAGGATTCAAACACTGAGCTGACTGCAGATATAACAGGTTTTTGTGGTCAGTAAAAATAGTTACAGGATGACGAGCCCCCTCCAGCAGATATCTCCACTCCTCTAATGCTGCTTTTATGGCCAACAACTCCTTGTCCCCCATGGTATAGTTTCTCTCCGCAGGTAGCAGACCTCGAGAGTAGAAGGCACAAGGATGGAATTTTTGTTGCTCCGATCTTTGAGATAGAATGGCCCCTAGACCAACATTAGAGGCGTCTACTTCCAGAAAGAAAGGAAGGGTCACATCAGGCTGTTGAAGAACAGGAGCGGTAGAGAACGCCTTCTTGAGGAAGTAAAAGGCTTGAAGGGCCTCGGAGGACCATTGTTTAGTATTAGCGCCCTTACGGGTCAGAGCCACTATTGGAGAAGCAATGGTGGAAAAACCTTGAATGAAGCGTCTGTAGTAGTTTGCAAACCCTAAAAAGCGTTGGATTGCTCTGAGGGTAGTTGGCTGGGGCCAACGTAGTACAGCGTTCACCTTCTCCGGATCCATCTTTAGACCTACTCCGGACACAATATATCCCAAGAATGGAATCTGGGATACCTCAAAGGAACATTTCTCTAACTTGCAGAATAATGAGTTTCTCCGGAGTCTGGAAAGGACCTCTGCCACATGTTGATGATGAGTGGGCAGATCCTGAGAGAAAATTAATATGTCGTCCAGGTAGACAACGACACAAACATACAACAAGTCCCGGAAGATCTCATTCACGAATCCCTGGAAGACAGCTGGGGCGTTACACAACCCGAAGGGCATAACTAGATATTCATAGTGTCCATCCCTGGAGTTAAAAGCTGTCTTCCATTCGTCTCCGGACTTGATGCAGATTAAGTTAGAAGCGCCTCGGAGATCAAGTTTGGTGAATATCCGGGCTCTCTTATTGTGGTCAAAGAGCTCGGTAATTAGCGGAATAGGGTACCGATTTTTAATGGTAATGGCATTAAGTCCACAATAATCTATACAGGGTCGTAATGACCCATCTTTCTTCTTAACAAAAAAGAACCCCGCTCCAGCGGGAGAAGTGGAAGGTCGAATAAAACCACGATGGAGATTCTCCTTGATATACTCAGATGTTGCTTGGGTCTCTGGTAGCGAGAGAGGATAAACACGACCCCTAGGAGGGATCTTGCCAGGTTGTAAATCAATCGGACAATCCCACGCCTGATGGGGCGGAAGGCGTTCAGACTGGATTTTATCGAACACATCCGCGAAAGAAGCATACTGTGGAGGAAGACCCAGCGGACAGGGTGTAATAGAAGCTTGATTTATTTTGAGTGGAACAACTTGAGACAGACATCTATGACGACAATCCGGACCCCAGGAAGTGACTTGAGGAGTGTTCCAGTCAATCTGAGGAGAATGAAGTTGAAGCCATGGAAGGCCAAGTACAATGGGACTGGTGGTAACAGGAAGGACCAGCAAAGAAATTTTCTCCTGGTGTAAGGCTCCGATTGAGTGATGAGTCCATTAATTATGCGAGAACCATCGATAGCGGTGAAAGCGATAGCTGCTTTTAAAGGAATCAATGGTAGGGACCATTGATTCACTAGAGAACTAGAGATAAAGTTTCCAGCAGCTCCAGAGTCTAGAAGCGCTTGAGACATAAATGACTTGGTAGCAAAGGAAACAGTAACATCAAAAGCACAGATTTTAGAATCCATAGAACATTGAGAGGACTCCAGGGACCCTAACCTTACCTCTCCAGAACTGGTTAGGGCCTGGCATTTCCCGACCTTCTAGGGCATGAGTTCAGCATGTGAGTAGAGTCAGCGCAATAGATGCAGAGTCTATTTTTCACTCGTCGCTCCCTCTCTTCAGATGTTAGTTTAGAACGTCCTACCTCCATGGGTTCTACTGGAGGTGGAAGATGACGAACTTGAGATGCTGAGCGAACAGGCACTTTGGAAGAAGTTACTCTTTTGGAATCTCTCTCACGAAACCTCATGTCTACACGGTGGCATAGAGAAATCAAGTCGTCCAAGGAGGAGGGTAACTCTTGTGAAGCAGCTATCAGCGCCTCAGTGTTCCATTGGAACTCGGAGGCAAGAATCCGAAATTGGATGACATACTGGGCTACTGACCGGGATCCTTGGCGTAGTCAGAGAATACTGGAAGCCGCAGAAATAACACGACCAGGTTCGTCAAAAATTCTTCGAAACGTAGAAATAAACATGGCACTATCTTCCAATAAAGGGTCATTTCTTTCCCACAGAGGGGAGGCCCATGCGAGAGCCTGTCCGGATAACAAAGAGATGAGATAGGCCACTTTAGAACGATGAGTAGAAAAGTTGTGAGGTTGAAGTTCGAAATGAATGGAACATTGGTTAAGAAAACCCCTACAGGTTTTCGGGTCTCCATCATACTTAGAGGGAGTAGGCAAGTGTAGCGTGGAAGCGGTAGACACCTGGGATGGCACTGGGGAAGGAGAAGAAGGTACTGGAGGATCAACAGTAGCTGCTACATTTTGCGCAAGGATTCCTCGGGAGGCTAGAGCCTGACAACATTGGAATAACTGTTGCTGTCGAACATCTTGTTGTTCAATCCGAGTAACCAGGTACTGCAGCATCTCTTTATCTGTTGGTTCCGATCCTCGGTCTGTCATGGCCTGATCTTACTGTCATGGGCACTAGGAGTTCTGCCCAGGATTCACCAGTTGACAATGCTTACCAGAGGGGCGAGGTTTACACAGCGGACCTCTGGGCAGTAGGGTGAATAGTAGGAACGTATATAACAGCAGATGGAGAGAGAATGCCAATGGAATAGATGAGAGTCAGTGACTTGCAGCTTTACCGGTAGGAGAGTCAGCGACTTGCAGCTGTACTGGTAGGAGAGGAGAGTGGACGTGAACAGGTGAAGGAAGGTAACAGGAGAGTCAGTGGTCTGCGGATAGCAAGTTGTACCACTGCTGTGATGAGAAGACTTGTCCAGGTGCAGTTAGTTAACGGGAGAGTCAGTGGTCTGCGTATAGCAAGTTGTACCACTGCTGTGAAGGGAAGACTTGTCCAGGTGCAGGTTGGTAGCGGGAGAGTCAGTGGTCTGCGTATAGCAAGTTGTACCACTGCTGTGATGAGAAGACTTGTCCAGGTGCAGGTAGCTAGCGGGAGAGTCAGTGGTCTGCGTATAGCAAGTTGTACCACTGCTGTGAAGGGAAGACTTGTCCAGGTTTAGGTAGGTAGGTAGCGGGAGAGTCAGTGGTCTGCGTATAGCAAGTTGTACCACTGCTGTGAAGGGAAGACTTGTCCAGGTGTAGGTGGGTAGCGGGAGAGTCAGTGGTCTGCGTATAGCAAGTTGTACCACTGCTGTGATGAGGTGAGGACTTGTCCAGGTGTGGATAAGTGGAGGAGTGATAAGAATCTATAACTGTATAAATACAATTGGAGAGCAGAGGAGCTAGTCCCAAACAGATATGCAGCGTCACAGCTAATAGTCTATAGCGGGTATGTATACCGCTGCTGAGTAGAGAGGCTTGTCCAAAGCGGATATGCAGGATAACAACTGATAGTCAATAAAAAGTATGCATATCGCTGCTGAGTAGAGAAGCTTGTTCAAACAGATATGCAGTGTAACGGCTAATAGTCTATAGCGGGTATGGATACCGCTGCTGAGTAGAGAAGCTTGTCCAAAGCGGATATGCAGGATAACAGCTGATAGTCAATAACAAGTATGCATACCGCTGCTGAGTAGAGAAGCTTGTCCAACGAGGATACACAGGCACAGCAGGAGAGCTGAGAGACTGTAGCAGGTGTGGGAACCGCAGGTGAGCAGAGCAGGTAATCCAGCAGACAGCTGAAGACATGAGCAGGACACAGGAGACACCTTCAGAGACTCACAGGGAATGAGACTCAAGATCAGGCAACGATACCATGGCCACAGGTACCTTAAATAGGGAGACGAGATTGATCCACCAATTAGGTTAAAAGCAAGGTCATAAGAGTTCATGGATGCTGCGCATGTGCAGTCCATCAAGATGGCGGACGGCCGCGGCTCAGGACAGGCGCCGGCAGGAAGGATTGAGAACCACGCACCAACGCAGAGGCACTCACGGTCCGTGAGTGACAGAGCTGTTCTTCTTTTCCTTCTTCCTAGATATTTGCCGGATCAACCATCTGGTCTTTGCAGATTGGCTGCCACACATACATGTGGAGGGGTTAAAAGTTAAGACTGCTATATAAGACCGTATACATCCAAATATTGGGTTAAGCGCTATTCTGATATCTTGATACTGTGCTATATAAATAAATATATATATATATATATATATATATATATATATATATATATATATATAATATATATAGTTGCAAAGAGGCCTATATTGCCACAATTGTTCTGCATAGGGACAGGTAAAGTCCTGGGAAGTCTGCAGGGGAAAGTTGCACACATGGTTAAACTCTTACGGACTAAGAACCCTAGGTATAATATGCACATGTAGGGAATAGGTTCTGATGAGGTAAATTTTGACCAAAGGGAGGGCTTTGTGTGTTTAAGCCTGTCTTTTTAGTTGTAAGGTGTGACTGATGCTGAACAAGTCGGCCAGTGATTAGAGAGCTGGATTGTGGAGTGCATACTGTTATTTTGATGTGAACAACAAGGGACCGTATTATTTCAAGCAAGAAGCTGCTGGTGTCTTATGTCTACTACTGTTGTCTGATGTATGTGTATATATATATATATATATATATATATATATATATATATATATATAACTATATGTATATAGTCTTCACTAACACCTTCCATAGTGCCATGGTGCAATATTAAAGACTGGGGATGCTATAAAGGTTCAAAAAGTATTGTAAGGAGGAAAATACTGACTGTTTTCTCATGTAGCACACAAATATCAACTTTAAATTTCAGTGTATAAATAAGCTATCAAGTATTTGTGTGCTACATGAAAAAATAGTCAGTATTTAACTTATGTGCAAAACAGAAAACTAGTTTGCACCCCTTGCATTGTAACATGGTTTTGTCCAGGATACTGAAATAAGATACCTCTTCATTTAAGATCCTTAATGAATCAGGCCCTAGGAACTGATTGGTTGCTATGGGCAACATCTCCACTTTTTCAAACCCGCAGCTTGATAAATTTACGCCCTGGAATACCAATGAGCCTTATCAGTTCAAAGGGAAATAATTGCAGCTATAGGTAAAGTGTAAAAGTAGTCAGGTTTTTGTTGTTTATACTGGTGTTCCTGTATTTGGCATAAGAGCCATAAAGAAGGAGTGACTTCTGTTTAACCAGACCCCTAACCACTGCATGTTGTGCCTGGAAGACATCCCAAATGTGGGGGGTGACTGTAGTATTATTCAGCATCAAACCATACTATGTGGCAATAGATAGATAGATAGATAGATAGATAGATAGACATAGATCTCTCTCTCTCTCTCTCTCTCTCTCTCCATATATATATATATATATATATATATATATATATATATATATATACAGTCAAGACCATAAATATTGGGACATCGACACAATTCTCATATTTTGGGCTCTATACACCACCACAATGGTTTTAAAATGAAACTAACAAGATGTGCTTTAACTGCAAACTTTCAGCTTTAATTTGAGGGTATTTACATCCAAATCAGGTGAACAGTGCAGGAATTACAATGGTTTCTACATGTGCCACGGAAAACAACTGTGGTGGATGACAGAAGATTTTTTTTTTTCCTGGTGAAAAAAAAACCCCTTCACAACAGTTGGCCAAATCAAGAACACTCTCCAGGAGGTAGGTGTATATGTGTCAAAGTCAACAATCAAGAGAAGACTTCACAAGAGTAAATATAGAGGGTTCACCACAAGATGTAAACCATTTGTGAGCCACAAAAACAGGAAGACCAGATTAGAGTTTGCCAAACAACATCTAAAAAAGCCATTACAGTTCTGGAACAACATCCTACAGCCAAATGAGACAAAGATCAACTTGTACCAGAGTGATGGGAAGAGAAGAGTATGGAGAAGGAAAGGAACTGCTCATGATCCAAAACATACCACCTCATCAGGGAAGCATGGTGGTGGTAGTGTCATGGCGTGGGCATGTATGGCTGCCAATGGAACTGGTTCCCTTGTATTTATTGATGATGTGACTGCTGACAAAAAGCAGCAGGATGAATTCTGAAGTATTTCGGGCAATATTATCTGCTAATACTCAGTCAAATGCTTCAGAACTCATTGGACGGTGCTTCACAGGGCAGATGGACAATGACCTGAAGCATACTGCAAAAGCAACCAAAGAGTTTTTTAAGGGTAACAAGTGGAATGCTATGCAAAGGCCAAGTCAATCACCTCACCTGAATCCGATTGAGCATGCATTTCACTTGATGAAGACAAAACTGAAGGGAAAATGCCCCAAGAAAAAGCAAGAACTGAAGACATTTGCAGTAGAGGCCTGGCAGAGCATCACAAAGGATTAAACCCAGCGTCTGGTGATGTCTATGTGTTCCAGACTTCAGGCTGTAATTGACTGCTAAGGATTTGCCACAAAGTATTAAAAAGTGAAAGTTTGATGTAGGATTGTTTCGTTTGTCCCATTACTTTTGGTCCCTTAAAAAGTGGGAGGCACATATAGAAACCGTTGTACTTCCTACACTGTTCACCTGATTTGGATGTAAATAACCTCAAATTAAAGCTGAAAGTCTGCAGTTAAAGCACATCTTGTTAGTTTCATTTCAAATCCATTATGGTGCTGTATAGAGCCCAAAATATGAGAATTGTGTCGATGTCCCAATATTTATTAACTTGACTGTATATATATATATATATATATATATATATATATATATATATATATATATATATATATATACATACATTTTTTTATATATATATATATATATATATATATATATATATATATATATATATATATATATTTATACATTTCTCCCAAGGGTGATGAAACTTTTCACCTACAATGAGCTACAGTGTCCAAGCAACACTATACCACCATTGCTCATGGAAGCTGTTTAGTAACAAGGAGGATATTCCAGAAAGTTGATTAGTATAACCACATTGTGCAAAATTTAGCTACTCTCAAGTTGAGATAACATTACTGTAAGAGGGGCAACGAGTTTATTGTGCTACATTGACAATTCCTTCTTACACTTAACTATAAAATATTGTCACTTACACTTGTTTTATATACCATTTTGTATAATCCCTTTGCAAATCTAATTTCAGGAAACATAAATTAGTCTTGCATATAGTGTTGTATACACTACAGACTATGCAATACTTGGAAGCATTGGGTAAAAAAAATTATGATCATACACGTTAGAAACCTAAAGAGATGTCAGTCACTCAAAGTACATGTCTAATGCAAATAATAAAATGGAGAATGCATGAAAAATACATCAATGGCATTTTCAAAATACATGCAAATTTTGTATAACCCATTCAGTGTCACTGAGGCCTGGCAGATATGTAAATGAATGTCTAAGGATGAATCAGAATAGATTAAAGTCTGTATAAATTACCTTATTCTTCATGGGTAACACTCTAAGGAATTTTCAGGCACAAATAATCAACATTAAAAATCCAAATAAAGATTCTACAAATATAGAAATGTTCACTAATTCATTGATTGTTTACGTTTTTTCAACAAATGTATTTACTTTAGACTGCAGCAGCGTAGTGCAGATCTACATACATGGTATTAGTTCCAAATGCCATTATCATTGTTTTTTTATAAGGCACCACAAAACTCTGCAGCACCGTACAGTGGGTATAACAAATCATACCTAAAAACAAAACAAATACATATGAGATGACATGGATGATGCAGACATGCGACAGAGGGTAGATAGCCCCTGCCCAAAAGAGCTTATGGGAGGCGGTAATACGGAGAGAATGGATTCTATGGGTATGGGACTTTAGCTGGTAGTGCACAGAGTGAGTAATATTAGGTGGGGTGGTATAGGCTAGTTCTAGTGAAGAGATTGGTTTTGAAAGACATCAAAAAGAATATTAAAAAGAAAGTCTGCAGCATATTGTATTGAAAAAATAATGTCAGTTATGTCACAAATTAGCTGCCTCCACTGTGTGTAGGCGCGCTGGGTTCACTTTAAGCAGAGCCAAATTATTAGACAGACACCTACACTGACTGCGCTTAGACAGGATAACTGTAAAGTGAAACAGGACTACGGTATTGTCACTGCCAATCAACTATAGTTGCTAGTAACTGGAAATTAGCTTCTGAGAGTGGCATGTCTATTATAATGCAGCTCACGCAGTTCATTCAGTGACACACATACAGTTGATGCTTGCTAAGTAAGATGCAGAGTCCTGGGTTCTAGCCCAAGCATTATCATAGATGCATTCTAACACTTTTTTATTACTACAAGTGATCTCTTCCTCTGAAGAAGTCAGTTTTTTGTGATGAAACACATATGATCAGGGGTGGGCTGGGCCGGGAAGTATGGGGGCATATGCCCCCCAGACCAGACAATTAAATTGTATTTTTCGCATACTACTCAATGTGGTTACGTTATTCATTCATAGAATATTGTACTACAAGCTGTAGAACAATATTCTGTGAATGGATGATGCCCCCACAGTGAGTACTATGGTATGGGACAACCCATGCACGGATCGCACAGGCTGCCTGCATGCATCTCTTGTAAGGCAGTAGCTAGATCCCCTTCAGAGTGTGACAACACCAGGCTATGTGGCTGCAGCAGTCACATGCTACATGGTGCAGGAGTTGCTGCTGAAAATCTTCCTGTTCCTGTGCAGCTGGAAGTCACTGGTGAAGAAAAAGGTAAGAAGAAGGGATAATGTGATGGGGAGGGGGCATGTGTGTGTGTAAAGCATATGGGCAGAGGGGGGCATATCTGTGTAAAGCATGTGAGCGGCGGGAGCCTGTATGTGTAAAGCATGTGAGCAGAGGGGGGATGTGTAAGTAAAACATGTGGGCAGAGGGTGGCATGTGTGTGTAAAGCATGTGAGAAGAGGGGGTATGTGTGTGTAGAACATGTAGGCAGAGAGGGCATGTCTGTATAAAGCATGTGAGCATAGGGGGCATGTGTATGTAAGCTAAGTGGGCAGAAGGGGCATGTGTAAGTAAAGCATGTGGGCAGAGGGGGACATGTCTGTGTAAAGCATGTGAGCAGAGGGGGTATGTGTAATTAATGCATGTGGGCAGAGGGGGGCATATCTGTGTAAAGTATGCGAGCGGCGGGAGCATGTATGTGTAAAGCATGTGAGCAGAGGGGGGATGTGTGTGTAAAACATGTAGACAGAGGGGGCATGTATGTGTAAAGCATGTGGGAAGAAGGGGCATGTGTTTATAAAGCTTGTGGGCAGAGGGGACATATCTGTGTAAAGCATGAGTGCAGAGTGAGCATGTGTAAGTAAGTGTGAGTAAAGCATGTGGGCAGAGGGGGGCATGTCTGTGTAATCCATGTATGCAGAGAAGGCATGTCTGTGTAAAGCATGCAGGCAGAGAGGGACAATTGTAAGTAAAGCATGTGTGCAGAGGGGGCCTCTGTGAGTAAAGCATGTGGGCAGCGGGGGACAAAGTAATGAGAGGGGCACAGTAATGAGGGACACAGTGTGATGGGGGTTCAGTGCAATGAAGCTCAGCAGCTGACTGAGAATAATCACAGAGTCTCATTTCTGAATGGGCAATAGTGCTACGCAGGATAATAACTGAAGCGTAACACAGTGCTGAACAGGAAACAGAATTTTGCAGACAAATATGGAGATACACGGTGTAGCAGAAAATCTCTGGCAGTTGACAGTCATTGATAATCCATAAGTGTCTCTGACTGGTAATACAGGAATATCTCTGACACTAATTCACAATGGCAAACATTCTCTGGTATAAATTATATAAATGGTGTTCACTTGAGAAGCCAGACACCCAGGGCCTGCTGAGCCATGTAGTGCCCCAAAATGAAATTTAAATAAATTATACACCTAATTCATACCAAAAAAAATAAAAAATAAAAAAAACAGATTTACTTACCAACATCTATTTTCTTCATGTGTAAGGGATCCAATCTTGTAAACTTTTAATCCAATAGTCTCATGTCCATAATAAAACCTGAAACATTCCAGGTCCTGTAGGTGTCCAAAAAAATGCATCCTAGATCCTATAGTTGTCCATAAAAAATAGAACCCCAAAAAATATTTCACAGATTGAAGTCGAAAAATATTCTTTACTTGATGCTTGTAGTACACCAAATAATACTTAGGAACTGGCTTGGCAAAAAAATAAACAAGATGACGCAAACTTTGTTCCTTTATGGAGGAAAAACCACTACATAATGAAATATGAAAGATACAAGGTCTTTTTTATAACCTAGGGGTTTCCCATGCTACATTTTGGGGCACTACATGGCTCAGCAAGCCCTGGGTGTCAGGCCATGCTAGCACTTGTGGTTCTCCAAGTGCCAGCATGTCCTGGCTGCCATGGGTATGCTGGTGCTTGTAGTTCTACAAACACCAGTATGCCCAGACTGTTAATAGCAGCCTGGGCTTGCTGGGACCTGTAGTTCCACAAACTAAAATAGTGTTTACACTTAAGTAATCCACTGTATTACCCCACAATTACCCCACACCTACTGGCCTGGGGTGTGGGAAGAGCCCTAGTGCGTTCGGCACAGGGCTGGGTACCCCCAAGGCCGGGTCCCGTACGTTTTCTTGCAGACCGCAACTCCCTAGGAAACCCGGCCCCAAGCTGAATAGCCTTGCAGTGCACCAATGCAAAATGTAAATTCCATGAAGTTTTATGACACAGCACAATGATAATATTACAGGAATTTCAAATTGACATGAAGTACAAGTTGGTTGATAGAATGAACAGTGAATAGTACACATAACATTATACTGACTAATTATACAAAAATTATTGTATATCTTTGCAGTTTTTCCAAAGTCATTGTATTTCTAAAAGTTACGTTTTACAAACCTAAAGCAATTATCTCCTAATAAAACATAGAGCCCATTGACCCTATTTTTATATTACAAACATACTGTTGACTTAATTAAAAGAATAATTAATATACAAATAAAGTATTCTAAAACAAAATTGATTAATTCTATAACCAAGTGCCTTCGATATGGAAGAATACTATTGCGTTAGTAGCAAATATGTCACATGAGTCTAAATAAAACAGTACACAACATACAGTACAGACATTTATCTATATTATTTTGCTAGAAAGCCATATTCAGTTTGCAATGTAATGGGCATTGTAAGTAAACTTGTGATTTTTCTCCAAATAGATGCAGTGTAAAATAAAATTTGTATTTAGGCCTATGTCCCAAGATCATTTTCCATGATAATAAATATTGGATTCTGGATAGAGTGTATTTCAGGATGGGAGAAGGCTACCTGTTCACAAGCTTGGAAAAATAGCCAATGCACCTTCTGCACCATACAATGTGAGATATTTTTAAATGTGGCCATACAGTACTGTATTATACTGTCCAGTAGACACAGTGTCACACTGCAGAACATGTGGTCTGGGCCAAAGAACGTAGTGAACACCACTGACAGAACAGCAAATTTGTGGCTAGTAATACTTATTTCTACACAGACCTCTTTGTTTCTTGTTCTATGGCATCCCCATTTATACTATTTTATATAAATTATAGATGTTGTTATGTAGGAAATGTTCAAATATTGAAACTGCCTAAGATTTTGGGTTTTTCATTTGCAGCTCTTCCGATGACTTTAAATGATCTAAGGTTAAGTCTGCATATACACCAGATCAGTAATACTATTAATATCAATTAACTGCAAGTTGCAGGAGTATTTAGTGGCAATCCATAACCATAATGCTCTTTATGCAATACCCGCCCCCAGGTGCTATTTAGAGACATAAGGTAGAGACTTCAACCTCACATGATAGATCCCTGAAGAAGTCACACTCCTATGTGACAAAATACATTGGGTCCTCTTCTTTACTTCACTACTAGACCACCGTACACAGGAAGTAGTAGCCTCTGTGTTCCAATGTGGAGCACATGCACACCGAGTGCGGACACGCTGCCGCTCAGAAGATTTTTTCTAACAAACTGCACTCCTATAGTCTTCCATGTCAATAGCAAGCCTACTACATTTTCATTTAGATTATTATAGTGTGTAATAGCAATAAAGTATTTTAGATGTTCTACTCCAGCCCAAGGTTCCATTGTTCTTTTCATACCAACATGCATATTGTTTGAAAGATTACAAAGATGGTGGATCAGACCTACAATATTCCTGGGATGTAACTATACATGAGCAAGCCACTATTATTGACTGTTACCCTAATTTGGACTTCACCCATGATCTACTGCACACAAGAGAGATACGAGTCTTTATCATCCATCTACAGACACAGCATTTTGGGACTTCTTGTAGTTCTTCAGGCCTTATAAATACTAGGGATGTGCACTGGCCACTTTTGGTGTCTCGTGTTTTGTGTTTTGGATTCGGATTTGCTTGAGGTTTTGGGTTCGGATTTGTTTCGTAAAACACCTGACGAAAGGTTTTGGTTCGGATTTAAGGTTTTGGATTCGGATTTATTTTGATAAAAACATAAAAAGTGCTAAAAACCAGTTTTGTGGGTTTTTTTTCACTCCTACACTATTATTAACCTCAATAACATTCAATAACAATCATTTCCACTAATTTCCAGTCTCTTCTGAAGACCTCACAATATTGTTTTTAGGCCAAAAGGTTGCACTGAGGTAGCTTGAGCACATAATGCCAAAAAAAGAGGTACAAGATGGAATTGTTCTGGGCCCTCCCTACCACCCCTCGCGAGATTCAACGCGAGACTTGGACGACAGAGCCTCGTTTTCAATTTTTTGCCCGCCGGAAATATCCGAACAGTGCTCGGATCCCGTTCGGATCCGCACTGTTCGGGTGGGATCGGATTAGTGGAATCCGAGCCCACTCATCTCTAATAAATACCCATGTCCTCATATGGGGGCTGATTCCTGCATGTAAGATGTGTTTTAACAGAGCCCAGAACTTGAGTTGAACTTTGACCGTATTGAAGCAGCTCTCAAGATGCATTTCAATTTGAATCTGGGTGTAAGTATACTCTACCTAAATGGTACTTGCATTACGTAGACTGAAAGAACAGCTGCAGTATACGCATAAACGTATTTGCAATATAATGTAAAATATATTGCGCAATATAATGCAAAACATTTTTTTACATTTTTTATTTAACATTGAATACATAAATAAAGATGTCTTTACATGACCTTATTCATTAAGGAATGCAAAGTGAACTCAACTTGCGTTTTTGTTTTTTTTAAATGGATGGAAAATGCGAGCAAGTACTTCTGTATTCAACAAGAAGAGGATCTCAAGAAACATTTCCGGTTAAAAACTAGTGTAATTACGCTCTGCCAGACAACACACTGCAGGATACGTACAATGCATGTGTATATGTAAAGTCCCATCAGAATGCACAGGGAAAAAAAAAATTATTAAATACATTAGCACCTGTTAATAATATAATCAATAATGAAAAAACATTTTTAGAAAAAGTATTTTTTTCTCCTCATTTTTTGAACATTTAATACATTCATCATTTTGTTGTTAATGTCTACTGTACATAAAATGGATTGTTTGCAAACTCATGTTCAAGCATGATCACTCAACACTTACACCTACCCTGTAGCTGGTGCAAGTTGTACAACAGAAAATCATGTACCTGAGAGATGACCTAAACTCAAATTTAATGGATGTGCATACACTCAATCTTAGCACACACCCTTACTGTACATTGACATACGCCCATTCTCTCCCCCATTCCATCCTTGAAACTGCAGACTGTCGAAAGTGTCCTTTGCGTTTGAAGATGAATTGGATAAACTTGCGTTAACAGGCGTTTAGTCAGTTTCTGACCAGGTGCAGAGCAATTTTATGCAAACTTATGGCATGTGTCAGCATTTACATTCCTTAATGAATCCGGCTCACAATGCCATTTTTTATAGTCTGTCTTACTTGCATACTTGCATGATCTGTGCTATCTCTTGACACGCATATGTGTAGCGTTTAAAATAAGACTATGCCATGACTGTCATCACTATCAGTTGCCACTTACACCTGTCCTGTAGCTGGTATAATTTCTATGTCTGAAACATAGAACTTATAAGAAACCCAGTACTTGAATTGCCGCATCTGCATCTGAACACCCTCATCACACCCTTACTGTACATTTGCGTTCAGACATGGATTGCACGCAGTTGTGTTCATTGGTGTATGGTCCGTTTTACGCAAAATGTGCTACGCAATCCTGCTGTCAATGTCAATATTATCTACTATTAATTGCATATACAGTGCACCAACATTGTCAATGCTCTGCTCTGAATGTTGCACCCACAACATTAATACTTTCATGCTCAGATGGCACTAGATTTCCTTTTTGTTTATCTTTGTCGAAGAGGAAACCCCATCTCACATTGCTTCCCCTTCTTTCCTATCCTACCCCTGCCCTTTTTTACCCTCTCCTTTTTCATACAAAAAACAAGAATTGAAAGGTTTCTTTCCCTTTTTTTTTATTACTTATCTACTCTCTTGTGCAAATATTGTATTCTAATAATTTTACTGTTGATTCCTTTAATCCTCTGCACAGGACATTTATTTATAACTTGATTGCATTTATTTTTTGCTCTTAATAAACAGTCCTAAGTCAAAAGTGGAATTGTTCCTTGCAGCCATTTTTCACCGGCCCGATGTGTTCCCGTAATAACGGAATAGACAAATCTTTTGACAGCCAGGCTAAAAAGTGGGACATGTGAGCAGGACTACCAATGAGAATCTGCAATCTCCCTGATTGACAGTATAATTAATCTACAAAATTATTGGTACAGTAAATGTGGTGACATTAAACATGGGACTTAAGTTCTATATTACAGAGTGTTCATTAACTTAAATGGGGTTTCCAGCATGTGCCCTACAGTACAGCACATCAAATGAATGTCAAATCTTTGCAATAAATACTTTCCATAGAATTGGGTAGTGTGCTGCCCTCAATAAAATCCACAGCCAGCTCTCAAAAGCCTATAGTCCCAGTACACGATAATTATGGCTACGATCCCCACAATAATATATAAATAAAAGACTCCCTGATATGCCCTAATTCTCCACTTTATTATAAATATTCTTTCTTCTTCCTTCTATCTTGTACTCCCAGAACAGATGTGAGCATAGGGGTGGTAGTCTCAAATAGGAAGGGCACTCATTTTTTCAATGGTTCCCCATAATAACTCCAGCATGGAGATTTTATGGGGGTAACCCACATGGTTATGTAATGATTTGTTCAGACTGTCTAACTTGGTGCTGTCTAACACTTTAGTAGGGAATCTCATGCTTATCTTCCCCCTGCTTTCATGGGAACCAGCCCAGGCTAGGATTTTAGGGGGACAACACAACTTGTATTTATTGATTTATTATAGTATTTTGCTATTCATTTCAATGGGAAATCCAGTGCATATACAGATCAATTGATTCACTATGACATCTGGTGGTAGAAAAAGGGTGTTGCATCTAAAAAAAAGGAAACGGAACAATTTGCAAAACATACTTGGTGCAGTGTGATGTATTTATTTATAGCACCACAGCGTAGCATGATGCACCATATGCCCTTTTAATAATTGCTATATCTGTATATCAATCACGCATTTTGTATTGCATAACCTTTCTGTCCATATCTGGCATGGTCCACTTAATATATTGAACAAAATTTGCGATGTATTTTTTTTTGTATTAATCAATGTACAACTTATAAATAGAAAAAACATTTGAAACATAGGTACATGATGTCCCAAAGCATTTCTGCAAACTTTTACTTTCATTCATTTGCAAAATTATTCAAAGGGAAAAGGTTAAGAAGGCTAAGTCTACAAAAAAAGTGAATCCTTAGAGATGTCTGAAAAATACATATAGGACAGTAGGCATTAAAAAACATTACATATATTCTACATTTAAAAATAGATTAACAGAACACTGGATAGTAGAGAATATCAGCAATTCTCTAATCAACTTGTAATTGTTCTAGATTTGCCCCAAATTCGCAGAGTATTTTATGCCCCTTGGAAAATCGCACCATGGACTGTTCATTGAATGTAAAGAAGTCAATAAGGAAGGATCAACAAAAGTTTCATGTCCAGAGCCTTATAAAAGGAGCTTACAACCCTTCTAACACTTATTCTTCCTGAATTGTTCTAGGGCAAAATATTTGCAAATAATATTATGTTAGATTGTGACTTTTGATGTGAGCTGGAAAGTATTGCTTCACTAAGGACATTGTACAAAAAAAGAAGCAAGGCTAGTGCCAGTGGTAATGAAGCAAAGAATAGTAGTGTTTATGCATTATCAGTTGTGTGCAAACCAAACTATTTTTGAAGATTCTTGCAACATAGCCTAAATTTTCAGAAACAGCATGTGTAACCACTAGTGATGATTAAGAGTAAGACAGTCAGGCTATTATATGCAGTTGCCATTCAGCAGAACCAAAGAGAGGATTAAAATTTTGCATACCCCAACTGAGCAGCATAACTCACCTCTAAAAAAGTATACTGCAAAGAAAAGGCTAAGTGATAACCCAGTAGCAGACACTGACATTGCCACTTGTTTTCCATTGCATACAACCAAACAAAAAAACACCACGAAAATTTCAATTTAAGAAATTCATTTTAAGCATTAAGTAAAAAGTCAGATGCTATTGCAAGCAGAGTGACTTGGTCAAGTGTGTAGTATATGCATAAAGTGTCAGACTATGTCAATAGGGAAAAAAGCTTGGAGCTTAAACCCTGATCCAACATATGGAAATGCAATACAGTCACCTTTGAGAGAAAAATGCAGACAAACAAGATCTTACATCATGTTAATTGTACTTTGAGCATTGTTGTTCTTGCCGATTGTTATGAGGATGTACACATTAATCGTTCTGGTATAGAAGCACATGATAGCGATTGTGAAGTGCACATTGTTAAGTTAAAAGTTCTCAGTTATCATCCTTAAATGTTTGTAATAACTCCATGGTAAAATTCCAAACAAATCACGGCTATCACCACCAACCATTACTGCTGGAAATATTAAAAATAGGGTAAATGTATTGCACAACACATCCCACAATAGTCTTCCTAAAGCACTTAGAAAAAATAGCTTTAGAAATGATGACCTTCAATTGTGTTGAATCTGAATTACTCCAGGAATTGATAGCTTGAGAAGGACTGTTATGGAAGTTTTTAGGAATAATTCAAAGACAAAGTATCTTCAGAATATGCTCAATTTATCCTTGTATGCGCAATACAGACCATTCAATTCAGCAGAACAATGGTGATTACATATTAACTTTGCAAGCCTTTTACGCCCTATAACCACAAACTAATACGTAGATAAAGCATCATATAAGACTTTAAGCCAATAACATCACTCCATATGACAGGACCACTCAACATCACCCAACATCCCCCCAGATACAGGCATAAATCCAATGGTGAAGACTTGATCACCACAACTTCCCTGTTTCCCTTCATGGACAATGGAGTGCACATTTTATTTTAGACAAGTTGCAATATATAAAGTATTATAGACATGTTTCCTTATATACCTTGAGCAACACTGGCCAAGAAGCATAAAAACAACTTCATTTGTCAATATATATGCACTGTAGCTTTGTTAACTCTTATGCGTTCTACTACTGTTTTATAACCAGCTTTAATTCAACGTTCATTTGTGTGAATTGATTATCCATATTAGGGACCAAAATGGCTAGTGTCTAGTCGCTAATATTTTTTTTAATATAGCTGTGCTCCTATTATATACCAATGCTAAATAACCACTATTTTTTGTTTACTCTTAACAATCCTCTTAAGCTACCTGCTGCACCCACTGAGATTATAGATGGCTGAAAATGGGTGAGGCAAATCGGAGCTGGGGTCTTGAAAATCAGAGAAAATTGAATGTGAATCATGATATGGAATCACAATTTTAAAAAACAAAATGTCACAATGATTTATTAATCTTGATTTAAAATAACACTACACCATCCACCCTCTTATTATGAACAATACATCATATGCTAACCAGTGCTTTAATGTACATGGAGGAAGGAGCTGTCCACTGGTTTATATATAAAACTAAGTTGCAAAACAAATATTTAAATTAGTGATCTTCAAGAGCACCAAGGGGCGGCGGGGTAGGGCAAGGACTAAATACTGGAGCCTGGGCATGCACTGGAGTCTGCCTCAAATATTAAAAAAAAAATTGTATTACATTTTTAATTTTATCGGAGCAAGGTGGGATGTTTTTGCAGCTGCTCATAGTCATTGCCTAAGCAGTCATTGGAGCCGATACTGATAATATTCTGTGTGTAGTATACTGTATTTTTTTTGTTCCTCTCTCCTCCAATTACTTCTCACTCTCCCTCTCTTTCATCTCCATGCCTCCCTTGTCTTTCCACTTCAGAGGCCAAAGTGAGCTGGTGGTGTTAAAGCTTGCCTCTAAATAAATCCACATCCCAACTAGAGAGCAGGTTAGTGGTTTTTGGGAGGGAGTATAGAGTGCTGGTGGGGGTAATAAAACTGGAGTTGGTGTGGGTTTTAATGTTATGTGGGGTTGTTAATGTAATGTGGGGTTATTAAAGTAATCTGGTGTTGGGGTACTAGTAATACAATGTGAGGGCTAACAAATTAATGTTGTTGGAAATGTAAATGATATTAACTTGATGTTGGGCATGGCTTGGGATATAGTTCTATTTATTAAATTGGAATGTTACTAATTTCATTTTGCAGCTGGTGGGGGAAAATAGGTTTATTTATAAATGAGAGCAATATTAATTTATTATTAAGTGGGGGGAATAGTATGACTATTATTTTCAACAGTTTTTTATATAGTGCATATATATTATATATTATGCAGCACTTTACAGATATTTAATTATTCACACCAGTCCTGCTCCAGTGGAGCTTATCATCAAAAGCCAATTAGCCTACCAGTATATATTTTGAGTGTGTCAGAAAACAGGAGCACCTGGAGGAAACCCATGCAAATAAAGGGAGGGAATACAAAGTCCATAAAGATAGGGCCTTGGTTGGAATCAAACCAATGACTCTAGTATTGTGAGGCAGCATTCTAACAATGCTTTTAATGTAAGAAACAGTGGTGAGAAAGATGACTATTAAACGTAAGCACTGTCACGAGACGCAGTTGTGTTCCTAGCCGCGGCGGCTCACTGTATACTTACAAGCCATGTCCCGACCATCGCCATGACGACTGGGACATTACTTCTGCTGCTGTTGTCCTGACCATCTTCTAGGCAATGGTTGGGACGCTCTTCTACATTAATTGGTGCCGCGTCCTGACAAGAGTAGCAGCCGGGTGTGTGCGCATTTACTATGTTTTAATTAGGGTTCTTCTGGCGCTGATTAACTACAGGGTTGCTGCCTGACTCAGGATTGGACACCTTCTGTATTTAAGGCAGGCAGGGCTTAGCCTCCCTACATTTTATAGCGCCCAGTGTACGTCACAAATTGCTGACCAGCTTCCTTGTACCTTTGGATACTTGGCTATCGGTGACTTGATTTTCCTGTTGTGGCCTTGGCTTGTTCTCTGGACCCTGCTTGTACTCCTGTGCCCTTTTGACCTTTGCCTGTTTCCTGGATTTTCCATGTTTGTTACCTGCCTTGACCTTTGGCCTGTACGCCAACCTTCCTGTTTGCAATGGACCCATGACCTAGACCTGTCCCCGGTCTGTGCCTCCAGTATTACGGTTTCTCTACCATGCGCTGCAGTTATTCTGATAAGCTTCTACCATTAAGTTAAGTCCTGGGGCATCCGAGTACCTCCGAATGCATTTAGTTCTAGGGGAAAGGTGGCTGCTAAAGGTGAAGACCTCTTCTACCCAGGATCTAACAGCTTATCAAATAGCCACAACCCTAACAAACACTATTAACTTAATGTTGGGCTGGTTGGGGAAAAAGAGGTCTAATTTCTAAATGTACTTCGATAGGAGTCAATTTGTAATAGTGCTAGAAAGCTGCTTGAAGATTATAGTACATATAATACTTGTAACATTTGCAACACAAATCTAAGCTTATTCATTTTGGTAATAAACATAATGTAACTCATTTAGTAAATGGATTGCTTAATCCATTTCTCCTGCTTCCTGTGTTTCAATAGGCAGTTGGGGGAGAGACGGATACCCAAACAAACATGATTGATCACAATATAACACAAAATTTAATTTTTTTTGCATATATATATATATATATATATATATATATATATATATATATATATATATTGGGGTTCTCAGTATGCATTGAAGAAATAAGAATAACGCTCTATGTCAATTATGAGCTTCAGTGTATCTTTTGAGTTAATCCAGGAACTACAGTACCCATGAAACAGCAATGCAGCTTGTACACTTATATTACTGTACTTAAGAGTCTTTCTTATACACAGAAGTTAATCCTCCTTAATACTTATTCTATTATTATAATGCATTGAAGCACACATTGTGTTTTCTTTTCTTATATGATGAACTGACCTGTATTTATTGCAAAGGGTAGAGGAAAAGTAACCTGATACACAATGGTAAGCAAATCATTTAGGCCATAAAAACATACATTTTATCTAACATTTCTTTTCTTTATTTTTCAATTTTGCTAGAAAAATCAATTGAGATAATACTATAATGCAATGAGGCTTTCCTGTCAACCTAAGGAGATTTGATTTATATGTAATCTTTCCTAAAATAGGTTTATGGAAATAATGGTTTCTGCATATTAGATGCCATACCAATAAATGAATACTCAACAGACTAATAAATGAGAGAGGTTAACTTATGTAAAATCATCAAATTTTATAATAACTAAACAGTACTATAACTGCAGGTAATGTCTGCCATTCTCATTCCCCTTGAACATTGTATGGGGTCAGTGTATATATATATATATATATATATATATATATATATATATATATATATATATATGGAAAGAGAAGGAAAAAGGGAAAAGGGCACCTGATGGTTTAGTAACTTAGGTAATATAGCCTACAACTTGCCAGGTGTTAGTCATATGTTACCGGATGTAAATAATGGTAAGGCACATCTGTATATAAATCCCAAGATCTTCAATGAATGCCGTGTTAATAAGCTCCTGTCATATAAGCCAAAAGAAAACACAAAATAAGATACCAAAGATAGTGCAGTATTTTCCGTAAACCATGAGCGATTCATTTATATCAGACTTCTCTATTTAATATATTTCATATGTATAAATCCAGACTGATAAAACACAGTAGTATATTAAAAAAAAAAAAAAAATATGATAATCATATGGTCGAAATTATTGGGTCTTGTTTTAAACCTACAGTACTTTATTTCCAGGAGAAACGGGTAAAAGGAAATGTTTATGTAAACGGGTATCATCAATTAATACAGTAAATAAAATCATAACTAATTTAAAATCCACATTAAATAAGATAAATAAAGAGGATATTAGGACATAAAGTGTGGTTATGATAATTACAAAAGGGTGCAATTGCATAATCTTTATTAAACCCATGTGGAGTAGACATATTTAACATATCTTGCAAGGTTCTGCCACTATTCACATCATGTGAGCTTCTGCCGCTATTCACATCACACGAGGTTCTGCCCCTATTCACATCATGCAAGGTTCTGTTGCTATTGACATCATGCGAGGTTCTGTCGCTATTCACATCATGCGAGGTTCTGTCGCTATTCACATCATGCAAGGTTCTGTTGCTATTGACATCATGAGAGGTTCTGTCGCTATTCATACCATGCGAGGTTCTGCCGCTATTCACTTAATGCGAGGTTCTGCCACTATTCACATCATGCAAAGTTCTGTCGCTATTCACATCATGCGAGGTTCTGCCACTATTCACATCATGCGAGGTTCTGCCACTATTTACATCATGCGAGGTTCTTCCACTATTCACATCATGCAAGGTTCTGTCACTATTGACATCATGCGAGGTTCTGTCGCTATTCACATCATGCGAGGTTCTGCCGCTATTCACATCATGCGAGGTTCTGCCGCTATTCACATCATGCGAGGTTCTGCCACTATTCACATCATGCCAGGTTCTGTCGCTATTCACATCATGCGAGGTTCTGCCACTATTCACATCATGCGAGGTTCTGCCACTATTCACATCATGCAAGGTTCTGTCGCTATTGACATCATGCGAGGTTCTGCTGCTATTCACATCATGCGAGGTTCTGCCGCTATTCATATCATGCGAGGTTCTGCCACTATTCACATCATGCGAGGTTCTGCCACTATTCACATCATGCAAGGTTCTGTCGCTATTGACATCATGCGAGGTTCTGCTGCTATTCACATCATGCGAGGTTCTGCCGCTATTCACATCATGCGAGGTTCTGCCACTATTCACATCATGCAAGGTTCTGTCGCTATTCACATCATGCAAGGTTCTGCCACTATTCACATCATTTACCACAGTCCGAAGAAGGAAAAAAGAATAATGACCTAAATAAGCACTCCAGGTACATATAAGTAGTGAAATAATGAGTTAATACATATAATTTTAATTGGTATACATTAAAAAAAGGTATATGCAGATATACCACACTAATAAAAAAGCGAAATATAAAAAAAGAGATTGTAGTGTTGAGAAATATAGAGTTTAAAAATTGAAAGTTGACCCAGTGGTGGAGCCGATCGAAATTTATAGTATTTCCTAGAGGAAAGTCACTGATATAAGATCTTTTTGTGGGAATATGCGGCACAAATTAGTCCATAAGTGTCAAAATAGAGTAGCAGAGATTGACCATGTTCTGCCTAATGACAGCGTATCGTTTGTATAGTTCTCAATATTTAGTATTGTATATAATATAACTGATACATGGCAGAGTTGGCCCAATACATTCTCCACATATAGAGATTATGTTAGATAATCTAACATAATCTCTATATGTGGAGAATGTATTGGGCCAACTCTGCCATGTATCAGTTATATTATATACAATACTAAATATTGAGAACTATACAAACGATACGCTGTCATTAGGCAGAACATGGTCAATCTCTGCTACTCTATTTTGACACTTATGGACTAATTTGTGCCGCATATTCCCACAAAAAGATCTTATATCAGTGACTTTCCTCTAGGAAATACTATAAATTTCGATCGGCTTCACCACTGGGTCAACTTTCAATTTTTAAACTCTATATTTCTCAACACTACAATCTCTTTTTTTATATTTCGCTTTTTTATTAGTGTGGTATATCTGCATATACCTTTTTTTAATGTATACCAATTAAAATTATATGTATTAACTCATTATTTCACTACTTATATGTACCTGGAGTGCTTATTTAGGTCATTATTCTTTTTTCCTTCTTCGGACTGTGGTAAATGTTTGCACACATGACCTTAGCACCCCCCCACAATATAGGATATCTATTAGTGAGGTAGGGTACTATCCTGTGCGGAGCGGTTTCTCCCATTCCCCTTTCCCCATCTCTGTCCATGATATTACTATTCACATCATGCAAGGTTCTGTCGCTATTCACATCATGCGAGATTGTGCCGCTATTCACATCATGCGAGGTTCTGCCACTATTCACATCATGTGAGGTTCTGCCGCTACTCACCTCATGCGAGGTTCTGTCGCTATTCACATCATGCAAGATTCTGCCACTATTCACATCTTACTCACACTTTACATATTGGGGAAAGTATTTAAATGGGGGGTATTCAATTGTTCCTCCGGGCGCCGCCGGAACGAGCGCGTTAAAACTATTACCGTTTATACGGTAATTACTCGCTCAATTACTCCCTGAGCAGCGAGCTGAAATTGAGTAAATTACCGTATGAACGGTAATTACGCGCAATATTACCGTATAAACGGTAATAGTTTTAAAGCGCTCGTTCCGGCGGCGCCCGGAGGAACAATTGAATACCCCCCAAAGAATGCAACCTCTGAGATTCCATGACAGTAACTCATCATGCATCTTATTAAAATAAGTCACTTAAGGTACAAACATAGTCACCAAAGGTGGTATATGGGTATGCATCTGTGTATGTGCAAAATGAAAAAATAGTAAAATTGAAAGTTTTGCCCTGTCATAAATAACATTTAATGTGATGTATGTAGAATGTGATGTGAAGCAATTATGGTACATAATAATCCTATGTAGTAGATGTAATAATGTGGTTGATTAGTGACCTGAATATTGAATTGGGTGTTGTTGTTATTGCTTGTACTAACTTAACTGTTTCTGCAGAAACTGATATAAATGCATATTCCTCTTCTATAGATTTAAATTAATAGTTAAAATTAATGAAAACCTCTTTGCTTAATTTGCTCTGTTCAGGATAATGATAAAATAATGTATCTTACCCAAGCAAGGATTACCTTCCATTTCGCTTTCCTTTTTAAATTAACATAATGAAAGTCATTATCGCATTCTGCAAATTAGTGATGTTAACTCAAAATGTACTCAGTTATACCAGATCCCACATGTAATAATTGTATTGGCTGTGCCAATCAAAATAGCATTCTGTTGTAATTAAGCTAACATTTGATATGTTCACCACAGTCCCTAGTATTTCCTAAGCTCATTCAATGTTTAAACACTGTCTTCCTTACCATTGCCCAGAAATTATGCTACAATTGTAACAAAGAAAGCAAATATTATCTGCTGACATGCTGGGGTGGACTCAATTGGCTGCGATGTTCCTGAGAACATTGCGGCCGCTCTTTATTACCATTTAACAGTAACACTTTTTTTGCTCGCACCTCTATGGGGCGCAAGCAAAAGTGAGTGGTACTTTCACTAAAAATAAATCACTGCGTAGTGTATCACGGACGTCCCAGGGCAATACGCAGCAATTTTTTTTTAGAATTTAATCTTCCCAGCTGAGTCTGCCATCTGTTCTCAATGCAAAGTGACCAATCTGGCTACACATGTAAGTGGTTTGAGCAGCCAAATCTCCTCTGGAACATTTTAGGACCTGTAAGGGCAGTCAGAAGATTACAACACACTGGCCTTTAGCGGCAATGTTTTACGACTGGATTTACCAACATGCCTTGTACAAATCTGACTATTTTCAGTAGAATTATTATTGAGTACCGGGCTTTAAGGCTGACATATGCTGTGATATCAGGCCAATATCGCTGCTCACATACACGGAACCAAAATATCAAGTTTTTGTCTTGTTTTTGGGGTTCCAGTAGGTTTTATCTAAAACAAATCAGAATTACTGATGTAGTTTAATATTTTTTGTGTCTAGTGGTGCTATTGTTTTACTTTTGTCATTGGGGTGCGTCTTTATTTTATACTACTACGTACTACTAACATACATATGTCTGAGCTTACTGAGTTTGCTAGAATAATATTACAAAACACAGCTTTTCCTCTTGCCTTTTCTGCTTGATAAAGGGCGTCTTTTCAAACACTAGCAGCATGATGGTCTGTTCATATAAACCATACACAGAAAAATAGCCAAATGATAAAAGATTCTCATGCAGGTTGGCAATTTTCTTTTCAAAATGTAGCTATTTTACCTCTATTTTACCTGAGTAGAATGCTTGGGTAAAAAAGGAATCTGCTTTGTTAACTTTATTATTTTTATGAAAAGGTCCATTAGAGTAAAATCTCTGTCTGGTTGGCTTGTCAGTTTGCATAGTGCAACAGAGACATATTCAAAGTATTGGTGGCAGTATGATGGTTTATGTACTGGAAATCACTAAATAATATATTTTTTGTAACAATGATGTCTCCATCAGTAATCAGATATATGTTGAGAAAATGTTCTCTTAAAGTTCACTGAGTCTGCTGGAGAGAGATGTCACTGTGAGAGTGAGTACAGTGGAGCAAGATGCAGTGAAGAGAGACAGAGAGGGCAACACTATTATAGAGAGACTATAAGCAATGAAAAGAGCTGCCATTTTTAAGTGAGAGTAGTGTATCTCACAGAGAGAGCTGCCAATCAATCAGGAAGAGATGCCACTTTACTAGAGAAAACTGTGGAGCTAGGAAACTGTCAATTCCAGAGGGTAGTCTGCCATTACCAAAGAGAGGTTTTCTGAACTGGTCAGTGTCCAAGTGTGGCCAGTTCGCTACATACTGCACTTTACATGGGACTATCCACCAGTATTGCGGCCTATCAGAGCTAGAGGTTTGGCCTTGAACTTATCTACACTGCTGGGACTATTCTTCCCTCATCTTTTGCACTTATCTGTGTTCAAGGAGTTATTACCCTCATCGTCTTCCTACCAAACATTACATATGCTGGGACTACTACCCACATCTTTGTCTTCATCCTCCTAAGTAGTATAATAGAGACTACAACCACCATTATAATTTATCTTCATCTTTAGAATGAGAGGTATATTCTTCATTGCCTTCATTGAAAGATAGCCTTACCATTCTTCTTCATTATTATCTTCATCACTATAGTTGCTGAAAAGATGTCCCACAAAATATGTTGCTCATCTTGTAATAACTCAGAGAGACAGTTTATTCTAAGTGTTCCCCTTTTATTCATGTCTTCTGTCTAGGATACTTGTTAGATCACGATGTGTGTCGGTTGACAGATAGTATTTCCCACTATATAACCCACCCCAATTTGGAGTCTTAAACACGGTATTTAACATGGTACTGCTATACAGTCACATTCTGGAGATATAGAATAACTGTTACAGTTTATTGAATAGGGCCCCTAAAAGTATTGTTATTATTGAATCTGCCATTTCATCAAAGCTCACTGTTGGTTACTGCAATATAGTGTCATCATTGATGGTGGCTCAGTGGTTAGCACTTCTGCCTTACAGCACTGGGGTCATGAGTTCTATTCCCAACCATGGCCTTATCTGTGAGGAGTTTGTATGTTCTCCCCGTGTTTGCGTGGCTTTCCTCCGGGTGCTCCTGTTTCCTCCCACACTCCAAAAAAACATACTGGTAGGTTAATTGGCTGCTAACAAATTGATCCTAATCTGTCTGTGTGTCTGTGTGTGTGTGTGTGTGTGTGTGTGTGTGTTAGGGAATTTAGACTGTAAGTCCCAATGGGGCCAGGACTGATGTGAGTGAGTTGTCTGTACAGCGCTGCGGAATTAGTGGCGCTATATAAATAAATGATGATGATGATGATGATTGTCAGTATTCAATGCCTTTGTTCAGTTAATCGTTAATCCTTCTTTCTATATTTCATGGTTACATTGATATCAACCCCCATAAACTTGCCTAAAACAAAACCTATCCTTTTTACTCTTATTTATCAGTTTATGGACCATTAAGTAACCCGTGCCAAGTGGCTTTTCCCTCTTTTTTGTGTGTGTGAACTGTTACCAGTCATTGTTGGGGAGTCAGGCAGGTGTTTCAGGAGTCAATATCACACACACACACACACACACACACTCACACACACACACACACACACACATACATTTCATTAATACCCTACAATACTTACTGATCTGCAGAGATAGTTATATGAGACAACTGTTTGCCTCTTACACAGTGGCCACATATGCTGGATTCAGGGCCGGACTGGGAATAAAAATCGGCCCTGGCATTTATATCGCACAGGCCCACCTGTGTTCATGAGCAGGGGAAAAAACGTGCGCTGCAGCGCAGTGGCTGCGCCGCCAAGGGCGTGGCTACATTATGTTGGGGCGTGGTTAAAATGGTGTGTTGATACATACATTATAATAAAACAATACATATATCAGGCCCTCCCCATTCACATCACACCACCCCTTCAGACACATTATGACACCCCCAGCCCACTGTACCTATCTATGCTTCTGATCCGTCAGGGTGGGAACTTTCTCTTAGTCTCACGAGATTAATAAATCTCATGAGACTTAGAGCTCCTCGGCTTGCTCTGCAGTCTGTGCCCTGTCCGGGACTGGGAGCACAGATCCCTCCTGCTGACCAGAACTGGATTAAGGCTCGGGGGGCCAGGACACTTAAGTCAGGGGGGCTCCTATGATGTAATATGGTTATTAGTAGAGATGGTCACTGACCCCCGTGTTTTGGTTTTGGATTCGGTTTTGGATCTGGATTACCGTCGTGTTTTGGTTTTGGTTTTGGTTTTGCAAAACCGCCATTGCGTGTTTTGGTTTTGGTTTTGGTTTTGTTTGGTTTTGTTTTGCTATTTTGTTGGAAAATACATGTTTTTGTGCCTAAAATAACCCAATTTAGTGCTCCAACTGTTTTAGAGATAAGTAATCTAATTGTTGAGGTAATAAATCATCCAAAAAAACTGTTTAATTCTTCAGTGGTAGGCCTTCATTTATTCTACACACAAAACAGATTGTCTTCCTCTCCATCTATGCATATTGGCAATGCAGCCATTGTCTTTGAATCTATATTACACCCTACACTTATAGTTAAATATGTAAAGAAATGGAAAAAGACAGTTTGCTTTCTGTCTCTATAGGCCCCCTCCACTTTTTTTTAAAAAAAAAAAATTCAGCCATTATAGACTGTACAATATTAATTGACATGGAGAAAGCCAGTTTGGTTTCTGTCTCTCTAGGCCCCCCTCCACTTGTATAAAATACCAAAAAATCCAGCCGTTATAGACTGTACAATATTAATTGACATGGAGAAAGCCAGTTTGGTTTCTGTCTCTCTGGGCCCCCCTCCACTTGTATAAAATACTAATAAATTCAGCCGTTATATACTGTACAATATAAATTGAAATGGACAAAGGCAGTTTGGTATCTGTCTGCATCAGATCCTCTCTCCACTAGGAGTAAAATAGAAAACTATTCAGCCGTTATATAATCTAGAATATAAATAGAAATTGAGAAAGGCAATTTGGTATCTGTCTGCATCATAATCATCAACATCATCATTAGCGCCCTCGTCGCCTACACAAATCTCCCCCTCATCCTCTTCTAATTCCAAAGTGGCATCCTCAATTTGGGTATCACCGGCTACACTCGGGCTATTAAGGCACACATCAGCAGAATGCTCACGATTAGACATCCCACTGTTGGATGGACTCTCCACAGGGATTGTTGTCATTTGTGAATCAGAGCAAATATTCTCCTGTAATGCCTCACTGTTATCTTGCAGCTCGGCTTTGACGCGTAACAGTAGTTGTGCACCAATTGTAGGCTGGGTAACTTTTTGGGATCTGCCACTAATAGCCAAAGGTGAAGGCCTCATTCTCTCTTTGCCACTGCGTGTGTAGAATGGCATGCTTGCAATTTTTTTTTTATCGTCACTTAACTTTTGCTCAGTTACACTTCTTTTTCGCTTCAATACAGTAAATTTTTTTTTGGTTTTTGTTTTTTGCACTAATTTGAAAACACTCTGTTGTTTGACATCGCCTTGGCCAGATGACGTACTGGGAACACTAACATCAGGACTGGTGACAGAACCTGGTTGCTCATTTAGATCATATGTGGACTGCTTTGAATCCATTGCGTAGATACTGCTGACAGATATGACTTTTGACAGCCAGAAATATTAATGCACAATTAGGGAGGACACCCCAAAAACACTGAGGAGTGCTAACATTTATTGAGTAGATACTGCTGACAGATATGACTTTTGACAGCCAGAAATATTAATGCACAATTAGAGAGGACACCCCAAAAACACTGAGGAGTGCTTAAAATTATTGAGTAGATACTGCTGACAGATATGACTTTTGACAGCCAGAAATATTAATGCACAATTAGAGAGGACACCCCAAAAACACTGAGGAGTGCTAACATTTATTGAGTAGATACTGCTGACAGATATGACTTTTGACAGCCAGAAATATTAATGCACAATTAGGGAGGACACCCCAAAAACACAGAGGAGTGCTAAAATTTATTGAGTAGATACTGCTGACAGATATGACTTTTGACAGCCAGAAATATTAATGCACAATTAGAGAGGACACCCCAAAAACACTGAGGAGTGCTAACATTTATTGAGTAGATACTGCTGACAGATATGACTTTTGACAGCCAGAAATATTAATGCACAATTAGGGAGGACACCCCAAAAACACAGAGGAGTGCTAAAATTTATTGAGTAGATACTGCTGACAGATATGACTTTTGACAGCCAGAAATATTAATGCACAATTAGAGAGGACACCCCAAAAACACTGAGGAGTGCTTAAAATTATTGAGTAGATACTGCTGACAGATATGACTTTTGACAGCCAGAAATATTAATGCACAATTAGAGAGGACACCCCAAAAACACTGAGGAGTGCTTAAAATTATTGAGTAGATACTGCTGACAGATATGACTTTTGACAGCCAGAAATATTAATGCACAATTAGAGAGGACACCCCAAAAACACTGAGGAGTGCTAACATTTATTGAGTAGATACTGCTGACAGATATGACTTTTGACAGCCAGAAATATTAATGCACAATTAGGGAGGACACCCCAAAAACACTGAGGAGTGCTTAAAATTATTGAGTAGATACTGCTGACAGATATGACTTTTGACAGCCAGAAATATTAATGCACAATTAGAGAGGACACCCCAAAAACACTGAGGAGTGCTTAAAATTATTGAGTAGATACTGCTGACAGATATGACTTTTGACAGCCAGAAATATTAATGCACAATTAGAGAGGACACCCCAAAAACACTGAGGAGTGCTAACATTTATTGAGTAGATACTGCTGACAGATATGACTTTTGACAGCCAGAAATATTAATGCACAATTAGGGAGGACACCCCAAAAACACAGAGGAGTGCTAAAATTTATTGAGTAGATACTGCTGACAGATATGACTTTTGACAGCCAGAAATATTAATGCACAATTAGAGAGGACACCCCAAAAACACTGAGGAGTGCTAACATTTATTGAGTAGATACTGCTGACAGATATGACTTTTGACAGCCAGAAATATTAATGCACAATTATGGGGGACAACCCAAAAGCGCTGGGGAGTGCCAAATATGAAGAAAAAATAATAAACCTCTATCCTCCTCTCTGCACTAGCGATTTTGGTTAGAGCAATTGCAAGAACAATATTGTATTCTTTCTCTGTCCCTGCTCTAATTAGCCTATGACTACACCCTGCTCTCTCCCTCTGTCAAATGGCGATGGATTGCTGTGGAGGCGTGTATTTATAAAGTTGAAGTATCGCGAGAACCGAGTCCCGAGATCCGACGACGTCACAATGACGTTCGGCCTCGATTTGGATTCGGAATTGGCGGGAGAGTACCGAGCTGCTCAGCTCGGTACTCGGATACCCAAAGTTCGGGTGGGTTCGGTTCTCGGAGAACCGGACCCGCCCATCTCTAGTTATTAGACACATTTTCGACAAATACACAGTCAATACTGTGTGCACTACTGTTCGGTGCACACAGTTCTACCTTCACAAGCAGCACAGTGTGAAGCAGGACATATCTCCCAACTGTTCTTGTAGTCAGACCAAATCCTGACTAAGCGGGACAGTCACCCACCAAATTCAGGACAGTTGGCAGACTGTCCTGGTCTCTCCTACCTGTCTTGTCATGGTCACCACTTGTGGCTGCTGGTGTCTTTAGATCCGTTGCTGCTTGTCTGGATCCTGGGATGTTGGATGGCCTATTTGGAAAAAAAATGAGTACATTAAATTTAGAAAACTTCAACCAGCACCGCTGTTAAATTAATATAGCACCCACATTTGAAAATTAGGCCTCCCTCCAGCCTCAACATTAAAATACTAGTACTTACATTTGATAAATTCATCTATTTCCCTCCAACTAACCCTGACATTAAATTAATAATATTCCCATTTAATAAATAAACCTATTTCCCTCCCTCCAAACGACCCAAGCTAGAAATTGACATTCAATTAACAGCGTCCAAACCACGCCAGCATTAAATTAAAAATCCAATCAATTTAAAATCAACTCCAATTCATCTTAAATTGATAGGCCACACTATTAAATTAAATTGCCCCACCATCACCCCACAAATAAAATAGCACCCAATAATTAGCCCAGTGGCGTAGTGGTTAGCATGTCTGCCTCACAGCACTGGGGTCATGAGTTCAATTCCCGACCATGGCCCTATCTGTGTGGAGTTTGTATGTTCTCCCTGTGTTGGCGTGGGTTTCCTCCGGGTGCTCCGGTTTCCTCCCACACTCCAAAAACATACTGGTAGGTTAATTGGCTGCAATAAAAATAAAAAAATAAAAAAAAAAAATTGACCCTAGTCTCTCTCTCTGTCTGTCTGTCTGTGTGTGAGTGCGTGTCTATAGTAGGGAATTTAGACTGTAAGCTCCAATGGGGCAGGGACTGATGTGAATGAGTTCTCTGTACAGCGCTGCGGAATTAGTGGCGCTATATAAATAAATGATGATGATGATGATGATGATGATTAGCCCCCCACCTGCAATTCACCATTAGATTAATAGCCTACCTCTCACATTATATTAAGACCCCCCCTGACACTCACACATTATAGTCATACACCGGCCCTCACACACACATTATAGTCATACACCAGGCCCCCACACACACATTATAGTCATACACCAGGCCCCCACACACACATTATAGTCATACACCAGGCCCCCACACACACATTATAGTCATACACCAGGCCCCCACACACACATTATAGTCATACACCGGCCCCCACACACACATTATAGTCATACACCGGCCCCCACACACACATTATAGTCATACACCGGCCCCCACACACACATTATAGTCATACACCGGCCCCCACACACACATTATAGTCATACACCGGCCCACACACACACATTATAGTCATACACCGGCCCCCACACACACATTATAGTCATACACAGGCCCCCACACACACATTATAGTCATACACCGGCAACCACACACACATTATAGTCATACACCGGCAACCACACACACATTATAGTCTGTTATGTGCGTTTTGTCGCTAACCAATAACGATTGTCGAACCTCGATTTGTGTTTCCAAAGCACAAAGATTTATTCGCAATAAGTGGAAAAATATGCTCAAGCGAAGTAATAGTAAATACAGCCGTTACTTATCGCAGGCGCTCTGGATCCAGTGCAGTCATTCAATCCTGAAGTCTGGGGACAAGATGTCTGCACTCTGGATCACAAGCTGCTGCTTATATACACAATCAAATACAGTAATACAATGAAGATGGTATAGCTTGCATCTATTGGTCCGGGTCTCAGGAATGTCCAAGGGGTCGTCAATCATTGGCTGGTTCATCCTAAGGAATCCAAAGGAGGGGGTCATCTCTGCAGGGGGTATGCTCTGCTCTTCCCGTCCGGATTCCTTAGTCTTAAGTAGTTCATAATTCCCTATCATTCATAACTTGCGTATGCACTCTGCGATTCCCTCGCAGAGTGAACCAAACAGTAGGATATGTAATAAGGTTCATTATGATACCACTCATGATGTTATTCTTTTAACCCATTCCGTGTATTTCACTAATATGCATGTAACTCTGATATAACATATAAATACTACTATATTTCGACATAACTGGCTATGTGTTGCAACTACCATTAATGTGTACTATTTTATAAGTATGCGTGTTTGTGCGAATGTATGGTAAAAGACCGATTACTGTTGCTGCCACGTGTAGTGGATGCGTACGCCCTTTCACGCCGTAGCGTGCCCTTGTACGTCATAGCGTACCGTACGCATCTTTTCAGACAAAGACAACCAAGTTTGCTAGACTTTAATTGAAATGACTTTATCCAATTTGCTGACTTCGACAGTTCCACCCTTTGATAGTGTAATAAACTATCACCCAATCACCGTTTCAAGTTCAGGATTATACAATACTTCTTCACAGACCATGATCTCGGTATCTGGTATCACCCTTTCAGTCTCTTTCTCAGTGTTACTCTTATGAGACTGTTTTCCACACTTCAACACAGTAGGAACACATTTGACAACTAAACCAATTGCTAAGATGACACCCAGTATAAGGAGAAGGAGCTTACCTACACTCGCAATCATTTCCTGTACCCACTCCCCCAGACCGGAGAACCATTTTGCTGGGTTCAACCATGAGAACCAACCCGCCACCTTTTCCCCGACCTCATATAAAGAAAAATTATGGCTCTTTCGAAATTCCCATTTCAGCTGCAAAATTTCATCCATCTTCCGGTCTATAACCTCTTTAGGGTCTTCCGTATTATTAGTAATGTACGTGCAACATTTGACACCGAACTGGGTGGCCAGTGTCACACAGTACCCACCAGTAATAGAGGTGAGATAATTTAGTACCAGTCTATGTTGCACCAACTCCTTCTTGTACGCTTGTAGCTCCCGTCCAGTATACCTGAAAGTGTCACCATACATCTCGGTGATATTATCTATTAATTTAGCTAGGTCTTGGATATATTTAAAGTTTAATGTTCCCCGAGCGGTCCTGGTGAGATCTAGAGCAACCATAACTTGGAAACCAGAAGTTTCACTAATCAATTTTGTAGCTATGGGTTCCTCACCAGGAATCATATTTCTCTTGCCACGGTGTTCATACTGTGTGTGTATGTATGGTGGTGATGTAGTCTTGTGAATATCTACCATTTCTTCATCAGTAATAGTCATGATTTCAGGAAACAGTTTAGCTAGGAAACACAAGCCCTTGGAACTCGGAGTCACCCAGGAATAAGCTTTCCTTCCACAAACAAAATACACATCATCAGGGAGAACATAAGGAACAGTATGCCCATGAATTATATCACACAGAGTTTTGATAAAACTACCCATGCCTAGTGTCTCCATCTGCTCTAGACACGTGTCGGCATTAATGATATTTTCACATTTATCTGTAGAGACTTTTCCAATAGATACCTTCTTATGTTTGGTTATACGCCCTAACTTGTGACTTCCATCAACATTCCTGCCTAGTAGTGACCTTGTGATTCTCTCTCTAAAATGAGTGTGGCGAGCCATTGTCTGATCTGATAGGTCAGCCTCCCAATTCTCCAGGCGCTTTGCATGAGATATGTTTAGGCACAGCAACGATCTGCCTATGGAGTATTGTCGAAGCGTCAGACTAGGGGACCTAGTGTTATTGTACCTCCCTTCTATGGGCCTCCCACCCCTTAATTCGAGTACTTCGGATATGTTTAAAGGGAATGGCACTAGTCCTATGTTATGCTGCCCTTGAGGCACGTGAGAGCACACCCAACACTCGGTTTGGTTTAGCACCTTACCCACCAGGGAGTGATAATCCTCCAAAGGATGCCCGCCTATATTCAGAGTACTGGGGGACTGGCATCGTTGGATGCATCTCTCTTCAACTAGGGAGTTGCAGAACTTGCAGATACAATACTCATCAGACAATAGCCCCTCACACTGCCTCCGAGTTCCTGAGCTAGCAGACCTTTTCATAACCCCTGGACCAAGTTTGATAATGGGCTGCTCAGGATATCCTATTAACTTTTCTTCGGCCTCCATTTCATCCGTATCACTCCCAGAACTCTCCTCCATCCTCCATTCTCCTTCACAAAAATAGAATGTCCTAGAAAAAGTAAAAACAAGGAAAATCCTGGAACAAAAGAAAAACAAAAACCGCCACTCCATCGCTGGAAAGATAGTTCTGAGGCAACGTCTCTGGTTCAGGTGTCTCAACTGCAGGCTTTAGGTCTCCCGGAACAGGCTCACAAGTTACAGCTCTATGTCGTCGGTCTGAGTCTTGTCTTGCACTTTCTCCGGATTATGGACTCTCCTGCAGTGGGTGGAATGGACCCAAGTGTCTCTCTCTGCAACCTTCAGTGATGTAGTACTGGTCAGCAGCACTTGGTACGGGCCTTCCCAACGGTCTGTTAAACAACCTGAACGTAAGAAATTGCAGATCATAACATAGTCTCCAGGTTCAACATCATGACAGTCCGTTTCTGGCATACCAGGTGACAGCATTTTTAGTTTTTGTTGTTGTTGTTTCAGCTGTCTACTCATTCTTATAAGATATTGTACAGTCACTTCATTATTACACTTTAAGTCGTCTTGTGGACTCACGATCAAATGAGGTTGTCGTCCGAACAGTATCTCAAAGGGGGACAGATTAAGAGGAGGTCTAGGAGTGGTTCGAATGCTGTGGAGGACCAACGGCAAAGCCTCAGGCCATGCCAACCCAGTTTCAGCCATTATCTTACCTAGTTTGTTCTTGATAGTACCGTTTACTCTCTCCACCTTACCACTGGCTTGTGGTCGGTAAGGGGTGTGAAGTCTGCTACTGATTCCCATGAATTTACACATATTTTGGAAGACATCACCAGTAAAATGGGTACCCCTATCACTTTCAATGATTCTAGGGATACCGAACCTACACACAAAGTCTTGTACGATTTTCTTTGCAGTGAACACAGCAGTATTAGTAGCTGCCGGATATGCTTCTACCCAACCGGAAAACACATCAATACACACTAACACATACTTTAGATTCCTGCACGGTGGTAATTGGATATAGTCAATTTGTATTACCTGAAAAGGTCCGTCTGTAGGAGGGATGTGGGATGGCTCAGTTGGAATAGTTTTCCCAACATTTTTCCTCAAACAAGTAAGACATGACATTGCTTTCTTACCAGCTTGAGAGGAAAATCCGGGAGCACACCAGTATGCTCTCACCAGTTTGCACATACCTTCTTTACCCAGGTGAGTCAGGCCGTGTGCTGCTTCAGCCAGGCTTGGATAGTATGTTCGGGGAGCTACAGGCTTACCTTGTCCATCCCTCCAGAGTCCTGAGGACTCTTGACCACATCCCTTCGCCTTCCAGACCGCCTTTTCCTGCAGGGAACACAAATCTTGCATTTCAATTAATTTCTGCATGTCTAATGTCTGAAAAACCATCATAGTCTCGGTCGATACAGTCATAGGTTGCCCTGCTGCCCATTTAGCAGCTTCGTCTGCCCTGTTGTTGCCCAATGACACTGGGTCTTCTTCAAAGGTATGGGCTTTGCACTTTATGACGGCTACTGTTCTGGGTAACTGTATCGCTGTCAGAAGTCCTTTTATGTGTTGTGAGTGTGCCACTGGTACCTGCTGCTGTCGTAAAGTTTCTAAGACGCCAAAGGGCCCCAAAATCGTGCACTACCCCGAAGGCGTACCTAGAGTCAGTATATATATTGGCTGATTTACCCTCTGCCAGTTCACACGCTCTCTTTAGTGCTACTAGTTCCGCCACCTGGGCTGAGTGAGGTGGACCAAGGGGTTCAGCTTCTACCACATCCTGATCGTCTACAACAGCGTAACCAGTACATAGCTCTCCTGTCTCTGTCTGTCTATGGCAACTTCCGTCTGTATAAAACGTAAAATCTACATTTTCTAAGGGGGTGTCACGTATGTCGGGCCTTGCAGTAAAGGTCTGATTCAGGTGTTCCATACAGTCATGCGTGTCAGTATTCTTGCCTAACTCATCATCAACCAGGGTCTCCTCACCTCCCACCCTTTGTGTCTCTTGAGACACATACGGAAGGTATGTAGCTGGATTTAGGGTGCTACATCGTTTGATGGTGATGTTTGAGGGTGCCATCAGGGCTAGTTCCCACTTTGTGAATCTAGCTGAAGAAACATGTCTGGTTTGGGCTGAATTTAACAGAGCTGATACAGCATGGGGTGTATAGATGGTTGAATTATGTCCTAATACTACATCCTCGCTCTTACTTACTAGAAGGGCCGTTGCTGCTACACTTCTGAGACATGTTGGGAGTGACCTTGCCACATTGTCTAATTGTGCACTGTAGTATGCTACCGGTCTACTAGCGTCACCATGTTTCTGTGCGAGGACACCTGCTGCACAGCCATCAGCTTCTGTACAAAATAGCTCAAAAGGCTTTTCATAATCAGGTATTCCCAATGCAGGTGCTCTTGTCAGACTATCTTTAAGGTTAAAGAACGCTTGCTCTGACTCTTCTGTGTGTACAACACGCTCTGGTTTTGAGGAAGAGACTAGCTCCTGCAATGGTAATGCCAGAATAGAAAAACCTGGGATCCAGGACCTACAGTATCCACACATCCCCAAGAAAGTACGAATCTGCTTCTGGCTCTGCGGCAGGGTCATGTGTTGTATGGCCTCAATTCTGTCGGTTGTCAGGTGTCTTAGCCCCTTAGTGAGGCAGTGTCCTAAGTATTAGACCTTAGTCTGACATGGCTGTAATTTATCCTTTGCCACCTTGTGCCCTGTTTGTGAAAGATGAAGCAACAACAATTTAGTATCATGCAAACATGACATAAAAGAATCAGAGCACAACAACAAATTGTCCACATATTGAATTAGAACGGACCCATTGTGGGGTTGAAAGGATTGCAAACAGTCATGTAAGGCTTGGGAGAAAATACTGGGGCTGTCAATGAACCCCTGGGGTAGTCTGGTCCATGTGTATTGCACTCCCCTGTAGGAGAATGCAAAAAGGTATTGGCAGTCAGGGTGAAGAGGGACTGAGAAGAAAGCAGAACATAGATCAATGACAGTAAAATGACTGGCAGACGGTGGAATCTGCATGAGGATGACAGCTGGATTCGGCACTACGGGGAATTGGCTTTCAACAACTTTGTTAATTCCCCTTAAGTCCTGGACTAATCTATAGCCCCTCCCCCCACTCTTCTTCACAGGGAAAATGGGACTATTTGCTGTACTGGCTGTACGAATTAAAATCCCTTGTTGTAACAGCCTCTCAATAACAGGATATACCCCTAGTTTCACCTCCAGTTTTAATGGATACTGTGGGATTTTTGGAGCTATCCTACCACTTTTTAGATTGACCATGACAGGGGCTACGTTTGCCATCAGTCCAGTGTCCTGTCCATCTCTGGTCCATAGGGAACCTGGTATTTCCAGCAACATCCCCTTTACTTGAGATGGACTTTGTTCTATAACAGGAGAGTGTAACATTAACCTTTGAGGGGTGTCCAATATGTCCTGTACCTCATGTGCAACCTTCTCGGGTATATCTAGGAACACACCATCTGAAGTACAGTATATGACACATCCCATTTTACATAACAAGTCTCTCCCTAGCAAGTTAGTAGGAGCCGCTGCAGCCAAGAGAAACGAATGCTTAGTATGCAGAGGCCCGATAGTAACTTCGGCAGGTTTAGTTAGAGGATAATGTAACACTTTTCCCGTCAACCCCATAGCTGGAATAGTTTTACTGGTCACCTGTAGGTTGAAAGGAGAGGTTATCACAGATCGGGCCGCCCCTGTATCTACAAGAAAAGTTTGTTTCCTACCAGCTATGTCAACTATCATTGTTGGTTCTTCACTCTGACTCTCAGTTAACCTTACTGGCTGTAGACTACAGGTATGACCTGACCCCTACCGCTGACTATTGATTTCCCGCGCAGCATTTGCTGCCGTAATATGCGCGGGTAGATGTGAGTCTTCTAGTCTATGTGAATCCCTCCTTGGAGGATATCTATGTGACCCACCTCTCTGTGTATTGAGTCTTTCCTTTTTACACTCTCTAGCGTAATGTCCTTCCTCGTTACAGTTAAAACACCTGATCACTTTAGGTTTCCGGTTATATGGGTTGTATGCTGGTGGTCGTGTATGCACCTTTTCTAGAGCCTGTATACTTACCATCATTAACCTATCACTTTTCTCCTCCCTTTTTCTAAAAAGGTTTTTGTCATGCTCCACAGCAGACTCCCTAAGAGAGTCTACCGTGACGCCTCTCCAATTAGGTAATGTGGTTTGTACTCTCGTCTTTAAATTTTCTCTAAGGCCATCCATCAGTACTCCTACAGCTACCTCTCTGTGATGTGGGTCCTCACTTATGTTGGATATCCCAGTAAATCGTGCGATCGCTGTTATAGCTCTAGCAAAGTAATCTGAGGCAGTTTCACTATCCTTTTGTTTAATGGTGAAAATCTTACTCCAATTTACTACTACTGAAAAACAGATGGCTAAGTGTTTGACAATTTGTTCTATATTCCGTTGGTTAATCTCATCAGTCAAGGTTTCATCTTCCTCCAACAAACAATCTTCAATAAATTTTTGTATGTTAGTATTGGGAGGAAGACACGCCCTCAACACTACCCGCCAATCCTTACTGGTTGGTTCGTGAGCATTTCCTAAATCTCTAACAAATTTCTGGCATTTAGCTAACTCTTTTCTAGGATCTGGGAATTCAGTCATAATGGAACGTAATTCTGATCTAGTCCAGGGACAATGCATTGTAACATTTCTTAAAGGAACTACACCATCCTTATCCGGTTTCCCATTGGGAACTGATATTGTGCGGACCGGGAACGCACCCTCTGGTACACTGACTTCAGGAGACACTACAGGATTTACTGGTCCTAGATTTAGAACGCTTTCACTCCTAGTGATCACGCTACTCTCACCTATCTCAGCCATTTTCTCATACTTGCGCTGAGCCTCTAGTACACTAACGGCATGGGCAATGGCCGAAATCACAGTGGGTTCATCTTCACTTTCAGATACACTTGATTTAAACTGGTTTAAAACAGGATATAACTTAGCAATTTTTCTATTTTCAGTTTTAACAACGGCTGTACTTACCCCTCCCGCCACATAAGGTGGCGGGGGCGCGCTTGCGCTGAGTTCGCCACGCTTCGCAACGGTTACATCCGCCTTGCGCGCGCTTTTCGTCACGCCTACTTCCGGTTTGCATTCGCTGCTCTGCCACGTGTTACTTTCCATTTGCCACAATTTTAAACAATCATTATGTTTATTCCTCACTTTCGTTGAGGTAATCAACCATACTTTATCTTTTACAGTATTTAGTACCTCTGTATTAAAACTTCCTATTGTTGGGAAAGGCCTATCACAATCTTTGGTCATCTTGACCCACGTGTCACAATACACAGTTGCGTATGCACCATATTTCTTACACATGAGAAACTTCGCTGAACCAATAGGGCCTTCCTTAGGCAGTACACTGACCTTCTCTAGCGTATGCTTAGCACCCATGTTGAACAATATACCTTCTACCCGGAACACAGACACACCGCAATGCTCTGTTCCTTCCGGCCAAATGTGAAACACAGACACACCACAATGCTCTGTTCTTTCCACCTAATAATTTCAACTCTGTTGCTATACTCACCGCTAGAGATCTATAATACTCGGTGAACGTATTTCCTTTAGCCGCGTTCACTCGCTTTTCTCGCCCCTGGCGAGGATCCCTAATACAGAAATATCACTGTGGGCCCCAAGGGCTATCAGCTCCTCGATACCCTGGCTCAACCACAAAAATCTGCTGAGTTTATTATCGCTGGGAGCGCAAGTTAATTCAATCAACCTGCCTTTCCAGTATAATTCCTCCTAGCTGCTTCACCAATTCGCACTAACGGTGCGATCGGATCGCACTGCCTACCAATACTAATTATTAGCAAACCTTGCGATCTATTGGTAGCGCTTTGCGAAAACCCGGTTTTCGCATTCGGTATACCTGCCCTGTATACCGTCCTTCAGTTGGGCAATCCGCCTCGTCAGACAGCAACTGAGCACAATCCACAACAAAACAGTGTATCTACGTTACAACATCACACACTATACACCTTTTCTGCGCAGAAAATCAAAAGTTCCCAACAACAGTAATAATACCTCAGAGGCTTTCACAAGTAATTATACTATACACGTACAATAACTATCAAAACGATTGTTTAACCACGTGGCAAGTCTACCGGAAGTTTGCGTACGCACAGCAGGAAATACACATACGCTAAGCAATGCAATACAGTTAAAACGCACAATGACAGAAAAAAGAAACAGTTTTCTCTTTTGTCCCTAGGTTCTAGTTAGCGTGCCCTAGATAATGCAAAACGGACATTCGGTTTCACAACACAGAGTAAAATTCAGGTTTTGAACACAATGCGTTCTTACCCGTTTATGACGCGTCTCCACCCTTTGTTGAGGAACCGAAATCCGTTGGTCTTGCGTATCATCGGCAACGAAACCTCCAAAGCTCACGAGCCCCCAAATTGTTATGTGCGTTTTGTCGCTAACCAATAACGATTGTCGAACCTCGATTTGTGTTTCCAAAGCACAAAGATTTATTCGCAATAAGTGGAAAAATATGCTCAAGCGAAGTAATAGTAAATACAGCCGTTACTTATCGCAGGCGCTCTGGATCCAGTGCAGTCATTCAATCCTGAAGTCTGGGGACAAGATGTCTGCACTCTGGATCACAAGCTGCTGCTTATATACACAATCAAATACAGTAATACAATGAAGATGGTATAGCTTGCATCTATTGGTCCGGGTCTCAGGAATGTCCAAGGGGTCGTCAATTATTGGTTGGTTCATCCTAAGGAATCCAAAGGAGGGGGTCATCTCTGCAGGGGGTATGCTGTGCTCTTCCCGCCCGGATTCCTTAGTCTTAAGTAGTTCATAATTCCCTATCATTCATAACTTGCGTATGCACTCTGCGATTCCCTCGCAGAGTGAACCAAACAGTAGGATATGTAATAAGGTTCATTATGATACCACTCATGATGTTATTCTTTTAACCCATTCCGTGTATTTCACTAATATGCATGTAACTCTGATATAACATATAAATACTACTATATTTCGACATAACTGACTATGTGTTGCAACTACCATTAATGTGTACTATTTTATAAGTATGCGTGTTTGTGCGAATGTATGGTAAAAGACCGATTACTGTTGCTGCCACGTGTAGTGGATGCGTACGCCCTTTCACGCCGTAGCGTGCCCTTGTACGTCATAGCGTACCGTACGCATCTTTTCAGACAAAGACAACCAAGTTTGCTAGACTTTAATTGAAATGACTTTATCCAATTTGCTGACTTCGACAAGTCATACACCGGCCCCCACACACACATTATAGTCATACACCGACCCCACACACACATTATAGTCATACACCGACCCCACACACACATTATAGTCATACACCGGCCCCCACACACACATTATAGTCATACACCGGCCCCCAGACACACATTGTAGTCATACACTGGCCCCCACACACACATTATAGTCATACACTGGCCCCCACACACACATTATAGTCATACACCGGCTCCCACACACACACATTATAGTCATACACCGGCCCCCACACACACAATATAGTCATACACCGGCCCCCACACACACATTATAGTCGCACCGCACCCCCCCACACACACACACACATACTATAGTTACACTGTCACACACAAAACATACCCTGTCACAAACAAAACATACTATAGTTACACTATCACACATAAAACATACTTTAGATGCACTGTCCCACATATAACACTCTTTAGATGCACTGTCCCACATAAAACACTCTTTAGATGCACTGTCCCACATAAAACACTCTTTAGATGCACTGTCACACAAACTACCCTCCCTCACCTTGTTTGCTCTGCTCCGCGGCGTGCTCTGTAGTCTCCTTTAACACATGGGACGGCACCGATCACATGGTGCGCGTCCCATGTGATACTGATCGCCGAGAGCTTCATAGGGGAGGAGGGGAGGAGGGGAGGCGCAGCAACAAGGAAGTTAGTGTAGGGCCGGCCCCATTGCTCAGCGCACAGGCTGTCATGCTGGAATTCGGCATGACAGTCTGTGTGATGAGCAGTGGGGTCGGCCAGCTAGTAACCGGCCCATCTGGTCATCGGCCCTTCTGGCATTTGCCAGAACTGCCAGATGGCCAGTCCGGCCCTGGCTGGATTACAGCAGGGGACTGTCTATACAGCGGGGGGGAGGTGGATGAAGAGAACGAGGAGAGGAAGGGTGTGAAGTGGAAGGGAGCGGAGGAATAGTAAAGTGAGAAAGAGGATGATCAGGTCAGGCTGCTCCCGCAGCAATCAGGAGTATATTTAAAAAGGTGGTTGGTCCCTGGAGAGGGGCCATCCACCAGCAAGGACCAAGCTGCCAGGATGCGGGTTCCCGTGACTCAAAAGCCCATGTGTGATTGTTACAAAGTATCAGTAAGTTGTCTCTGTTCGGGGGAAATGCCAGGCATTTAGAGCAGAATTAGAGAGAGTAGACTTCCCAGAGATAATTTTCCTCCTTCGTTGCTTTTTTGCTTTATATGTGTATCTATCTCCCTGTCTCACCCTGTGTGCTCCTGTCCTCACCCCGTGTGTGCGCATGAATGTGCATATATCTTTCCCATTTGTGTCTGTGTATGTATGTAAAAATTAATCTTCCCTTTGTGTCGAGATGGGGGAAAGCAGGTACAAAGGGCGGGCTTGACTGTGGACCCTAGCCTGCCTGTGTACTGGAAGGAGCCACCAACCTAGTGTGGAATATGCCCTATTCAGCAGCTATGGAAGGGGTCCCAAAAAGTTGCTGTTCCAGGACCTGAAATTCCTGTGTGTATGTGTGTGTGTTTGTGTGTGTGTGTATGTATGTGTATGTGTGTATGTGTATGTGTATGTGCATATCACTCTCCCCTTTGTGTGTGTGTGTGTTTGTGTGTGTGTGTGTGTATGTGTGTATGTGTATGTGTATGTGCATATCACTCTCCCCTTTGTGAGTGTGTGTGTTATAGAATATATATCTCCATTTTGTGTGTGTTTATGTGCATATCACTCTCCCCTTTGTGTGAGTGTGTGTGTGTGTGTCTATGTATTGTGTGTGCATGTCTCTGCGCTCCAGTCACCCCCTCCTAATATCAGCAACTGTGAAGCACCTTTTTAATTATATTAATATGTTACCGTCAATCTGAGATGGCAGCATCAGAAAAGTACAGCCGCTATATCTGTTAAATAGACTTCCTAATGAAAGCATTCGGAAACCCTCTCTAGAAATCCTCTGTTTGCCCCTGCCCATGGTGGATATGCCACTGCCTTCAATGCCACATGTTGTTTAATTTCACTAAAGAATTTGCATTTGAAAGTCTTTCAAATTAAACTAATAAAATGACCAACACATTTTAAAAGAATATGATTTTTTCGGTATTTTTATTTTATTTATTTATTTTATTTTATTTTTATCTTAGAGATAAGTCTCATACTTGCCAACTTTTAAAATCTGTCCTGTCCTGTCACCATTGTGTCATTAAGCCCTGCCTCTACAAGTGTCCGGGAGGCTGCCTACTCTTCCGGGAGTCCGGGAAGACTCCCCAAAATTTGTGAGCCTCCTGGAAAATGCGCTATCTCTGTGTATAAGCTATGAATAAAAGTAGGGATTTGTAATTGTATTCTCTTGCCAGCTTGCCAGGGCACAACACACCAATCACTAGAAAAACTTAAATTACACTGAGAATTCCATAGTCTTGCCAGTCAATTTGACAAAACCCAATCTAGGGACTTATCTTTGCAAAACCCAAAATCACATTCAAGAAATCTCAGAATCTACAAAACAGCTTAGTTAAAAGTGCCATGCCATTAGAAACACGCACTCCCCTAAACACAATGGGGTAAATTTATCAAGCTGCTGGTTTGAAAAGTGGAGATGTTGCCTATAGCAACCAGTCAGATTCTAGCTGTCATTTTGTAGAATGTACTACATAAATGAGAACTAGAATCCGGTTGGTTGCTATAGGCAACATCTCCACTTTTTCAAACCAGCAGTTTGATAAATTTCCCCCATGGCTTAACAATAATGTGGGAGGTTTCTATTTCTGCAACAAATGCTCAACATGTAAAAATACAAATATACATACCACCAAACCTGTCACAGAATTCCTGTCTAGTAACAATGGCAGGAGGTTCAAAATCAATGAATAAATTACATGTGAGACTACAAGAGTGGTTTATCTTTTGTAATGCTCTTGTCAAAAGCAATATGTGGGGTGAAAGACAAGAAACCTCAAAATCAAACTTGCTGAGCACTGCAGAAATATAAGAAACAAGATTGAAAAACATAGCCTATCAGAGTACTACACAAAATACCAAGATGGTGACCCAGCCTCTCTAAAAGTCCTTGGAATCAAAAAAGTAATAAAAGATTGGAGAAGTGGTAACTATTTAACCAAAATCTCCAGAGAGAAAGCTAAGTGCATATATGATATGGTAACATTAGCAGCACATGGCCTAAATCTAGATTTTGATTTAGGAAGCTTTCTGTAAAATTAAACATGGAACTAACATTCAATATTCCATCCACTGACTTGTTAAATAGAACTCTATGATTCCACTACACTGGAAATACATAACAGAAATTGAAATTGTGCATAAACATCAATCTTATGTTGTAGTGACATAACTGCAATAGTATTTCATCACATGACTGACAGTTTATTACAGTTAGATGATCATTGTGACTTTTAGCGAGATGTAATTGAACAAATTATTTTTTTTGTTCCATCTAAATGAAGATGCAGAAACTATTTTGAACCTAATATATACAAGCCACCTCTAAGCCCAAAAAAATATATGTTCACTATTATGAACAGAACAATTATTTATTCACAAGAACGAGCCGTGTGACATCATTGCCCATCCTCAGTAAATCACCAATCAGGGGTCAAAAAGAGGGATATGTAAACTGTCATGTTCACTACAAGTTTATATACCCATATTCCTGAGGAAGCCCTTGTGAAATTGGTGAAACGCGTTGGTTTAATTTGCAAGATTTTTCTACTGACTATTGCAACTGATGCAGAATAAAAGATATATGATAATCCATATTACTCTGACATAACTGGCAGAAGTGATCCTACTAGAAGTGCAGTCATAACACCAAAGTCAGCACTCTGCAGTACACGAGGAAAGCTGTATCTACTGCGTATGCGCAGCAACTGACGGACAGCTCTGACACTTCCTAAAATCCCGGTAACCTGCACTCAGGGCCTCCAACTCTTTAGGGGAGGTAGGAGGAAGGACGATCTGGAGAAACATGTACTTACATGAGTCCGGATCTTTTTTTAAGATACTATTTCAAACTTGCATTGACTTAAAAGTCGCACACTTGGAGAAGAGAAACCTATTCAATTAAGACAAGTGAACTGGCTTCCTTCACACCCTCTGTTGGGATTTGCATCTCCTTGAGGAGTGCATTAGCTCCCATAGAGACTTTATGGACATGTGTTTTAGGTTATAATTTGCAGACAGAGAAAACCTGTAGTCCATTACTACCAATTGTCGTTTTTGTTATGCTAATGTATTATGCTAAGTTTATATGTTCTGGCCAGAACAATTGTTTATAAGTATGATTTATGAATAAATACTTTAACATATATATTTAGATATTTGATACTTCAGATCACATATACTACTAGAAGAGCGCCAGGGATTCAACATACAAAACCTAGTGACACTGTCATACTCAGTTACTAACCTTCTTAGAAATATTAGGTTTCTCAGGTATATTTCCCACCAATCAAATAATTTAACATTTTTCCACAGACCTAAATAAACATCAATGGATTTTTTGAATTCCCTCTATTCGTGTTCTGTTTGCTAACAAAAGAAAAACGTTTGACGTACAGGGAAAGAGACACATCTAAAGTTCTGCTGGGTTTAATGCACAATCCAGCCCTGCTGTCTTTTTCCTCATGTTATCAACCCACAATAATAATGAACCTCTAGAGAACAATAGCAATGGTAGTAGATAAAACTTACTTAGCAGTAAAAAAAAAGTGCAATATATACTTACATAGAGGCTGAGAGTTGGCAGCGTGGTAGAACAGTCTGTAGGTGGTCCTGTCCAGTTGCTTTACCACCTGAAGCGCCAGGGCAAATATATCAGCTGACAATAGGGGTTGTTTGCAGGGATTTTCAGAAGTTTGGCGATGTAGACCCAGACAGCTTTTATCATGCCATTCATGTATTTCTGCATCATCTTTACAAACATTATAATACATATATATATATATATATATATATATATATATATATATATATCTAGACACTCACAAAAACAGGCATAGATCCCCTGCACTCTCTGTGTACAGGTGCAAGCGTGAGTTGGTCAGCTTGACATATATTGCAATATGTGAAACCAACATTCCCTGTTTTTTATACAGAAAAGTAGTTAGTACAGCATTAAATATGTGTTTGGATAGTGCAGAGTATCCCTGTTTTGTCTATACAATGTGGGCAACCCCCTCTTGCACCTCAGTACAAAGAATTAATGTATGTTTTTGTTTATACAATGTAAGTCCCATCACTCTTGCACCCCATTCTTTACATTATTTAATTCCAACTTGTGTCAGATGAGTCCCAGATCTCCCATGGCTGCTAGTGCTTGGGAAAGACTTACCTGTAAAAGCTGTGTACAGGTAAGCCTTTAGCCTAGTTAAAAATATAGCATTTGATCATATTAGAACTGCCCAGAATGGGAAGACTTTGGCGTCAGTTGGTCAGCTTAACACATATTGCAACATCTGGAACTAACATTCCCTGTTTTAATATAGAAAAGTAGGTAGTACAGCATTAACTATGTGTTTGGAGAGTGCAGAGTATCCCTGTTTATATATATATATATATATATATATATATATATATATATATATTTATAATTTAACTTAAGGTACATCTAACATTTTATATTTATTAATATACAGAATTTATTTTTTTAATCCTTTTCTTTATTTTCTTTTTTTTTGCCTTCATCTTCATTGTAAATCACTGAATATAATACTCCTCACTGTGCACTGTGTTTCAGCTCTGAGAAGCATGATGAGAAACTGTACTTGTTTCATGAAAATGGCATGTCAATCTTTCCAGGTTATCTATGAAATAGCAGTTCAGTCTTATGAAAAACAAGTAATTAAATCAAGTGTTCTAGGCAAATAGCCATGAAAATTATATCAGCTTGATGTACAAAAGGATCATTAGCATGCAGAATAGCGGTTATTTCTATGTACCACAGAGTACAACTGTGAAAGACAGAAGGGCAAATCCATTGTTATTGAAATAAAGTACTTTATAATGCTGAGAGAGATATCTTGTGTGGAAACAAAGAATTTAACAGCGGGAGAAGTTTGAATCTGATTACATATTTGTCAATTCCAATATTATATGTTACAGTACATTCAAAATAAGATTTCCGATAGACGGTCATTTGTTTGGATGCTTTCAAAGCAAAGTTCTGCATGCATCTATGTTAATGAAGTTCACAAATATGAGTGATTCAAAATAAGGTGTATATTTACTAAGTGACGATTTTAAAATAGTAATTTTATTAAGAACAAAGCTGATCAAGTTTTGTCTAAAATAAAATCGCAGTTTTAAAAAAATTACGGCAAACAGCCAAGAATCAGTGGTTTATTGGAACGCCGCTTAGGAAATATACCCACACATCAAACTTTTTTGATGCACTGTAGTTATTTATATCAGGATTTTTCCCCTTATTTAACAACTGATAATTTTCTAAGGCTGTGAGGTATAGAATATCGGTACAAACAATAAAGTGAGACAGAACTGAACAGACATACATTGCATGTTAGTATGAAACGCTACAATTACCTTTGGACATCCTTTTGTTCTCCCCAAAGACTGTACGCTTGTCACAAGCCGCGGCTAGACTGCAGGCCGCCGCGGCTCACTTCTGTCTGCTTCGGGCATCCAGGCCGTCACCATGAGGACTGGGACGTCACTTTCGCCTTCTTCATCCTGGTTGCCTGGGCAACAACCGGGACGCTTGGTTCTCCCTGCTACCGCACCGGCCAGCTGTCAAACAGCCGGGAAAGTGCACACAGGTCTGTATGAGTTCAGCCTCCTATGGCTGATTGGGGGGAATTGTATTATAGCCACCTGGGCTGATTATTGGCAGCTGGGTACCCTGCATTCTCATTGGGCTACATCACTATTTAAGGCAGTGAGGGCTTAGCCTCACTGCCGGTTATAGCTTTCAGTCTCTGGTTGTTGACCTGTTCCTTTACTTTGTTCCTGTGCTATTTTGGATTGATTCTTTTTGTATGACCCCTGGCTTGCTTACTGAACTTTGTTGGATTGCTTGTGACCCTGACCTCTGCCTGTTCTCTGGATACATTGTTTTCTGATGGCCCTGACCCTTGCCTGGACTTCACTCCTCGGCCTGCTGTTGCTCCTTTGACCTTGACCCGTTTTTGGACTTTGCTACTTTCTGCCATCAGGCCCTAGCCTGCGCTGCAGTAATATTATAAACTTGTACTACTCTGGGTTTAAGACCCGGGTGCATCCGAGTACCTGTGAGCACGTACAGCTCTCTGGGAAAGGTGGCTGCTATAGGTGAAGACCTCATCTGCCTGTTCTACGAGTTTATGATATTTGCTGTCAGCCCTAACATTATAACTAGCCAATAATTGAAGAAGCCTTCGATGGATCGTAGTCCGCCCCAAGTCAGGGCAGGGCAGATCCAGACCATTTCGCAGGTGGTTCAGGACCTCTCGCTCAGATTGTCTGCCCAAGAGGAAGCTGCCAAGGCCTCACAAGCAACCGTGGCACCAGCAATCAAGCTAAAATTGAACCCACCAGATCGGTTTTCCGGGGACAGGACTTTCAAAGAAAGCTGCAAGCTTTATTTCCGTCTCAGAGCCCGTTATTCGGGCTCTGAACAACAGAGCATCTGCATTATTATCTCCCTGCTCCAGGGTGATCCGCAGTACTGGGCATTCAGTCTTGCCCCAGCCAGCCCTGCTTTGCAGTCCGTAGATGCCTTTTTTCAATGCCCTTGGACTCCTTTATGACGACCTTGACCGGATGGCTTTGGCAGAGTTACAACTAAGAGCACTTAGACAAGGGCGGCGTACTGCTGAAGAAGATTGTGCCGAATTCAGACGTTGGTCTGTTGATAGTCAGTGGAACGATCTCGTACTATGGAGTCAATTTCGTCTGGGTCTCTTGGAACAGATAAAGGACTCCTTAGTCCAGTACCCTTCCTCTCCAACCATGGAGACACTCATGCTGCTGGTTATTAAAATTAACCGCAGAATTAAGGAAAGGAAAGCAGAAAAAGACTCCTCTTTGTCGTCATGCCCTTTCCCGGTCTTTTATCCAACACCTCAGGACTCATCTAAACCCATGCAGCTGGGAGCCTATCAACTTTCTCCAGAAGAAAGATCCAGGCGACGTTCCTTGGGGCTCTGTCAGTTATGTGGGAATAAGGGTCATCTTCTACATGCCTGTCTCAACAAGTCGGGAAAAGTTCTGTCCTAGATGTAAAGGAAGAGGTGTGTCTAGGTGTCACTCACCGGACTGTGAGTGCTTCTTCCCGGACTATTAGGAACCGTGGACGTCCTCTATCCTGAGGGACTGCGCATGCGCAGCCCTTTCCAAACCTTCAGTGTATGTTCCTTTAACTTAATTGGCAGATCAGGCAACCTCCCTATATTAAGCACCTGTGGTCAACACCACGTTGCCTGATCTTGGAGTCTCATTCCCCATGAGTCTCTGAAGGTGTTCCTGTGTTTCCTTGTTTATTCAGCCCTGCTGATTCCTGTGGTTTCCAAACCACTTCTACCTCTGTGGTTTCCAAACCACTTCTGCTACTGTGGTTCCCATACCACTTCTACCATCTACTGAATCATCGTGACTGTGAGCTGATTCCTATCCGCTGCCTCCGTGCACTACAGTCTTCTAATCACTTCAACTCTACTATGTATCATTGGGACTGTTAGCTATTCCTATCCGCTGCCTCCGTGCACTACAGTCTTCAACCTGCAACCCGTCTGTGTTTCATCGTGACTGTTTGGCTGATTCCTATCCGCTGCCTCTGTGCGCTTCAGTCTTCAGTCCTTGTCAACGCTCCCGTGTTTCCTTGAGTCTGCCTCCACTATTGCTACCCGCTATTCTCCGTGATCAACAGTGCCTGTTCAACTCTGCTCTCCCGTGTCCCATCGTTACTGCACCTGCTGGTTGCTATTGGCTACCTCCGTGTTCCCGCAGAGACCCGCTGCTGCTACTCCTCAGCACTACTCATCCATCTACTGCTGATCCGCTCTCCACGCTTTCCTGTGTTCCCTGCTGGTCTACCTTCCCGTGCGCTGCACCTACTAGACCACCGCTTCACCCATCCAGGGACTTCGCATCCTGCCGGCCTCCTGCCGTTCAGGTATCTCTGCACTCCTGTCTGACTGCCTCCTGAACCACGGTATGCATACTTCTCATTGACTGTGCTGTGTATTGCATACCTTGCTGGACTGTGTTGGTTCTCCTCTGGAGTGTGCTGTCCGCTGAGTCTATTGCCATCATTGACTGTGTTATCTTATGCTGGACTACTTCAAGAGACTTTCTATATTGGCAGTATTGTTCAGTCATTTATACATTTATATTGTGCATATTACTGTGGATCAAAGTCAAGGTGCCCGTGTATATATTGTGTTGCAGTCTCTCCCCGTGCACCTCCTCACATATATATTCAGTAGTACAACTTGCTAGTGGCAGACCACTGACTCCTGTTTACAGTTTCACCTGTTCCAGTATCCTCTCACATAGCAGTGGTACAACTTGCTAACGCAGACCACTGACTCCCCGGATATCTCCACTTGGATTCCATTCCTTCACTCAGACAGCGGTACAACTTGCTATCCGCAGACCGCTGACTCTCATCACCTCCTCGTTTCTGTTGGACATTCCTCCTCACTATAGCAGTGGTACAACTTGCTACCGCAGACCACTGACTACCTTCACGTGTCCTTTGTCCATACAGTTCCTCGTGTATTACTACCTCCATATTGCCAGTGCTGCTAGTCATAGACTTTCCTGAGCATCTCATCATCTGCTATTTCCTGTTCCGTGATCACCCTGCTACCAGAGTACCATATTACCACCTATACTGCTCTGGTAAGCCTATCACCTGGTGATCCCTGGGTAAAGACTCCTAGTGCCCGTGACAGTAAGATCAGGCCATGACAGACCCAGATACGGAACCTACTGCTAAAGAGATGCTGCAGCATCTGGTCAGTCGTGTGGAGCAACAGGATGCTCGCCAACAGCTGTTACTTCAATGTTACCAATCGTTAACCTCCCAAGGAACATCTGGACAGACTGTTACAGCTAGTATTGAAGCTCCTGTGCTTTCCTCCGTTTCCCCAGTGCCATCCCAGGTGTCTACAGCTCCTACGCTTCACCTGCCTACTCCGTCAAAATATGACGGGGACCCCAAAACTTGTAGAGGTTTCCTTAACCAATGTTCAGTCCATTTTGAACTCCAACCTCAAAATTTTTCTACCCATCGTTCCAGAGTGGCCTATCTTATCTCATTGTTTTCTGGACAAGCCCTGGCTTGGGCCTCCCCTCTGTGGGAAAGAAACGATCCAATTCTACAAGATAGTGCCAAATTCATTTCCACGTTCCGAAGTGTGTTCGATGAACCAGGTCGTGTGACCTCCGCTGCTTCCAGCATTCTTCGTTTGCGACAAGGCTCCCATACAGTAGGACAGTATGTCATTCAATTTAGGATCTTAGCCTCTGAACTTCAGTGGAACACTGAAGCATTAGTTGCCGCCTTCTGGCAGGGGCTCTCCGATAAAATTAAAGATGCACTGACTACCCAAGAGCTTCCTTCGTCACTAGAAGATTTGATCTCTCTTTGCCATCGTGTAGACATGAGATTTCGTGAAAGAGAATCTGAGAAAACAACTTCTGCTAAAGCACCTCTTCGTTTAAACCCTCAATTTCGTCCAGTTTCACCTTCTGTGATTCCCATGGAGATAGGACGTTCCAAATTATCTTTAGAAGAGAGGAAACGAAGAGTAAAGAATAGACTCTGTATCTATTGTGCTGATTCCACACATATGCTCAGTTCTTGCCCTAAGAAATCGGGAAATGCCAGGCCCTAACTAGTTCTGGAGAGGTGAAGTTAGGGTCCCTGGAGTCCTCTCCATTGTCTATGAAATCTAAAGTTTGCGCTTTCGATGTTACGATTTCCTTTGCTACTAAATCCTTTGAGTCACAGGCATTGATTGATTCCGGAGCAGCAGGAAATTTCATTTCTAAATCACTAGTGAATCAATGGTCCCTACCAGTGATCACTTTAAAAACACCCATTACTGTGACGGCTATAGATGGATCACGTCTCATCAATGGTCTCATCACCCAGAGTACGTCTCCAGTAACCCTTCAGATTGGTGTACTACACCATGAAGAAATTTCGTTTTTAATTCTTCCTGTTACGACAAGTCCGATTGTCTTAGGCCTTCCATGGCTTCAATGTCACTCTCCCCAGATTGACTGGCGCACCCCTCAAGTTACGTCTTGGGGGCCTGAATGTCACCATCGTTGTCTCTCTCAAGTTATTCCTCTTAAAGTACAGCAATCTTCCATCTCATCTTCCTCCCCGGGACTCCCTCCTCAGTATGCTTCATTTGCCGATGTGTTTGATAAAGCTCAGTCTGAACGTCTTCCTCCTCATCGTTCTTGGGATTGTCCGATCGACCTTCTACCTGGCAAGACTCCTCCCAGGGGTCGGGTCTATCCTCTCTCGTTACCTGAAACTCAAGCCACATCTGAGTACATACAGGAGAATCTCCAGCGTGGGTTCATTCGACCTTCCACCTCTCCCGCTGGAGCTGGGTTCTTCTTCGTCAAAAAGAAGGATGGATCATTACGCCCTTGTATAGATTTTCGTGGACTCAACGCCATTACTATCAAGAATCGGTATCCCATTCCGCTGATCACTGAGCTATTTGATCGCATCAAGGGAGCTCGGATATTTACTAAGTTGGATCTTCGTGGTGCCTACAATTTAATTAGAATCCGTTCCGGTGACGAATGGAAGACCGCGTTTAACACCAGAGATGGGCATTACGAATATTTAGTAATGCCCTTCGGGCTGTGTAATGCCCCCGCGGTTTTCCAGGGTTTCATCAATGAGATCTTTCGGGACTTATTATATGTATGTGTCGTTGTCTACCTGGACGACATATTGATCTTCTCACAGGACCTGCCTTCTCATCACCAACATGTGGCAGAGGTCCTCTCCAGACTACGGAAAAACTCATTGTTCTGTAAATTGGAAAAATGTTCATTCGAGTTACCCCAGATTCCATTCTTGGGGTATATAGTTTCCGGAGTTGGCCTGAAGATGGATCCAGACAAAGTAAATGCTGTACTACATTGGCCTCAGCCAACTACTCTTCGTGCCATCCAGCGTTTTTTAGGTTTTGCCAATTACTATAGACGCTTCATTCAAGACTTCTCATCCATTGCATCTCCCATTGTGGCCTTAACTCGGAAAGGGGCTAATACTAAGCAATGGTCATCTGAGGCTCTCCAAGCCTTTCAAATCCTCAAAGAGTCCTTCTCGTCTGCTCCCATTCTGCGACAACCTGATGTGACACTCCCCTTCTTCCTAGAAGTAGATGCCTCTAATGTGGGCTTAGGAGCTATTCTCTCCCAACGCTCGGAGCAACAAAAATTACATCCTTGTGCCTTCTACTCTCGGGGTCTTCTGCCCGCAGAGAAAAACTATACTATCGGGGACAAGGAGTTGCTGGCCATCAAAGCTGCATTAGAGGAATGGAGATACTTGTTGGAAGGAGCTCGCCATCCGGTGACGATCTTCACGGATCATAAGAACTTGTCATATTTGCAATCTGCTCAATGCTTGAACCCTCGTCAAGCAAGATGGTCTCTTTTCTTTTCCCGTTTTGAATTAATTATAACCTTCAAACCAGCTGCTAAGAACAAGAAAGCTGACGCTCTATCTCGAGCTTTTGTGACGTCCTCTGATGTAGAAGAGGTTCCCAACCATGCTATTCTAGACCCCAAATGTATTTCTCTGGCTGCTTCATCCACCAAAATGCTACCATTTGGGAAGACCCTCGTGCCTCCTACTCTGAGGAGGAAAATCCTTTCGTGGTTCCATGCCTCTCGTTTTTCTGGACACGCCGGTGAACATAAGACCTTTGAGATTCTCTCTCGTAGTTACTGGTGGCCTTCAATGAGGAGAGACGTCAAAGAGTTTATTGCTTCCTGTGATTTATGTTCTCAGTTCAAATCCTCCCGCAGAACTCCAGCAGGGTTGCTGCGACCACTACCCATTCCGTCCAAGCCTTGGACCCATATTAGTATGGATTTCGTTACTGATTTGCCACCAAGTAAGAATCACAATACTATTTGGGTAGTGGTAGACAGATTTTCGAAGATGGCTCATTTCGTCCCTCTGTCCGGTTTACCTTCCTCGTCTACTCTGGCTGAACATTTCATTAAAGAAATCTTCCGCATCCATGGATGTCCGTCTGAGATTGTGTCAGATAGAGGAGTACAATTCGTTTCCAGATTCTGGCGGGCCCTTTGTAAAACCTTGGGCATACGATTAGCACTCTCATCATCGTACCATCCGCAATCTAACGGACAAACGGAACGAGTCAATCAAGATCTTGAGACTTTTATTAGGATGTTCTCTTCAGCCAACCAAGACAACTGGGTAGAATTGCTCCCTTGGGCTGAATTCGCCCATAACAACATGTACCATGAGTCATCATCCAAAACTCCATTCTTTGTGGTTTACGGTCACCATCCGTCTTTTCCGGAATTTCCTGCCCTCCCACCCACCCAAGTTCCTGCTGTGGAGACTGCTTGTCAGACCTTCAAAAATATCTGGTCTCAGGTCAAAACCTGTTTAAAGAAGACATCTAACAAATATAAGTCTTTCGCAGATAAGAAGAGGCGGGCTATTCCACCACTAAAAATTGGAGATCGGGTTTGGTTATCTACCAAAAATATTCGTTTGAAGGTTCCATCTATGAAATTCGCCCCTCGTTTTATTGGTCCATATAGGATCATTCAAGTTATCAATCCAGTATGTGTTAAACTTCTTCTTCCTAAGAATCTTCGGATTTCCAATGCCTTCCATGTGTCCTTACTCAAACCTCTTATTATCAATCGTTTCTCGACTCCTCCCTCAGCACCGCAGCCAGTTCAAGTTCATCAGGAGGAGGATTTCGAGATTACTGAGGTATTGGATGCAAAAATTTCGCGAGGAGTCCTCCGTTTCCTCGTTCATTGGAAGGGCTTTGGTCCTGAAGAGCGTTCATGGATCAAAGCTGAAGATCTTAATGCTCCTGCCCTTCTGAAGAAGTTTTATTCCAAAAATCCGGACAAGCCCGGTTCCAGGCGTTCTGTGCCCACCTTTAAAAGGGGGGGTACTGTCACTCACCGGACTGTGAGTGCTTCTTCCCGGACTATTAGGAACCGTGGACGTCCTCTATCCTGAGGGACTGCGCATGCGCAGCCCTTTCCAAACCTTCAGTGTATGTTCCTTTAACTTAATTGGCAGATCAGGCAACCTCCCTATATTAAGCACCTGTGGTCAACACCACGTTGCCTGATCTTGGAGTCTCATTCCCCATGAGTCTCTGAAGGTGTTCCTGTGTTTCCTTGTTTATTCAGCCCTGCTGATTCCTGTGGTTTCCAAACCACTTCTACCTCTGTGGTTTCCAAACCACTTCTGCTACTGTGGTTCCCATACCACTTCTACCATCTACTGAATCATCGTGACTGTGAGCTGATTCCTATCCGCTGCCTCCGTGCACTACAGTCTTCTAATCACTTCAACTCTACTATGTATCATTGGGACTGTTAGCTATTCCTATCCGCTGCCTCCGTGCACTACAGTCTTCAACCTGCAACCCGTCTGTGTTTCATCGTGACTGTTTGGCTGATTCCTATCCGCTGCCTCTGTGCGCTTCAGTCTTCAGTCCTTGTCAACGCTCCCGTGTTTCCTTGAGTCTGCCTCCACTATTGCTACCCGCTATTCTCCGTGATCAACAGTGCCTGTTCAACTCTGCTCTCCCGTGTCCCATCGTTACTGCACCTGCTGGTTGCTATTGGCTACCTCCGTGTTCCCGCAGAGACCCGCTGCTGCTACTCCTCAGCACTACTCATCCATCTACTGCTGATCCGCTCTCCACGCTTTCCTGTGTTCCCTGCTGGTCTACCTTCCCGTGCGCTGCACCTACTAGACCACCGCTTCACCCATCCAGGGACTTCGCATCCTGCCGGCCTCCTGCCGTTCAGGTATCTCTGCACTCCTGTCTGACTGCCTCCTGAACCACGGTATGCATACTTCTCATTGACTGTGCTGTGTATTGCATACCTTGCTGGACTGTGTTGGTTCTCCTCTGGAGTGTGCTGTCCGCTGAGTCTATTGCCATCATTGACTGTGTTATCTTATGCTGGACTACTTCAAGAGACTTTCTATATTGGCAGTATTGTTCAGTCATTTATACATTTATATTGTGCATATTACTGTGGATCAAAGTCAAGGTGCCCGTGTATATATTGTGTTGCAGTCTCTCCCCGTGCACCTCCTCACATATATATTCAGTAGTACAACTTGCTAGTGGCAGACCACTGACTCCTGTTTACAGTTTCACCTGTTCCAGTATCCTCTCACATAGCAGTGGTACAACTTGCTAACGCAGACCACTGACTCCCCGGATATCTCCACTTGGATTCCATTCCTTCACTCAGACAGCGGTACAACTTGCTATCCGCAGACCGCTGACTCTCATCACCTCCTCGTTTCTGTTGGACATTCCTCCTCACTATAGCAGTGGTACAACTTGCTACCGCAGACCACTGACTACCTTCACGTGTCCTTTGTCCATACAGTTCCTCGTGTATTACTACCTCCATATTGCCAGTGCTGCTAGTCATAGACTTTCCTGAGCATCTCATCATCTGCTATTTCCTGTTCCGTGATCACCCTGCTACCAGAGTACCATATTACCACCTATACTGCTCTGGTAAGCCTATCACCTGGTGATCCCTGGGTAAAGACTCCTAGTGCCCGTGACACTAGGTCTCCATATGGTCTCTTCAAAATATTTGGTCCTAATCCCTGCCCGCAATGCCTATGGGAATAATTCCGTTTCAGTTTCCGCGTTTTTGGATAGTGGTGCTGTGGGTAATTTCCTTGACTTGGATTTTGCTAAATCTCTTGGGATTCCCTCAGTGAAACTGGAATCCGGTCTTACGATGTGCAGATTGGATGGAAGACCTTTGTCTGGAGGCAGGATTTCCTCCAGAACTCCACCACTGCAACTTATGGTGGGAGTCCTCTATTCCTTTTTTCTTGATTCCTTGTTCCTCTGTGCCGCTGATACTAGGGCATCCTTGGCTCCAACTTCACAATTCTCATATTGATTGGAGTAAGGGGGAGATCTTATGTTGGAGTATGAACTGTTCTTCAACCTGCTTGACCCTACATCTCCGGGATGTTCATCCTTGTTCCGAGATGCTTCCTTCACTCTATCGGGAGTTCCAGGATGTGTTTTCCAAGAAGAAAGCAGATTCTCTTTCCCCTCATCGAGACTATGATTGTCCTATTGAACTCATTCCCGATGCTAAGCTTCCCAAGGGAAGATTATATGCCTTATCCATTCCAGAGACCAAAGTTATGGAGGAATATGTGAAGGAGAACCTACAGAAGGGGTTCATTAGACCTTCCAAATCACCAGTGGGAGCTGGTTTCTTTTTTGTATCTAAAAAGGACGTCATTCATAGAGCATGAATAGATTATCGGGGTCTAAACTTAATTACCTGTTAGCTCTCATCTTGGTTCTTTACGACCAGCTTAAGCAGGCCACAATTTCCTCCAAGATTGATTTGAAAGGAGCATACAACCTGGTTCGGATCAGAGAGGGGGATGAGTGGTAGACGGCTTTCAACACCCAATTGGGCCAATACGAATACCTGGTCATGCCTTTCGGCCTATTTAATGCCCCCGCTGTGTTTCAAGATTTTATTAACGATGTTCTGCAAGACTTTCTGGGAAATTTCGTTGTGGTCTACCTCAATGACATCTTGATCTACTCCAAATCACTGGATCTTCACTGACTGCACTTCAGGGAGGTACTCCTCAAACTACGTCAGCATCACCTCTTTGCTAAGTTGGAGAAATGTGAGTTTAAGGTTACCCAGGTAACGTTCCTAGGATATGTCATCTCTCCAAGTGGCTTTTCTATGGATCCTAGTAAGGTCCAGGCAGTTCTTGGCTGGATACGGCCTAGTAATCTGAAAGCCATTTAGAGCTTTTTAGGATTCGCTATCTACTACAGGCGATTCATCCATTCATTCTCAGTTTTAGTGGCTCCCATTACAGCCCTTACCCGCAAAGGGGCCAATACTGCTTATTAGTCTCCCACAGCTTTGGCTTCCTCCAGGGCCTTTGCTCCGGATACGTTGCTTTCTGCCAACCCTGACCCTTGCCTGGACTTCACTCCGCTGCCTGCTGTTGCCCTTTGACCTCGGCCCATTTTTGAACTTCGCTACTTTCTACCATTAGGCCCTAGCCTGCGCTGCAGTAATATTATAAACTTGTTTAAGACCTTAAACTCTGAGCTTAAGACCTGGGGGCATCCGAGTACCTGTGAGCGCGTACAGCTCTACGGGAAAGGCGGCTGCTATAGGTGAAGACCTCTCCTGCCTGTTCTACGAGTTTATGATATTTGCTGTCGGCCCTAACAACGCTACACTCATGTTTGTACGGCTCTGATTCTATCCAAATATTACAGTGGATTCACATAAAAATAACTGTGAAAAAAAGTGTGTTGTAACAGAGAGAAGAGCACACAATGTACAAGTGTTACAAAGAATCACCTCACGTTGAGCTACTGAAGTGTCTCACATATTAAACACGATTTCCAATGTATAAACCTAGGAGGTTTTGTTTTCTTAGTATATTGAAAAGGACTGTCTGTAAATAAAGGGATAAACCTCAAACATCTCTCTGGGAAAATGGAATACTATAGGCACTTTAACACCAGTTAAACATACCGTATATACTCGTGTATAAGCCGAGTTTTTCAGCACATTTTTTGTGCTGAAAAAAGCCCCCCTCGGCTTATACTCGAGTCCCACTTACCTGGTCTCCGTTTTCCAGTCTCCCCCGCTCATCTGCAGGCATCTGCAGCCTCTGTGGATCACTGTCAGCCACCATTTTATTGTAGCCCGTTTTTGTGTGTTCATTGCACATGGAACAATAAAGTTAAATGAAAAGGAGCCTGTCAGTCAAAGCTAAAGACCGGGACATTTCCATCTAGCCCCGCTGGTCAGAGACACATGTGAGTACCCTGACTTGTCCACTACAATTATTTGCAGCAGTTTTATAAAGTCCAATATTTTCATTTTTTGTCACCTATTAATAAGTGTCTGAAGATTCTTTTGCATAACTGTGAAATCATTGAAAAGTCTAAAAACATCCCAAACTTCAAGTATAATAAGGGTTAAATCACACAAAGCAAATTGTATTGTTCTGTTAAAATGTTTCTTCCAGCAAACAAAATCAAACTTATCTTTATCTGAGCTATTATATCAAATTCTATTTAGTGTATGTGCAGCATCTTTTGCATTACTAAAGCCTAAATTACTGTACTGTTCTGAACACTTAGGGGTAACTGCTCATCACCTTCTAAAGGCGAATAAACTTAACTGGCGCATGTATTTAGTATCCACAGACTGTCTCATTGATTTATATATTAATGATCTGAGTTGTCTTTAGTGAATGTTATTTATATCTGTGTTCACCTATTAGGCTTGATACCAAGTGCAGAGGATTTAGTTTAACCATTTGTGTACAATTTATTATTATATGGGTATATATTATGTACTTATATAATTTTATTGATGTTTAATAACAATAAATTTTGATATATTCATTTACAACCTCACGTTTGTATTATTGGGAGCCCAGTGTTAACGATATCCAGCACTGTTTTTATTTTTGAAACTTACCAGTAGCTGCTGCATTTCCCACCCTAGGCTTATACTCGAGTCAATAAGTTTTCCCAGTTTTTTGTGGTAAAATTAAGTGCCTCGGCTTATATTCGGGTCGACTTATACTCGAGTATATACGGTACATCAAAATTAAGACTATACTAGATGTCTATATATTATTCTTACTATAAACTGTGATTGCTCAAATTAAATACTGGATTCAGTAAAATGTAGAACTTTCTCTCCCAACTTTACATCTTTTGTTTCTGGACATGTCTTTCCTTCCAATATATCCCTGTTTGTGTATACCATATTCCATACATTTTATCTGTAATTAAGGATGTTTACATAATCTCCAAAATACACCCCTTATAACAAAAGAAGATATCATCAAGCTTCTGCCTCTCTCTCTCAAGACTCATTTCCAATTTTTTCAAGCCCACCATGCATGCTGCTTAATACCTTGCTTTATACTACAGAGAGTTTTTACCTCATTGAGTACCTCAAAACAAGGGCAGATTGGAAACTTAAAGTGGCCATGGGAAAATGTCTTAAAGTGCCTTATGTAGGTGGGAACAAAACAACTGTAGGTGAGGCCTACACAAAGTAGACAGGCTTAGTACACCTTTAGCCATAACCATAGCCACAACGGTAGCAAGATGGAACAAGTACCACTGAGATACTTGTTAAATAGACTTGCCCATACAAAAGGCATTCGTCCCCCATTAGTGGTTATCATTGGTGAGAGCAGCATTATCGCCAGCATTAACCCTTTGAAGCAAGAAAACCCCCTTTAAAATATCAGCCCCCCCAGTGTGTGAATCGTCATTGAAGAATTCCTGACCAGCAATGTACACTAATAGGGTGATGAATAAGACCTATAAAATAGTTTGCTATTGAGACACTTAGCAGAAATGATTAAAATCAGATATTTTTGTTTAGGTCCAGTAATGTTGCATTGGAATTGGTTGTTCTTCTGTTCGTCCATGTTACTTCTGATCGGCAGCCATCAGTCCTTTACATTGCCTGCTACATCAAATTCAGCAGAAGCAGAGGAAGGAAAGGTGTGGAGAGGGGAGAAGTGGAAGACGAGGGGGAAAAATTGTGGTGCAAGTGGGTTGGTGGGGCAGATGGAAAAAAATGGTTGGCGGGGGTAAACCGATGGGCAGGGGGGGCTCTGTTTACAACAAACATGCCGAGAGGACGTCGTCGTGATGGAACTCTTACAGGTCACCCAAACCACACAGTTCAATCAAGAATATTATCATCACAATCAACATATAACAAAAACAACTGATATGTCGCTTGCATTGCACATGATGTATTCACTACAATGCTACTCTTTGGGTACTATTGAGGTGCAATGTGTGAACTGTGGTGCCCTGTACTTTTTCGTAGAGGAGATTAATGGCCATTTTTTAGATTCCTGTCACAATGAAAAGAATTTGCTGCCCGATGTGGTTGTTCCACCATATTTAGCAGAATTGTTTATGACAAACACCCTCAAATTGCGTTCTCTTCATAATATCCTCAGTTACAACTCTGCATTTGCCTTTGCATCATTCAAAGTTAATATTGCTGAGTTATCTGGCCACAGACCATACACCTTTAAAATACATGGGGGCATATTCAATTACTTTTCTGGTCTGCGGGATCGCACCGGAATGGTTAATCCACGGTACCGCAAAAACATGAATTTTCGTTCGCACCCCATAGGGTTGCGTATGAAAATCAGTGATAGTGCGGTACCGTATTACCGACAATACTGCACACTTTCTGCGGTAACGCGCGTTACCACGGACCGGAATCCTAATTGAATATGCCCCATGGTGTTGAATGAACATCACTTAATAGGAAGCTTGCTGCAATTACTATTAGTTGCAGTTATAGTTATTTATTAATTACACTCTGTTGTTAACATTTCTTCATGTAGTGTGGTGAATAAAAAAGTTATTGAATTCTGTTAATAAATAAAGTAATTTAGCCACTACATTTCAGTTTAATTTAAGGTTCAATTAGTTAGCTTTTAAGCATTGTAGTCCTTTAATAATTGGCCTTCCACCAGGGATGGGCTTGCAAACTATAGCCCGGGGGGCAAGACTCTTAGGAACATTTTTAAGGAAAATAAATGCATGCAGTCCAGTGATCCAGCCCAAGGTAGCCCACTATGGTACCGGCATGGGGGACATATGACCCCAGCCCAGCCAGCCCCAGCCTTCCACTTTTTTCACTAGAGGTCAAATTAAATGAGGCTTCTACACTAATTTCCTTACCAATTGGTTTACTTATAGTGCAAACCTTTGCTAGTCCTTGCGTTAGCCATGCGTTCCCATCAGGATTCAATGTAAAATTTTGGCACTTACCTTCAATTTTTCCAGGGCTATTCAAAAAGAATGAACCGATTTCATTATGCAATATTTTATTAAGGAAAAGTAGAACAAAACTCCAGCCAATTCACAAATATTCTACTAATTATCAAGTTTTATTTCCTGTATTACAAATGTTCAATGTGATTTCAGTTCTCAAGCTTCGCCATGAAATAAGTCATCGTCATGAAATAACTTAGAAACCTCCTCTTTCAAATGATCAGTGACTTATTTCATGATGATGCTTGAGAACTGAAATTACATTGAACATTGAATATTTGTGACTTGGCTGGAGTCTTGTTTTAATTTTCCTTAATAAAATATTGCTTAATGAAATTGGTTCATTCTTTTTATATAGCCCTGTATTATACCTTATTCTGTACCCCAGTGGCGGATCAAGGGGGGGGCGATCGGGGCATTCGCCTCCCCCCCTAGCAGCAAAAAGCTAGGTCCCAGCCGCCGATTAAAATGGGAGGGGCGGGGCTAAGCGCGAGCGGGGGCGGAGCTAAATGTGGGCCAGCCAATCAGAGTGGTCCCAGCCGGCGACCACAACGGGAGGGGACGGGGCCAATCACGGGCGGAAGGCGGGGTTAATGCAGGCCAGCCAATCAGAGCAAAGGAGGGGCGTGATTATGCAAAATTGCCCCCCCTAAACATAAAGTCTAGATCCGCCCCTGCTGTTCCCTCCCTTGTCTCCATATTTCCAGACAATCTCCATACCATTCTACTAAACTTCTATATACTCCAGTGATCTCTCAGAGCACTTTATTTCTGTGTCCAGACAAAAGACAGCTCTGTAGCCTGTCATTTCATTACTCTTGAGCACTTGATGTTACAACTAAGTGTTAATATATGTTTGGTCCATTGCACAATAAAATATGCATCTCCACTTTTTTGTGTCTGTTGTAAGCTGGTGTAAGCTGTTACAATCAGAACTTTCACTCCATTTGTCTTGAGTTGTTTCTTATTTCAATGTATTAATGCTTGTTTATTTCTTTAGCATATTGTACTGCAGAATATGTGTATACTTTAGAAATAAATGGTATTAAATATTTTATGTGTTAAACCTGGAAACATTATTGTCTATTATGATTGTTTACCCTGTAACGGTATGGTTGGCAATATTTATGTAACCAGTGATAAATACATGTACGTCACTTTAAGCAATTACTTACAGCTGAGTAAGGAAAAAACATATTACATATTTCAGGCAGAGAAGCAAGGTATTTATAGACATCAGCAACCCAAATAATAAAATAAAAGGGATGTCACCCAGTGACAGCTCTGCAGTAGATAGCAACAAAAAGATGTCAAACATGTCTAACGCATTAAACTGTGGCAATGTCTTCTCAACTAATGACAATCAGAGCTGCAAAACGTATTATGCTGATTTTAAAGGGTACATTTACATTACTAGCAAATAGGGCTGCCACCTATTGTACAATTGAAATCTGAAAACCAACGGGTAATGTGGGTTGTGCAATATTTTGTCTTTGTTTCCAAGCACTAGTATTTACACTTGACATTATTTAAACCGAATGTTCAAATATATCTTTTGTGCATTGGTTCTCACCAAAACTACATCAAACTAGCAGTGATAAAGAAATGAAATACCTGTACATCACTGGCATATGGTATTGAAAGGAAAAAAGTCTGACCCTGTAATCATTAATCACTAGAATGCTATATAACCTTAGTATACCTTAGTCCTACTTGTCTTCAGATTAAGCCTTTAGACAGTATAAAAATAATCTACATTTTGAAATGAAGCTATTTGATTAGCGAGTTTCATGCAAGTCATAAGCCACTTTATTTTTTGTAAACTGTTTTTTGAACGAATATCTTTGCATATATCAAAGTACAAAAGGAAGTTACATAGGGTAACAATCTGATATAGATACATATAAGAGTGTGGTGGTGTAAGGTATAAGAGTATGAGGTATGAAAAGGCACTTACCCTCCATCAGTGATAAGCTTTGGTTACTTACATTTTCATCATTAATGGGTAGGGCAAGTAAGAGGTCAAAGGCTGCAGCCTGAAGTAAACTTATTGTTTTTTAATAATATTTTATTACATTTTTAATACAATACAACAAGGGTGGAGGAACAGAATGGTGATGGGGGAAGTGAGGGAGCATCACAACAACACAAAAATTTAGACTATATCAGCCTTAAGATTTAAGTTATTGTTAGGGTTCTGTTCAAAACCAAGTCCTTAATTACAGCCATGGAGCCAGACACGTGATGTAAATGTTTTAAACTGTTTATTGCAGAAAAGTATAGTCCAGGGTAGGCAAAATAAACAGTAAGCAGTTCAGGCTGAATGGAACAATGGATTTCCAGATCTTGGCAAACAACAGGTAAATAATAATGAAATGCAGCAAATAACTTAACTGAAACCAGGAACAGAGACACATGCAGGTAATCCAGGAACAGAGACAAATGAGCAGGCTAGGAACTTCAAAGACCAGCAAAGGATTCTGGAAAAGGCAGGCATATATAGGCCACAGACAGGTGTGGATAATTAACTATCAGTGCTAGTTAACCCCTGATAGTAAGAACGGCCGAACAGCAGCTGCTCTGGAGAATCACAGATACTGCAGGGTAATGTGCACACAGGGTAACAAGGAAAATCATAACACAGGGTAAAATGCACACAAAGAAACAAGGCAGATCATAACAGTTATAGTATATTAAAATCAAGGTAAATTCTAATCTGTTAGGCATTGGAGAGATGAAGGGGAGGGATAAAGAAATGACAATATACACTAATAGTCTAGGAGAGATGTGACCTTTACCAGTCAAAATGGTCAGTCCATGCACTCTACACTGATAAAATTGGTTGGGTTGGTCATGAATTATACTTGTGTTTGAGTTTATATATATGCCAAACTTTGGTAATAAGAGCAGGCATTGTGGATGAGCAAGGTCAGGTTTCTACCAAGGACTATCCGACATCTAGCTTCTATAATTATATAGCGAGCTTCCAAATCCGCTTTGGGATTTTCGGAGTTTGTGGAGGAAGGAGATAAAAGGAGAGCTCTGGGGGGAGCCGAATCTGGGTGATTTTATTTGTTAGATCCTTAACATCTCTCCAGAATATCTCAATTTTGTGAGTTCCACCATATGCGGGAGAAAGTAGTCGGAACTTACTAGTTTTCGTAAGGTGGGAGGTATTCAAAAAGCCACCATTTTGTCCTCAAGAATTCATAATAATTTTGTTATTATGTCTTTGAGAATGTACTTATATACTCTCTTCCAATAAAAGACAATTCTAACATTTCAGTCTTGGCAGAGAACGTTAGTATTTAGGAAGAGAAAAAGAAAGAATATATCTTTAATGGAGCACTCTGAGATGTTTGTTATAATTAAAATGTATTCAATCTTTATTAAGTCTCATGAAAACTTTTTTTAATCCTGATTACATGGACAGTAGCAAAATATTAAAATGTATAAAACCAAATAAATTATGTGATACGTGCTATAATCGTGCAATAGAGTGAGTTAAAAATACAATAAAAAAATGCCCATGTTTTGTTGTTTGTATTCATGATTTTATTAATACAGACTTTAATTTTTGTATCATTCAAGGTTCTATATGGTTTCTCACCTATATGCTTAGCTAGACTTGGTGAGAATTATAGATTGTTCCTCTAATTTAAAACTGGTATATTGGTCTCTCTGTATAATTTCCTTAAGGGGTAATAGTGACTAAATGGTCTGCTATTGTATACCCTAATTTATTATTATAGAAGGGATAGGGGATGTTATGCAGTATGACCCTATTCACTGCAGACAATACATGTCGTATTTGAATGCCCTGGTTGCTACAGTATCGTTAAGGTTGTAGTTTTATTCATACATATAGCAAATAACTGACCCTCCTGTCTTGAATAGGCAGATTCTATTCCCTAAAATATGACTGAATTCATTCATATACTATATTGTGAGCCAACAGATAAACAATGCTAAACGCTGACACAGTTTTGTCAAGGCAAGCTAAGGGAATGCTATATTTGGCTTTAAATAGCGCTTCCTGTCAAGAAACATTAATGATGTCACTACCCATCAACCTATCATTGTTCTCCATTCACATCTATGTGGATATTCAAGACTAGAATTCTTATTGGCCAATCATAATGTTTGGTGTGTTATGTCGCTCCCTTCTTGGTATCCTATTGAGATATGAATGCAGTACAACAATAGGTTAATACCAATGTGATACCAAGAAGGGTGTGACTATAACATGCCAAGCATTATGATTGGCCGAGAATAATGCCAGTCTAAATTTGACTACAGTGCTGTGTGCATCAGCTCAGTTATTTAGTTTATCTATATGTATGATTTGACAACCTCGCTATGAACATTTATGGTTTGGTCCTCTCATTTATACAAGCATAGATTATGTGATTAATAAACCTAAATGGATAGTGAGTAAATCAACTTTGCTATACTTTTATATTTCATAAAACTTGCACATAATGACAAGTGAGGCTATTAGGACGAACGCACTTAAAGGGCGACAGGGTTTGTAACAAGGTGAATGATAACCTGGTGTGTTTTAACATGGGGTGGGGACCGACCAATGGGGGCCCATGTGGGAGGGACCTTGATAGAATATAGCAGGATGTACTTCCTGCTTTACTTCACTTGCAGCACGAGATCCAGAGGGAGACCCAGCAGCGAGGAAAACGGATAAGTCCCATTTTGTGGTTTATTCTTTGTTTTATTGTGTTCTTTTGCCCATTTCCATTTGCCTTTAACGTTCCCCCTCCCGTTATATTTTAAATCCAGCCTTATTCTTTTTCCCTTGTCCTTACCTGCCTCACATTCGGCCTGCCCCCTCTCTCCCTTCAGCCCCTCATTCACCGTTCCCGCTGTCACCCCCTCCCCCAGTTTGCCATTAGTTTCTTTCCCTCCAGCCTCCAGCATAATGCCCCGTCCCAAGAGAAATGCTCCTCGCCCGGCATGCCTCAGGTCCCCCTCTCCCACCCCCTCCCGCCGCCATCTTACAGCCTCAGCCTCAGCCTCTTCCCTCCAAACCCCCGCCCTCACTCCAGACATGCCGCTAAGCGGCGATAATGCACGGCCCCCCCTGGGATCCTCTCCTGGGCACTTCCCAGCATTTCGCGCCACTAGGCGCAGCGGCGCCCCCTCCCCTCTCCCCCCGGCCGGTTCGCGCATGCGCAGAACGCGCGCTCCATCGCGCCCGGCCGGATCCAGCAGCGCAGCCAGTCTAGATGACATGGCTGCAGGGGCAGCCAGCGTTGCTGTTAGGGAGCTTAGCGGGCAGCCTCAGCGGTCCCAGCAAGTAGCTGTCACCCCCCCTCCCCAGGCTAACACATCAGGTGCCATTTCAGCCAGCCCCGTTGAGGATAGGAGCCATTCCCATTTTAGATTATGCCCCATCACCCCTCCTGTGGCAGCCCAGGGCTTCAGGTCACGAGGTCATAACCCTCCAGCACCCCACCAATTGCATTTCCCTCCCAGCCCATTCCTGCCCCATAGTAGTGGTGGATCAGCATGGGGGTCACAACATGGCAGAGGTCAAGAGTTCAGCATGTCCCAAGGTCATACCTCGGGTCACGGGGAATACCGGCACCATGCGGGTGGGTGGGACACACTTCCTGCCAGGGCCTCAATGGATTTCAGAGACCGGTCCGAGGCGCCTGTATGGCCCTCTTTACGCCGGCAACGCCTGTCACCTCCAGCGTCTCGCCCATACACGTCACGAAGGGTCTCTTCCCCGGGGAACGTGGCGGGTGGGTTCACCCATGGGGGTCACGGGGTCAGGTCTGATAATATTATAGTCGAGTATCACCACTCCAGCGGCGGTAATTTAAGTCCAGGGCCTCTCCCCCTAGGGGGGCGGGCTACCTCCGGGTTTAGCGATCGGATGCGGGAGGAATTTTCTACGTTCCCTAGCCCTGACCATTTAGCGGCTCCTAACCCGTTTAACGTAGATAGAGACATCAACGCGGCGCAGCGGCGCTTGGACTATTTGCCCAGATCTCGGCTGACTGTTCCCCTTCCCGTTTCAGAGACTACAGTTACAAATCCGGAGACGAGGGTCGGTCGGAACGATCGTTCGGGGTCCGAGTCTCGTGACATGAGGTCGGCAGGGACCAGGGAGGATGCGGTCCGGGACACGTCTGGAGGACAGGTCGCGGCAACTGCACTCGGGGAGACGTCTGTCGGTGCTGGGAATACTGCTCTTGTCGGTGAGTCCATTTCCGTTAACACACATAAATCACACTTGTTGGCATCACCTGTCTTATCTACCAGCAGTGGGTCCTCCGGCTCGGGGGACAGGCCCAGAAAATTAATTAAGTTGTTAGAAACAGAATTGTTAGGAAAACGGAGTAAGCACACACCCCAATCAGGAGACACAGACCAACCAGCGGCTCGTAGCGAATTGGGGCAGGTAGAATCCCTGGAAATTACACACGGCATAAGGCCTAGCGTACGGGATAGAATTAGGAGGGGTAAGTACGTGGATATGTACGCGTTAACCGGCGAAGATAGGAAGGCGCTGGCGGCCGCCTGTGAGAGGTCGGGAATGGGGGAGGAGAAATACAGATCCTTCTCTAGATGGGTTAATGCCTTCTCCATTTTCGCTACAATATATGTAGAGACCCGTCCCAACGAACAAGCGGAGGTATGGAGGTATATGCACCTTATTAGTGGGATGTACGTAAAGGACGGCCCGGTAATTTGGAGGGCATATGACGAGCTTTTCAGAAAACGGATGAGTGGGCGTGAGAGACTTCCTCTGGGATCGAAGGACATTGACACCTGGCTGGAGTTAATGAGGCCCAGCAGTCAGTCTGCAGAGGGTAGCTCTGTCAGGCGGTTTCAAGGGCCGGGGAGGACGCAGAATGTCCTCCCCCCAAAAGGAAGGTGTTATGACTTCAATGCAGGGGCCTGTCAAAGAGGCTCAGCCTGCAGATTTAGACACAGTTGCACGTCATGTAACGGCCATCACCCTGCCAACGAATGCGCAAAGGCCCGCGGAAGTGGGGGACGGGGAAGAGGCTCTGGCTCAGCTCTGCCGAGTCAAGGGGCCGTCGCCAATTGATTTGGTTGAGCTGGATAAGTGGCTAGGGTGGTTTGATGATAAGGTGACTGGGTCCCTTCTCCATGACGGCTTTCATTTTGGCTTTAAACTCCCGGTCCAAGGTAGCGTTTCCTCGGCAGCTCCGGTTAATCTGAAATCGGCGCTCGCTTTCCCAGAAGTATTAGACGAAAAAATAGGGATGGAGGTTGGTTTGGGTCGCATGATTGGCCCGTTCCGACTTCCTCCTATTCCCAATCTGATTTTGTCCCCAGTAGGGGTAGTTCCCAAAAAAGCAGTAGGAAAGTTTAGATTGATCCAGCACTTGTCTCATCCTGCCGGTAAATCCGTGAATGACGCAATTGACGTTAATCTCAGTTCTGTCAGTTATCAGTCATTCGAATCGGCCCTAGCGCTGGTCCAGGAATGCGGCAGGGGCTCCTTGTTGGCCAAAGTGGATATCGAATCGGCGTTCAGATTGCTGCCCCTTCACCCTAAATCGTATCAATTCATGGGTTTCCGGCATCGTGGTGAATACTACATCGATCGCTGCCTGCCCATGGGTTGTTCGATCTCATGCGCACTGTTCGAGAAATTTAGCGGTTTCTTGCATTGGTGCATTCAGGCCGGGACAGGGTGTCGGTGGATCGCGCATTATCTTGACGACTTCCTGGTTATCGGGCCGCCTGGTACCACGGTTTGTCGAGATACGCTTTTTTCCACGGAGGCCTTGTTTAGGGTGTTAGGCGTTCCCATCGCAGCAGACAAGACGGAGGGCCCAACTACATGTCTCTCATTCCTTGGGATCGAGATTGACACGCTAGCAGGGATCTGCAGGCTTCCAGCAGACAAGGTTACAAAGATGTATGAGGCTATCACAGAAGTGCTAGGGGCAAACGTTAGTTCCCTGAGGTCGATACAGTCCCTGTTAGGGCGGTTCAACTTTGCCTGCCGTGTAATCCCCATGGGGAGGGTTTTCTGTAGGAAGCTCCAAAGAGCCACAGCAGGTAGGAGTAGGCCACATGCAGTCATACAACTATCCAAGGTGGTTAGGGAGGATCTTCAGATATGGCTCATTTTTCTTAGGGGTTTTAATGGCAAGCGTATTTGGCCGTCACCTCCAGTAACAAACGGGGAAATTAACTTGTTCACGGACGCTGCTGGGGCGTCCGGCTTTGGGGCTTATCTGGATGGACACTGGTGTGCGGATAGATGGCCCGATGATTGGCACAGGGATGGGACCACCAGGAACTTGTTGGTTCTTGAATTATTCCCGATTGTGGTGGCAATTGAATTGTGGGCACCCGTTTTGCGGGGTAGGCACATAGTTTTTTGGTGTGACAATTTGGGGGTGGTCCAGTCCATCAACAAGCAGAGTGCATCGGCCTACCAGGCAATATTGCTCTTGCGGCACCTAGTGTTGCGCTGTTTGCAGAATGACATTTCATTCAGGGCGAGGCATGTTCCGGGGGTGCAGAATAGCCTAGCAGATGCGTTGTCTCGATTCCACTGGGACAGGTTTCGCAGCCTTGCTCCTCACGCAGACTGTGTTGGTACCCCGTGTCCCCCTTGTGTTTGGCAGATCATCAAGCCGGCATAAGAGGCCTCGCGGAACAAGCGGTAGCTCCCTCCACCCTGAGATCCTATCAGGCGTCATGGAGACGGTGGTCGTTGTTCAGCAGGCAGAAAGAGCAATCCGAGGCAGGTCAGAGAGATGCTATGCTAGCCTTTATGTGGGACAGATATTCCGAAGGTGATTCTAAGACCTCTATGGCAGCTACCCTGGCTGGTATATCATTTATGGCCAAGCTGCAGGGTTACCCGGACGTTACCAAACATTTTTTAATTAATAAGGCCTTGAAGGGTTGGGGGAGAGTCCGTCCTTCTCATAGCGATGCTCGTTTACCAATTACCCTTAACATCTTGGAGGATTTGATACGGAGAGTGGGTTTGGTTACCTCGGACGAATACGAGAAGCTTTTATTTAGTTTGGCTTTTTCCATGGCCTTCTTTGGGGCTTTTCGCATTTCGGAGCTGGTAGCTAGGTCCAGAGGGCATCAAGAGTCTGGGTTGAGAGCAGAACATGTCAGTCTGGGTGAAGGGACCTTTGCCTGCAAAATAGTTAGATCTAAGACTGATCAGAGCGGGAAGGGCTCGTGGGTGCAGTTAGCTCCTCAACAGCTTCAGCATATCTGCCCGTTTAGGCTGGCGTCACAGTTTATGAGTAGGAGACCCCAGGCCAACTTGTTTCTGTGTCACAGTAATAGCATTCCGCTGACTAAATATCAATTTGCGACCATTTTAAAGCGGACCTTACAGTCTCTTAATTTAAACAGCAACCTATACGGGACGCACTCATTTAGGATCGGGGCAGCTACATCTGCCGCCTTGGCGGGATCTTCTAACGAAGCTATAAAAGCTTTGGGCCGCTGGAAGTCCACGGCTTACCAGTCTTATGTGAGAATTGACAAAGTTATTGATTGAATGTTGTGTTGTTTAACCAATTTGTTTTGATTTCGCAGTTTTTCTTTTCACACTTTCCTTCTCGCCTGAGCCTTCAAACCATCCCATCCCACTTCCCTTACCCATCCCATCTTCCCCTCCACTTGGTGGGCTACCCTGGGCTTTTCCGCTCGCCGCTTTAACGCGGGGGCGCGAAGGGATTTTCACCCGGGTTTCCCTGGGCGTAAGTCCTGATTAGTGGTGTGCAGCCGGGGTTTTTCCGGGTGTTGTTTACCTTCGCCTGGGTGGTCTGCTCCCTGTTTGTGTCTACCTTCCCTTACCCCCCTTCGTGTTACGTTTTTTCTGTTACAAGCACTTATCCTTCTCATACCTGTATACCACGCCTGTCTGTCTGCCCAATTCAATGATTTCATGCTAACATGGCTTCTCTGATTTCAGGTGATGGTGTTAGAACTAAGACGGTGTGGATCATCGGTCATTCGTTTGTTTTTTTGGGCCGCTGGCCACCCCAGGTCAAAAAGTATCCCGGATAATTGCGGCACGGTGATTAGATGGTGGGGCAAAAGAGGTTTAGGCTGGCAGGACCTTATTCCGTGGTTGATTAGGCTCATAAAACAACAAGGCCCACCGGACGTTCTGGTTGTACATGCGGGAGGTAACGATTTAGGTAAGGGTAAATCATTAGATCTCATCGTTAAAATCAGAGAGGACCTGCGTCAAATACACGAGGCGTGGCCAGACATCATTATTGGTTGGTCAGCTCTCATTCCCCGATTAGTATGGAGGACAGCCATTCCTATAAAAAAGATGACGGCTATGGTTAGGAAGCTAAATAGTGCCATCCGGAAAATAGTACGGTCCATGGGGGGTATAGTCATAGACCACCCGGGGTTAGGGGTAGAGGCACCACATCTTTTTAGACGGGACGGCGTTCACCTTAATGAAGAGGGTATGGGTTTCTTTATAGACAGGATTTACGGGGGAGTGGAGGCGTGTTTCGGTTAGTTGGTGGCGGGCTGCGGCGTCTGTAGGGCGCAGCGGGGTAGGAAGGCACTGCGTTCAGCGGCTGATTAGTGGGCGCACTGGTAGTTGGTCGTAGGTCACTGCCCCCTTTGATGTAACAGTAACTCCTTTTGGTCCTTCGGTGAGGAGGGTCCCTGTCCGGCTCGGTGAGGGAGGGCAGCGTGAGTTGTAAGGGGCAGTCACTCTGACGCCAACTCAGCGCTATGTATGTAGGGATTTGTTCCCCCGTGTTTTTGCGGACTTACGGCGGTTTGCGCCAGTCCATTAAGTAATCGTGTGTGATCAGCTCGTGAGCTGTCCCGCAGTGCTCTTTCTCCGCCACCATAGGTTAGTTAATATAAAATCCTTATAATAAAATTCCTGCCAAGTTTAATAACTTATTCAGGTCTCTGTGTCTTTATTTGCATGCTATGGTGTTAAGTTAAGGTTAATGTGAAGTTTGTGGTAACATACACAGTGAGCCCTTTATGACAAGTGAGGCTATTAGGACGAACGCACTTAAAGGGTGACAGGGTTTGTAACAAGGTGAATGATAACCTGGTGTGTTTTAACATGGGGTGGGGACCGACCAATGGGGGCCCATGTGGGAGGGACCTTGATAGAATATAGCAGGATGTACTTCCTGCTTTACTTCACTTGCAGCACGAGATCCCACCCACCGATCCCTCAAGTTACTCCGGGGTTTTTTGTCAATGGTGGGGTAGGAAGGCACTGCGTTCAGCGGCTGATTAGTGGGCGCACTGGTAGTTGGTCGTAGGTCACTGCCCCCTTTGATGTAACAGTAACTCCTTTTGGTCCTTCGGTGAGGAGGGTCCCTGTCCGGCTCGGTGAGGGAGGGCAGCGTGAGTTGTAAGGGGCAGTCACTCTGACGCCAACTCAGCGCTATGTATGTAGGGATTTGTTCCCCCGTGTTTTTGCGGACTTACGGCGGTTTGCGCCAGTCCATTAAGTAATCGTGTGTGATCAGCTCGTGAGCTGTCCCGCAGTGCTCTTTCTCCGCCACCATAGGTTAGTTAATATAAAATCCTTATAATAAAATTCCTGCCAAGTTTAATAACTTATTCAGGTCTCTGTGTCTTTATTTGCATGCTATGGTGTTAAGTTAAGGTTAATGTGAAGTTTGTGGTAACATACACAGTGAGCCCTTTATGACAAGTGAGGCTATTAGGACGAACGCACTTAAAGGGTGACAGGGTTTGTAACAAGGTGAATGATAACCTGGTGTGTTTTAACATGGGGTGGGGACCGACCAATGGGGGCCCATGTGGGAGGGACCTTGATAGAATATAGCAGGATGTACTTCCTGCTTTACTTCACTTGCAGCACGAGATCCCACCCACCGATCCCTCAAGTTACTCCGGGGTTTTTTGTCAATGGTGGGGTAGGAAGGCACTGCGTTCAGCGGCTGATTAGTGGGCGCACTGGTAGTTGGTCGTAGGTCACTGCCCCCTTTGATGTAACAGTAACTCCTTTTGGTCCTTCGGTGAGGAGGGTCCCTGTCCGGCTCGGTGAGGGAGGGCAGCGTGAGTTGTAAGGGGCAGTCACTCTGACGCCAACTCAGCGCTATGTATGTAGGGATTTGTTCCCCCGTGTTTTTGCGGACTTACGGCGGTTTGCGCCAGTCCATTAAGTAATCGTGTGTGATCAGCTCGTGAGCTGTCCCGCAGTGCTCTTTCTCCGCCACCATAGGTTAGTTAATATAAAATCCTTATAATAAAATTCCTGCCAAGTTTAATAACTTATTCAGGTCTCTGTGTCTTTATTTGCATGCTATGGTGTTAAGTTAAGGTTAATGTGAAGTTTGTGGTAACATACACAGTGAGCCCTTTAATACAAACTGTGAGACATTTATTCAAAGGTAATTTGATTATTTGCTATTGAAAAAGTGTTGGTTTGTTGTCCAATGACATTCTGAGCTTTTCCTCATTATCACAGTTTTTTTTACACTGACTGATGGAGACATCAATTGAATAACTGAATATTGTATGCGTTTACTGATATATTTAGTGTCTTACAATCCCAACATATTAATGATGAACTCTAATTGGTTTTGAATAATAATTTGTAACATCACTAAAGCTACTATTTGTGTGCAATTCTTCTCTTACATTGGCAGTACATAATATTTTATCCCAGAGCCACATCGATGCTTTTCTCAAACATTGGGTAAGATTTTCCATTTCAACATTCAGCTTGTTGCCCTGATTATCTATTTTGGGTTACAAATCACCTTATGTAGCCTTGGAAATGTAATGTAGATTTTAGTTTACTGAAAGCCCATGAAATACAGTGTTAAATATTAAATGTTAAGATTACCTTCCTAGATATAATGCATCATTTTAAAGTATTGCATCTGTCAGACTCGGAAGAGATGTTTGTCTTTATGCTCCCGTTTCACCTGGTACTTATAAAAAAGGTTCCAGACTGACAGCATCAGTAATGTAACTGGAATTAATGGCTTAGGTGTTGGAATACTGAACTGCAGCAGAGCCTGAGACATTATCAATTGTAGCCCCAGCAGGAGCATGGCTTTCCTCCCTCTGTGAAGCAATTAGCTGTGTGCAAAGTAAGAGGAATTCAATATATTGTTCGTAGTAGTGGAATTCAATGTGTGAAAATGCTCATGATTCAAAAGTGATGTAAGATTGGTTCTGGACAAATACAATGTGAAAACAAACACATTAGAAAAAGAAATTACCCCCTCTTTCAAATCTGTCTTTACATAGGCTGTCTGAAAATAATTAACAATGATCTAGTTATAAATCTAGTTTAATTTGACAAATAACATATACAAGGTTTTGAATCATAATATATTCACCAAATAAGCCAACATGAAGAAGCAAGGTGTGAAAGAGTAAGTACACACCTTGGTTGGAAGTGCTTGCAGAACTACCTTTAGCAGCATTAACCTGAAACCATCAAATTCTGTATCAGTCTTTTACAACCTATATGAGGAATGTTTGAGGGCATTGGTTTATGCACAACTCTCTTAAGGTCCCATCACAGCATCCCAATAGTGTTGAGGTCTGGACTTTGACTTGGCCACTGCAAAAAAAATATTTTTGTCTTTTTCAGCCACTCTATGGTAGATTTGTTGTTTTCTTTGGGATTATTTTCCTGTTGCATTGTTAGGAACAGCAGATAACTGCTGTTTTCTTTTTGGCTGCTGCAGTGTTGTTTTCAGCTTGGGTGTCAACACCTGAACTCCTCTCACCTGCAGTTCTATCTGACACCTGCCCTGATTGGCTACCACTGGTTTAAATACCTGTCAGCTTCACTCTGCCTTTGCCGGTTATAGCGTTCACACTCTTGCTTCTCCATGCTCCTGGTTCTGTGAATAGTCTGCCTGTTTTCCCTGATAGATATCCAGGCAGAGTTCACAAAGGATATCAACCTTGCTTGTTTGCTCGTGACCCTGACCTCTGCCTGAATACCGACATTGCTTGTTTGCTCGTGACCCTGACCTCTGCCTGGATTCTGACTCTGCCTTTACATCTGAGAGATCTCCATCCTGCCGCAGGATAGTGGTGCCAGCTATTCGCTCCATCAGACTCACAAGTGTCAGCAGTATTTCACAGTACAGATTTACTCTTCAATCTTTCTCCAGCATTGTCCTTGACACTGTGTTGCTCTCTAGCTCCATTTCACACAGGCCACAGCTGGTACTACACCATCCTCTACTCCACACAGCAAATCTGTTATACTGGTGGAGGTTGGTACTGCATCCTGTTGCTAACTCAGTGTCAAACGCAGGATTTGCAGAGGGGGTTTCCACACCACGCGTGCAATTTTGACAAACATATATTTTTAAGATGCAATTTTTAGGAGGCATATTTTTGTTCGTCCCATAGGACTGACACAAGTTTACTTGATTATTAAGACAGTCACCTCTGTGTTCTGGGTGAATCTTGTTGCTATAGAATCTTATGCTATATTAAAAGTTGTATCATAAGATTGTAGTTACTTTTTCACACGTGGCTTGTTTGTGTTGCTTATTTTTTGTTCAATACATAATGCCAAGTAAAATCTGTTATGGGTTACATAGCACATAAGATTAGATTTGCCAAATTTTAGGACTTGGTAAGGACTATATGATTGTTTATGATCTAATATGTAAAACTACTGATTTGAAAGAGTACATGCTCTTTTTCACATGGCTCTGTGCTAATATAACATTATCCAAACAACCTCAACAGACAGCAAAAATACAGTATGCACTATCCCATTGTATTGGAATTTGGTTGGGCAATTGGATTCTAAAAATACTGAATTTTGCTCAATTCTCCACTGCCTTGATAAAGATCACATATCAAAATACATTTATGACTACACTGGTGGTGGGCTCCTATCAGAAAGCAAAATAAACTTATGTGGAAAGGAGCATATATATATATATATATATATATATATATATATATATATATATATATATATATAGTGGTTTGAAGTTGCCTGGGATCCTAAAACTATTATACTAATGAAAAAAAAAAAAGTTACAAAAACTTCTTTTGTTCATTTGTTTCAAGTGAGTGCATTGACAAAAGCGGCTCACTGGCAATATGACATATATCTCTCCACAAGAAGCTTTCTCCACACCGGCTTCATCCTTGCAGCGCTAAAACGCCATTGGAACACATGAGTATAAGATTACTTCTACACATTTGGTAGTACGCTACTACATTAAGCATTTAATTTACTACTGCATATTATTTTATTGATACGTGATGGAATAATAGAAACGAAGCACATCTTTTGGGCACAAATCCACGCAAGATTAATTCAACATGTTGAAAAGACAGAGGGATATATTTACTAAACTGCTGGTTTGAAAAAGTGGAGATGTTGCCAATAGCAACCAATCATATTCTAGCTGTCATTTTGTAGAATGTACTAAATAAATGATAGCTAGAATCTGATTGGTTACTACATGCAACATCTCCACTTTTTCAAACCCGCAGTTTAGTAAATCTAGCCCAGAGACTTTTCAAGTAGTGATATTTACATTTATATATTTGTTTATATACTGTTTTGATTCCCTCTTGTGATTTATTCTAATAGAGAGAACCATTTTATATACAGAATTTGGTCTTGTGTTATTTTTCAATGATATACACATTCCCAAAATCCTTCTAGATTCCCAGGTCTGTCTCACTGTCACGAGTCTTCGCTGCGGAAACTCGTTTACTCACTCTAAGGGTCGCGTCCTGGCTGTTACCTTGACAGATGGGATGTCACTTCTGGTTTACATGTCCCGCCTGTTACCAGACAACAATTAGAGCGTTTTCCCCTTCACCGCCGTGGCCTAGCTAAACTGACATCCAGGCGAATGCGCACATCTGTTATTTAATTAATCAGCCCCAGGACGCTGATTACTCTCTTCATGGCTCCCTCTGGCCACACTATGTATTTACGGCAGGGAGGGCTTAGCTCCTTGCTCTGATTGCTGACCTGCTATCCAATGGATACTTGCTGTCCTAAGATTCGCTTACCTGTTGTGACCTTTTGGCTTGTTTACTGGACTCTGCTTGTACGCCTCTGCCCCTTGACCTCAGTCTGTTTCTGGACATCCCTGTTTGCTACCTGCCCCAACCTTTAGCCTGTCCTTGGACTTTCCTGCTTGCTTCTAGCCTACAACCTCTGGCCTGGCCCCGGCTCCTGCCTCCAGTATTCCAGTTTCCTAGTCCCTGTGCCACGGCTAAATTGGTTAATTTCTGAAGACCACTTGAGCCTGGTTCTAAAAGTTTTATCTACTAGGTGTGGTTTTTACACTCACAAGTACTTTATTCAATTCATATAGCCAGTTCCCCAAGTCCTTTATTTAATTACAAACACATTATTCAGTCATGTATTGCATTCATATGCTCCTATCACTAATCATATATCCAATTCATGTGCATTCCTTAATTTATTCATCATTTATTTATATAGCACCATCAAATTCCATAGCGCTTTGCAATTGGAAACCAACACAGTAATAAAACAATACTGGTAATACAGACAGGCAGAGAGGGAAGAGGGCCCTGCTTGCAAGCTTACAATCTAAAAGGACAATGGGAGTCTGATACATGAGGTCAAGTTCCACACAATGCATATTGGTCCAGCCAGAATGCAGAGTTAAAGAGTGCCTAGTGGGCCATATTATCCAGTCACAAAGCAAAGTTGGTTATGGGCTCAGAAGGTTGTAGTCTTGTGTTAACTGTGTAAAGGGAGGTAATAGAGTAACCTAGGGAGATAGAGAGGGTAGGTGAGGAATATTATAAGCTTGCCTGAAGAGGTGGGTTTTCAGAAAAAGCTTGAAGGTGTGAAGACGAGAGGAAAGTCTTATTACACGAGGGAGTGAATTTCTATAAAGTGGGTGCAGCCCTAAAATAGTCCTGTAACCGGGATTGGGAGCATGTGATGAGAGTGGATGAGAGACGCAGATCTTGTGTAGAATGGAGGTATCGAGTTGGAAGATATTTTGAGACAAGGGAGCAGATGTATATAGGTGCAGGTTTGTTGATGGCCTTGTATGTTAGAAGTATTTTATATTGTATTGAGTAAAAAAACAGACTACCAATGTAGAGACTGACAGAGTTGCTCTGCAAAGGAAAAATGATAAATGCGTGCAAAACTGATCGTAGGGGTAAGAGTTTAATTTGGGGAAGACCAGTAAGGAGGCAACTGCAATAGTCAATGCGAGAGATGATAAGTGCATGAATTAGAGTTTGTGCAGTGTCTTGTGAGAGATATGTGCATATTATGGAAATATATTTAGATGTATGCAGCATGATTTAAATATAGAGTTGATGTGGAGAACAAAGGGTATGTCTGAGTCACACCTAGTCAGCGAGATTGAGGATGGGATATATGGTCATGTTGCCAACAGAAATAGAAATGTCAGGTAAGTAACTTTTTTGGTGGGTGGGAATATTATTAGCTCTGTTTCTGAAATATTGGATAGGAGCTGGCGAGAGGCCATGCAAAATTAAATAGCAGTAAGACAAATCAGTAACGTGGTACAACACAGATGGCGAGAGATCTGGAGAGGATATATTTGTGTATCATCTGCATAGAGATGATACTGAAATCCAAAGGAATGTATTAAGTTTCCAAGAGAAGTGATATAGATTGAGAAAAACTGAGAAATTAAAGTTTTTTAGGCGATTGTAGACAATTCACTCAAGAGGCTTGAAGAAGCACGGGAGCTGGGACGGTTATTTGAGAAGGAGTTTTTCAGAATAGGAGTTATCACTGCATGCTTGAATAATGAATAAAAGTTATCAAAAGAGAGAGATTACAGATTTTAGCTAGAGGTGGAATGAGCACAGGAGGGATCTACCAATTTGAGACAGAATAGGATCAAGAGGACAGGAGGTAGAGTAGGAAGATAAGATGAGAGTAAATACTTCACCTTCATTTGAGAGATTAAATGAACAGAGGGTGTCAGAGGGTGCTGGGAAGAAACTAAGCCGATACCATTTATAGTCTGAACGTATAAATCTTGTCCTTGATGTAGGAAGCAAGATCGTGGCCACTGTTAATAGTTTGGGTTGGGAGGATTGAGAAGATATTTAAATGTGTTAAAGAGGCGATTGAGGTTAGAAGTCTGAGCAAAGATGAGAGATTGGAAGTATATTTGTTTAGCAATGTCCAGAGCATTTCGATAAAAGTGGCAGATAGCAGTATATGTGAGAAAATCATTGGAGATACAAGATTTACGCCAATGACGTTCTGCTTTACAAGAACGTTTTTGAAGATTTCGTGTTACTTTATTGTGCCATGGCTGACATCAACGTAGAAAATGAAGAGCCACTTAATCAAGGACTATTGCTAGAGTTTGGTGAAAATGAGGCATTGCCAAATCAGGGGAGGAGAATTTAGAAATTGGAGAGAGGTGGAAAACTGTTGGAAGATTATTATAGAGTTAAGATTTCTGCGGATATGAGGAGGCTTGATAGAGAGTGACAGCTGAAAGTTTAAAGTACTGGGAGTGACCATGTAGCTGAAAGGTGATGATCCGAGAAGGGGAAAGGACTGTTAAGGAAATCAGAAACTGAGCATAGTCTAGGGAAAACAAGATCAAGGCAATAGCCATCCCGTAGAGGATGGGTAGAGGATTGAGTAGAGGATTCAACCGACTGGGAGAGGTTAGAAAGAGTAGTTTGGAAGGAGCATTGGATCGTGGATTAGCAATGGGAATGTTAAAGTCAACCATGATGATGGTAGCGATGTCAGATGATAAGAAATGAGATTAAAATTTGAATAACATGTACTTCTAAAGATGTGAACATGAGTGACAGGACATTTGGTAGAACAGGGAAGGTGCTTTGTGGGGAGAGAAATAGTCCAAACCCACTTCCTTGTCTGCCTCCAGGTGTGGGTGAAATGGAGGCCACCATGTGAAAGGGCTGCAGGTGAAGCAATGCCTGATTGCGTGAGCCATGTTTCTGTTATTGACAGAAGGTTGAGGTTGTTTGAAAGGAAGGAGTTGTGTTTGGTGCTAAGTTTGTTACAGACAGAGGGGTATATTTACTAAATTGTGGGTTTGAAAAAGTGGAGATATTGCCTATAGCAACCAATCAGATTCTATTTATCATTTGTTTAGTACATTCTACAAAATGACAGTTAGAATCTGATTGGTTGTTAAAGGCAACATCTCCACTTTTTCAAACCCGAAGATTAATACATATACCCCATAGTGTGCATTCCAAAGGGCACATTTAAAGGACTTTGTAAGAGGTGGGAGACAGCTGATGTTTGAGGTTTGCTGGATTTCAATAGTGTTCATATACACTATATGGATAAAAGTATCATCATCATCTATTTATTTCTATAGCGCCACTAATTCCGCAGCACTGTACAGAGAACTCATTCACATCAGTCCCTGCCCCATTGGAGCTTACAATCTAAATCCCCTAACATACACACACACAGACCGAGAGAGACTAAGGGCAATTTAATAGCAGTCAATTAATCTACCAGTATGTTTTTTTGGAGTGTGGGAGGAAATCGGAGGACATCCAAGCAAACACAGGGAGAACATACAAACTCCATAAAGGTAAGGCCATGGTCAGAAATCGAACTTGTGATTCCAGTGCTGTGTGGCAGAAGTGCTAACCACTAAGCCACCGTGCTGCCCACAAATAATTTGACCGTTTGACCATTACAGCAAAAGGGACTGTAATGGCATTGTATTCAAATACTTATACTTTAATACAGAGTTGATCCACCTTTGGCAGCAATAACAGCTTCCACTGGTCGTGGAAGGCTTCCTACAAGATGTTGGAGTGTTTATGTGTGAATTTCTGCCCATTCATTCTGTACAGCATTTATAAGGTCAGGCACTGATGTTGGACAAAAAGGCCTGGCTCGCAATCTCCATTCCAGTTCATTCCAAAGGTATTCGATGGGGTTGAGGTCAGGGCTCTGCGTGGACCAGTCAAGTTCTTCCACACCAAACTCATCAAACCATGTCTTTATAGTCCTTGATTTGTACACTGGGGCACAGAAATGTTGGAATAGCAGAAAACAGCCCATATCATTATCCTTCCTCCACCAATCTCCCACCTCCACAATCTTCACAGCTGGCATAATGCAGTCGGGCGGGTAACGTTATCTCAGAATCCGCAAAACCAAGACTCGCCCATCTGACTCCCAGAGAAGAGTTATCAGTCATTCCACAGAACCCGTTTTCCACTGCTCCAGTCCAGTGTGCTTTACACCACTCCATCCGACGCTTGACATTGGTGATGTGAGGCTTGCATGCAGATGCTCGGCCATGGAAACCCATTCCATTAAACTTCTGCCACATATTTTTTGTGTTTACATTAATGCCAGTAAAAGTTCCAAACTCATCAACTAATCAGCAGAGCGTTAGCGACTCTTATGCCTTAGCTGTCGTTGACACCGCTCTTTGACTTTATGTGATCTTTTACTTCATTGCTGAGTTGCCGTTGTTCCTAAACGCTTCCACTTTTTAATAATATTACTTACAGTTGACAGTGGAATATCCAGCAAGGATGAAATTTCACGAACCGTCTTATTGCAAAGGTGGCATACTATCACAGTACCACGCTTGACGGACACTGAGCTCTTCAGAACGACCCATTTTGTATCACAAATGTTTGTAAATGGAGACTGCATGGTTTTTGCGTCTCTACGCGACTGCGTGCTTGATTTTATACACCTCTTGCAATGGGTCTGATTGAAACACATCAATTCAATAATTAACAGATGTGGCCAAATACTTCTGTCCATATAGTGTATTTTCCAACGGCCTTATGAAAAAGCTACATATCCATATATATATATATATATATATATATATATATATATATATATATATATATATATATGTGTGTGTATTTACTTATTATGAACTGTATTGCTATTTTAAATGTTCATGGATGTTTAAAGTTATTTATTTTGAAAACCCTTGTGTGATTTGACTAAGATGGAGGCACTGCACTACTATTGAAGAGAGAACGTTTAAACCACCCATAGACAGGACACACTCATTGGTACACCTACTCTCAGGCGCAGTCCCTGCACTGTCCATACGTGCCAGGGACGTATGCCTGCCTCCAGTGTCGAGCCACACCCCATTGCCTAGCACTTCCGCATTCTGGCTGACGCTACGCGCGCATGTGCCATGAACTCGCCTCCCATTTCAAGGCAACAGGATGTTTCGCTCTTCTATATGTCGGCGGGCAGGTGATTCTCTACCTATCAGGGGCTACCCTCCTATATATAAAGCCCCTCCTTACCTCAGTCTGGTGCCAGAGTATTGGTTCACCAGCTCCAGCGTTCCTGTCGAAATATCATAAAACAGCGCTGAGTGAAATTTCGGAAATGTCTCTGTCAATATCAAACAGCATGGATTGATGAAAAAATAACAATTTATTTAACTAATGCATACAATAAATGTATAATACATAAAATCAAAAATGACCAGCTGATCACATTAAAAAATGTAACAGATAATATCAATGCTCCAAAGTGGTCTGTAAGGGAGTATAAAGATTATTAATGACCACTATGTCACTCCTCCAATGCCTCCCGTGTTCACCGAGCTGATAATAAATGGAACACATATTTAGGGAAATCTGTAAAGCAGGTGTGACTGCTAGATCGAGAGTGTTCGTAGTACTAAGTCCGTGGAACCTCTGAGTGAACCATAAATTCGGATAAATCAGACAAGTTGTAAATGGTCTCCAAAGTAAGTATCTACGAACAGAAATAATAATACACTTCCTCCAGTGGTGGATACACCGAAAAATGGAGACGATCAAGTCTCTAATCAATCACTGTTAAATCTCCAAATGACATGAATAGATCAATCTCTCAATGTGGAGAGATAAAACTTCATCCGGTATAACCAGCAAGTGTACCAAATACCGTTACAAGATGAATCCACGAGATCGATCCTAATCAGTCAGTCTGACTAACAGTTGACCACCGGATGGTCTGGACTCAGATCTCCCAATGTCTCCCGATGACGGGCCACTTCTCAAATGTAATGATTATCCCAGAACCGGATAGTGAGATGATAATCGTAGCTAGCAGCACACCACTCGATCTCCACTTCAAAAAATGAATCGATTCAACTGGTCACGTGACCTGACGCGTTTCATCACCAGTTGGTGATTTCATCAGAGGTACTACAGTGTTCCTGTCTCCTGTTCCTGCTATTGTTGCATTTGGCTCTGTATCCTGGCTTGTTCCCGACTATTCTCCTGTCTTGCGAATTGGTACTTCTTGCAAATCTGGATTCTGACCTCTGGCTTGCCTCGGACCATTCTCCCGGATTATCCTTTTGTATTGTACTATCGTTTGGAATCCGACCCGGACTGCACAACCATTCCTGTTCTCTATCCACTGCACTGGTAACTAACTTGGAGACCTGCACACTTCACTCAGCCAAGTCCCTGAATACCAGGGGTGCGTTAGACTCCATGCCTCCCTGTTTAGTTGCGCCAATACCAGTCAGTGACGCCCACAGAGTCTATAACTGCCCACTGTAGTGGACATGAAGTGTTTATGCTGGGCCCTGAGCTGTTATGTAGAGTACAGGTCAATTTATGTCAGACACATAATTATGATTCATAAAGGGCAGAGAGAGTACTCACAATGGTAAAGGTACAGAAGCATCATAAAACATGGCTGAACATTTGGTCATGATGACAATCTGATGATCAGAAGGTCCTTCTATGTACTGAAAACTAGGAGCTGAAAAGGGTATTCAGAGACTGGGTAACTGAAAATTAGACTAATTAGAGATTGGAAAATTGGAGGTTACTCTCGCTTACGCTTAGAAATGGAACTTGTCCCTCAGAAACAGATATCATACATAACAAAGAAAGATGGCATTCACACTCAAACTGTAACCAAAGTAGCAGATCAGTTCCATCAATTATTGTGACAAGGTTGTATTTCTTAATGCAAAGTTTAGTTTAAAATAAGTGCAGGAAGCAATGTCCTTGCCAACTGGCAAGTCCGCTGGCTAATGGGTCCCCATTGTGTTAGCAGAAGTTGTTTTCTGACCTTGCTTCATTACTACTATAGAGATTTTCCGGTCCCTTAGACGATGTGCGGTTTTCCATTATCCACAAGAATCAGAAGGTCCAAAAATATAAAGTGGGCCTCCATCCCTGCACAATACTCTCATATGAAACCTGTTAAGTAACTACTATGATCCAACCAATGTCTTGTTGTTATAGAAACAGCAGCATGGTGGCTGTAACAAACTTGGATTTTTAAGCACACTTGATTTAACTGTATGCTCCATTCCAGTAAAACAAAGCGATGTTCTCCCATAATTACCTTCAGACGTCCTCCTTACATGCCGTATTGCAGGGATATGGCTGGAATCAGAGTCTAAGCATGCACACATGGTAATTAGAATACTCATTAGTGAGCAGCAGGTTCTACCGCTCCATTTTCTGCTCCCAGCACCAAAATCCTCCCTTGCGTCTAAGGTGGCAGAGGTCAACTGTAAAAGGTATCATCTATAGATAGCAGATGTGCTCAAACTCAGTCTTCAAGAGCTACCAACAGTTCTTCTTTTCAGAATTTCTTTAATCATGCATAGATAAGTTAATCTATTTTAACGAGTCAATAGCTATCCCATGTGTTTCTACAGATAAAAATCCTGAAAACACAACCTGTTTGTAACTCTTGAGACTTACATACAGGTTGCTCTGATATACAGCATGTTATAACATAGTGTAACACTGCAGCTCCTTGAACAAGTGTCCTGGGACTATAAGACTCAGGCACACTCCACTAACTGGGCACCCCAAGTGGGTTTCTTCAAGATTCTGCAACGAGATCATCTTTAATACAGTAATGTTATAGAATGCTATGTCAGGGAATGTAAAAAACAATTGGGAACAATTTGAAAAAATTCCAAACTGATGAAATGGAGATTGTCTGTGATAGTCTGGTTCCAGTGTAGGAAGCAGACAGAAGACTAGTACCCATCGTACTCCACATAGGTCAAGTGCATGTGGACACAGATCCTGCTCTGACAAAGAGGGCCAGGTGCCCTTGAAATTAATCAGTTTGACGGAACTAATTTTAATTGGACAATCTGCTACAATCTTCACAATCATCATGATCAACATTTATTTATATAGCGCCAACAAATTCTGTAACGCGTTACAATTGGGAACAAGCAGTAATAAAACAATACTGGGTAATACATACAGAGAGGTAAGAGGGCCCTGCTCACAAGTTTACAATGAACCTCAGTTACAACTGGTCAGTGTGATCAAGATGTTTGTATTAACAACCCCCACATGCACAGTGCCTGACTGAAGCGAAGTGAGGGGAAATCGCTATAGAGGATGCGAATACTAAAACATACTGTGTAAGGTTATAGTAGTAACCTTTTGAAAGAAAAAAATTCCTTTGCTGCAAACCCCCTTACAATTCATGCTTTCTCCTCTCACACTACTTGTATACAAGCAACAGATAGAGGAAAGGATGCCCCTGGCATCACATACCATGCAGCACAATATCGCTGATTGGTTGTGAGCAGGGTATTCCGTAATCACTGGATGTGTTCACAGCCTATCAATGACGCAGAGCAGTAGCATGGTGAGTTACACAGGACGATTCTCACCTTAACACGTGGCAAGGGAAGAGCAGAAAGAATTAAAGGAGAGAGTTATGGGAGAATTACATACTTAGGGATGGGTTGTGGTGGGGGATAATTCAATTACAGGGAAGGGTTAACAATAAATGAATTACAGGGAAGGGGAAAACAGCATATATGTATATGTCACGGCTAATATCATAAGTTATCGAAAGTTGATATTATTAGGTTAATCTCAACAATAGTTGATTTTCTGACATTATCACTGTACATTGCAGATAGAAAATAAAGATACAGTGAGAGCTTGTGCTCAATGGTAAATATAAAGACCAAAAAACACAAAAACAAAATTAGGAAGCCAGAACATAAATATTTTACTATGATGTATATTGACTATATTTTACCAATAATTTTTTTTTACCTTACATTTTTATGCAACTGTATTAAATTATTCAATAAGTACTAATGGAGGTTATAATTTGTACTGTTGTAATGTATTATTCAATTATTCATTGGTGTATTTTTCCTACTTGAGTGATTTCACTTTTTTTGAAAAAAAATGGTTTAGGTTTCCATTAGTTCTTTTGATACATCTGTCAAGTGACCCACCATTACGTATTAATTGCGGTGACCACAAATTCAGTGTTCTCCCCAGCACCTATTTCCCGGGTGGTCCATTGGGCTGTTTCTATTATGGTAGAATAAACCATTGTTTTCTCCCATTATAAAAGGCACTATGTGACCACTTTAGCCAGCAGTGTGTGTTAGACCACTGACCACCAGTCCTGGCAGGTGTGGGCAATGAGCTCCAACGTTTTTCATTATTATTGCAAAAGTATTTCAACTGTCCCCACGCAGCAGCTTGTTAATGCCACCCGGCTGCCAAAATTTTCTTGGGAGAACACTGAAGTCAAACGATTCAATCAGCTTTTCTCTCAGTTATCATAAAACATTTAATACAACACAGTTCAACGGGTAAGATAAAATACATATTAACTATTCACAATGACAGTTTATTAGTGTTCCTAGAAATATGCTTCCTTTTATGCTAGGAATTGACTCTTAGGGGGGAATTCAATTTGCTGTGATGTTCTGCTGCACACTTTTATGGTTACTACGGTAAAAATCTCCGCCTCATTTTCCTTGCACCTCTATGGGGCATTGAAATCTCCGCCGCAAAGTGTCTCCAGAATGCCCACGAGACACTTGGATAATTGAATTCCTTCTTTTGTGTTAGATGCATCACTACAAGATATTCCCAAGCAGACCATAACAGATATCCTAGTTGTGGGAGGTTGCTAGAGAGCCAAGAATTACAACGTTATTGCACCTGGAGATACATGTCCACTGCCACTGCATGCACAGCCCAAATGCAAAACTGCGCATGCGTCAACTTGGGAGTGTTCGGCCATAACAACCAGTCTCAGGAGCAAGAACTCCCTCATTCACAATATACATAAAAAACACACAGGCAAGAGATACACAGAGTAATATATAGCTTTATTAAATAGACCATGATTAAAATAAAGAAGATAAAAAGCATATCATAAAACAGAATCATGTTAAAAATTTTCAAAGCATTTTTGTTCACATCTAAGAGCTGCAATTATAGTCCTATTTAACTTAAGAAGAAAAGCAGAGTTCACTAGGGTTTATTTCTTCTATCATTTTTCTTATTTTATGCTTACCCTTGACATTTAAAAACAATTTTACATATGAGCAATAAAATCTGAATATGAAACAAAAAAATTTAAAATATATTTCTCAAGCATGATCATAAAATAATATTTAAAGGTAAAACATTTTCATTCTATACATTATGATACAGTACAATGTAGTATTAAAACATTTGATCACAGTTACATTAAATAGCTATGTTCCATCTCTAACTTTTCATTCTTTAGTGAATCAAATACCCATAAAACTGAAACTATTTTAAATTTTCTTTCAAAGCTCCTCCTTATAATTTTAATTTCTGCTAAACGAGACAAGTCATCCCCTACAACTACATGAGATACCCCTTCTTCAAGATGGCTCACTACTTTTGCTCCATGAAAACGTAGCTCCAGTGCTCTGATACTTAAACTGGAAGTTTGAATTTTAGTGCTTGGGTCATTGATTTTTGTAAAAACGTCTACATATACAACACACTGACGGAATATGCTGTGAGAATTGTTATCCCATGAATAGCGTTGTCCAAGGTCAGCAATCATGTCCGCATGTATTTTTTCTTTGATGTCAGGCATTCTGGTAAAAAGGTCCTTCAGCTCACTCGCATTAGTATCTGTGACATAACTGTCACCGTAGCGGTCATATTCATAAGCAAAACGTTCTTTGGTGGATGGACACATATGAATCATATGGTGAGGTTGCCAAGGTACGAAAGTTTTCATTTCAAAGCACTCAAGAAGCCAAGGTGCTCTAACAACATCATACTTATTTGATGAGATAATGTTTTTAACTCTAACATTTGTAGCTCCTACAATAACACAATAGGTGTCTTGCCCAGGATTCTGCACTACTACGCCACCACATGAAGCGATCATACTCTCTAGATCAGCCTTTGGATGTTCACCTGTTCCACTCATCACACAAAACTCAACATCTTCAAACATAGTTGACTGTTTTGAGATGCTTGTAAGATCAGGTGCTTTCAGATGTGAAACCACCCCTATTACTTTCCTAATCTTAGGAGCGGTTTTTCGTTTTTTTTCTTGTGGTTCTTCATTAATATCCACGTGCTTTGAAGCCAGTTTCCCAGAAGCTTTTTCTCTAAATTGGTCCAAGTCATCAAGCGTCATGCAGTCATACCATTCCTTATCGTCTCTAATCTTCTCAATTCGGGGGAAACGGAGAGTACAGTTTGTTCTGTACATATCACTATGCACAATCTCTGCAGCCTTTATTTGAACAATGACAGAGTTACAAGGTTGGATAAAAACTTCAGGCTTTTCAGTCCCACACAAAATATTGTTAGGTGGATCTCTTTTTCGATAAGGAATCCAGTGGGGAGCCAATTTTAAACCAAGGTCATACAACTCCTTCATAGTATAACCAGAGCCAACACGACAGAAGGAATGAAAGACTGATGGCTTCTCCCCAGGTGCTGGTGTCTCTGCCACTGCACATAAGAAGTGGGACATCATGCTACCACGTAGTCCCTTGCCCCAATAGCCTCCAATAATTAGAAGATCCAATTCATCCATCAGGCCATTTACATATTCAGGTTTAAGCTTTAACCACCCTTCTCCACGTTTATCTGGCTTATAGATAGACATTGGGTCTTTAACCATAATTCCTTCTTCCCGCTTATCTATTGCTTCATTTAGTGCATCCACAACATTTTTCTTGGTACTGGCTTCTGTTTTATGAACAATGTGAATTCTTCCTGGAATTGGGGTAAATATATCACGAAGGATATTGTACCTTTTTGTAAGTGATTCATGAGCTAACTTCTGATTATTAAACATCAAAATATCAAACACACAGTAACATGTCTGGAGGTCAGAATCATCAACCATTCGCTTTATATCAAACTTGTTACCTTTCTGCATGAATGTTTGAGTATTTGGATTATAAGCCATCATCTCGCCATCTAAAATGCAGTTTTGCATATCAATGCAAAATACGTTATGAATAAAAGGAGTTAAGGAACCTTCAAGGGGAGAGGCTCCAAACTGCTGGGTGTAGTCAAATCCATTCCGGGAAAAATATTTATACACGTCACCATCTTTGTGCATCTGCATTCTCTCGCCATCAAGTTTTGTTTCAATGTAAAAGCTTTGGTGGTTCATCTGTTTTTCTATATGCTGAATGTTAGCGATTGCAGCAAGCATTGGTTTGAAAGCAGAAAACATGGAAATGGAAACATCACCGAGACACACGTTGGGGTCATGTAGCTGTATACACACTTTCTCTAGATTTGTATTGACGTTGTATAGCTCCGCAGCATCATTGTGAAAGATGGAAAAAACAGTTTGCTGGCTAAAGCCAAGTTTCATGTCCTTTATAATCATTCTTATAAGCCACTTTTGTTCCAGAGCAGTGGTGTTCGCAATCAAATAAAGTAGGCTTTTCTCTATGAGATCCTTCTTTCTAGCTGCATTGTTGTTTGCAATTGAATCTAAATGTTCATTTACATCCTGTATGGACAAGCTTCCTTCTTTTCGGCATCGTGACTTGAGGACAAAGAATGCAATTGCAGCAAAATCTCCAGCATCAGTATTCGAGCCGGTTGGGGTTCTATAATTTAAAAGCTTTAAAGCATCTTTGCCTTCTTTAGGCAATCCCAGAACTTTGATATATAGTTTAGCGAGCATGGTCTCTTTAATTCCATAAGCCATCCGCTCTCTTTCCAGTTGTGGGAGGATAAGTCGCATAGCTGGGTAGAAAGAGTCTGTAGTTTTAGACTGACTTTTATGAAGAGCATCATGGAATTTCCTCCATGAGTCAACAAACTGCTTAAAAATATTTATTTTATCCGGTCGTTTCTTGCATTTTTGAATCCTTTCTAAAGTACTGCATAGATCTGCAAATGGGACTTCTGATGCTACCGTTCTTTTGGCCACAGAATTTAAGGAATGTGCAGCAGACATCAGGACTTCTGTAATAAAACAAATTGACAAGCTTTTGAAATGTCTTTGAATTTGTATAATGTAAACATTAAGGAAGGTTTGTATAAAAATATTATTGTTACAGTTTCTGATTGCACAGTCCACAATTGAGTATTTAACCATTGTTTCTTAGCTATTGTCTTCACACAGAGACCTGCTGTAAGTGTAATTAAGGTGCAAATTGTCTGACAAGTCAGGGATATATATTGAACACACTAATATACAAATATATCCTAAAAGGTGTTCCCTTATTTTGATGCCTAACATGTTCAATTTATCATAGTTTAGAAAAAGTTTTAGGGGGATATTTTGTTGTGTATTTTTACTTTTTTTTTTCTTCTTAGTCCCAGTAGCTCTCATTCCTGTAAAGGGAACCTGATGATCATGTATTGTGTGGAAGTAGAACATCTTTGCTACATAGTATGGTATTGTATGCTGTGCAGCCAAAATCAAGGCAAGTTCCAAGGTGTTACTTTACTATTAAGCAAACTTTGGTACCTTGGAACACAAGCACTAAAGTGTTTTATTTGTGGGGTTCCCCAAGGCTGTGTTTTCGGGCCATCAATGTTTACCATATTTATAAATACCATACTCTTAAGTCTAAAAATCAGCTTCTTTACACATGTATGCAGAGGACACCAACTTATATGTACACAACACATTTTATTCTGACTTTAAAATGTACTGCAATCTCTAGTAGAATAATGGTTAATTGAAAACAAACTCTGACAAAACAGTGTGCATGTTATTTGGGACAAAGGCTAGACTTGAAAAATGTATTATGCCTGATCTGCTGATTAGAGCAAACTTACACTAATCTGACATCATTTTCCAGATATACATATTTGGGTTTATAGAAAAATCCTACATTTTATTTGGTATGCACATAGACACCCTGATATTGATTCTATTCTTAAGCATTCTAAACTGAGCTCTAACTCTGATGACTAGAAAACACATACAATTGTTAATAGGCTAATGCCTATTATAGACTATGAGGATGCAGCTTATGGTACTGTTCCTCAAATTTACCTAGACAAGCTTTATACACTTTCAGCTCAATGTGCTGTTTTATTTTGCTGTGTAACTACAAAACCCACCATCGTGACATGTTATCAGATCTAGGCTGGTTTTCCCTAGAGTCCAAATGTAGAGTATATTTTGCCTGTTTATCAATAACTTTCTGGACAAATTACCCAAACACTGGGACAGACATCTTACCCCATCCATTTACAGCACTTATCAACTCAGATCTACTTCCAGAAGTCTGTCAATGAAATGTGCAACTATTGCATAGTGTTTTGGTCAAGTCCAAACCTATAGTGATAGTTCCACTGCATTCCGCTATTAATTATTTCTACTGATTTTGTAACAAATAAATGATAATAATAATAATTTTGATTTGTAGGAGATATTTAGAATACATATATGTTGACTTTATATTGACAAATGAGCCAATTTCTTATATTTCTGATAGGACATAGACAAAGGGTATTTAATGATATGTTTAATCACATAATTAACTGATAAAATACATAGCATGTGAATTTGTTTCTATAGAGACTACAGCACTGTTTCCCCTTCAACTTTTTTGTTGATTTTTAATTGGGGTTTAGCAATAACCCCTTGGAATACCAGTAATGTCTCATGATATTAAAGAAAAGGTTTTTCTAATTCAATTAGTTTTCCCTGCTTATACAGCACTATGAAATATGTTGGCACTATGCAAGTAAAATATAATAATAATACTACAAACCAATAAAATGGCAATGAAAATTCCTCACTTGATCTGGCTGGAGTCCTGCAGATGACAATACGTGGATCACAAGAACAAGCACTCGGAGTTTATAGCCTGGAGATACAAAATTACATGTTATAACCTGGTTGGCATATTGATAACACAATGACAGCAGGTTGGAGTCTTAAACAAGGTCATCCCATATCAATCAGAGCAAGCTTATTATCACCAACAAAGGACATATATAAAAACTGGCAGGGGATTTCAAGCAGCAAGTTTAGGACACAGTAGGGTTTTCTTTGATATATGTGACTTTTTTCCATGTCAGCATCTTGATTTAAAGGATTAATACACCTTTAGTGGACGTTCTATAAATGAATACCTTTTTTTTTAAAAAAAAAAAATGTCCTACCTTTTATTTTTTCTAATCTCTGAAGCAGCATTCAAACATCGTTCCTATGAACTGCCCCTGCTGCCATATCATATAATTTTCCAGATACCAACAGATTTCACTTCTCCAGCAGTAAAGGCTATTGCCACTGTGATACCATGCATATTATAAATTACCTAAATAGCCAGGTTTATAGAATTCAAAACAAAGTGTTTCAGAATCTGTCCATGCATGCAAAGGCAGTAGCAAAGGTTTTCAAAACAATAACCTTTAACAGTTCAAATTATGACAAGTATTAGTAAACTAACTACTGAAAGATCTGAAGCAAGGTGGATGTATGGTTAACTGATTCAAATGTACACTTAAGGCAAGGCTGGAGAAATGCCAGATTGCCAATGAGCTTAACAAATTACTGCTGTACCTAACTTTTATAGAGTACTTTCTACCGATGGCAATAGATGTACATCTTCCCTACTTTCTTAAAATATTTTGTTTGCTCTTTCTGATAGATTCAATTTCCCGCAAACTTCATTATCTCTGGTAAAGAGAGGACAGGGACAAGGGGGCATATGAATATTTTGCCCAGGGACCCCTTAGGTCTTGGCACAGTACTGCTTTTGGGTATACATGAAAGTAACAACATTTATTTTTTTTTAACATACACACACAAAATCCTAAAATATATACACGATCAATGAAAAAAGCACCCAGCAGTTTCAGATGTGAAATCACAACCAGCCAATCAGAAGTGGTTAACAAGTGCTCGTGACCATAATCAGCATGTGTTTGCACTAGCGCAAGCAGGCACTAGTGTGGATGTGTGCAGCTGTCATTTTTGTGGCCATGCATAGTGCAAATTCACACAATTTATGCTACACAAACGCACATACATACATGCAACTTTGCATTAGTTCCAATATGTTCTTGGTTTTGAATTTTTTTTTAATGTTATAGTGATAGTTATGATAGTTATGTTTAAATATAGCTTCAAGAGAAAAGTTATTAATTATGTCTAAAGTATGGCACAGTAGTCCATTGTACTGCTGGAATTAAAGATAAGGTTTAATAAAAATGATATTTATGTTTAAGATTAGTTCAGCAATGCATTTTTTTTTAAATACCTAGTTTTGATTATACAGTACTATGTGCTGTTTTACAATGCCAAAGTGTACTTTGTAAGTGTATGACTTCCTTTTAGCCAGTAGATGTCACTCTTGTTATTGCAGTCTATATAAAGCATTTGGCCAAAGCTATGTCAGTAACAGGTTTTTTTTATAAAACTAAAAAAATACTTTTTGCTAATTTTTCATGCACAGCAGTGGTGGTTCACTTGTTTTAGTTTATGTAACAGGCAACTTTTTTTTACTTGTCCTAAACTGAATAATTACATGTAGTTTATATTTATGTTTATATTTTTGTCTCAGTGTCCTAACATTAACAGCAGGTATCATTAATAAACCAACAAGTTATGTTGTAAAGCCTTGCATTTGGTTTAAAACGAGTGTTAGAAGCATGTCTCTAAGCTTCCCTGCAGCATAGAGCACTATGTACATAGCGAGGGCTTCATTATATTTTACAGATCATGTAAATTTTGACATTGCTTACAGCATTAATGAAGTGATTCATACTCTTGTCAGAAAATGTTTGTACTCAGGTCCATTTGCTTATATTATTTTTGTACCATCAGCATTAAACTGCATTTAAAGGCAGTTGAGAATATGAGTATGAGGTCTTAAAAAGCTGCTTTAGAGACGCAGAGGGGGTATTTATCAACATAATGCAAAAGTACAAATGTGCAGTAATGAGACATTAGCTTTAATTCTTTAGCATGCACTAGACTGATTAAAGTTCATTACTGTCCATGTGCATAGCCCCAAGTACTCAGAATAAACAACAAATCACTAAAAGGAGAAAAAAAACATTATTTTAATGCTTAATTTTTTGTATTGCATCGATTATAGGACACTACAATTAGGCCGCATAAACAAGAAAGTTCATATTAAGCATTTAAACATCGTTCTTAAAGTCTATAAAAATGTGCATTCTCAATGCATTACGTCAATGTTGAATTGCCTGCAGCATTCACAAGCATTATCGGGTTATAAATCACAACCGAGTTCTATTTGAGTGCTCATTGTCATAGGCAAACCAAGGGAAGTTTCCTAGTGCCTGGAAACCCCACTTCAAGCCTGGGGCACTGTATAATTGAGGTAGTTGAACCCTGCCCCCGCTTCACGCGGCTGTGCTTGAAAAGGGAGAGCTGCATGCACCTAACAGTAGTGCACTCAGCATTGCCTATGTATATTATGGGGATAGGAAAAGTTGGAGAGCAGCCAAGCACTGTGTAAAATTATAGCCACGCCCCCATGCATGCTGTTCATGCCCACTGGCGGCATGGTGTGGAAACCCCCCCTCTACAAATCCTGCTTTTGCCCGATTGTATAAGCACATTGTACAATGTGTTGAAGAGAACTTTTAAAAACATGCTTCTAAAAGGTATCTTAAATATAAAGACAAAGTACAAGGCAAAGGCACATAACAGAAATACATATTTTCATGCTAACTCAAAAACTGCATCATTTCACCTAATTGATTAAAAATAGCAATCACCAGAGATTAGGATGAATCTGACATCAAAAACATGGCAGGGTCCAAGTAAAAATTCTAAATAAAAGTATTTCTGTATATTCATAGTTAGCATAGATTGTAAGATGTGCATTTTGCAAGAACAAGACACTATTGAATTTAATAGCTTTAAAATATTATGTATCGCCAAACTGAATAGTATATATGAAGTATTTGGTTTTTACATAATTAAATGTGTCAGCCATGCAATGTTTCACTCCCCTGCAGCAGGTTTTCAAATTTTCTGACTAAGCAAAATTTCGGACCCAGCCTTGAAGAGTTGCTGCCCAGAAAGGCAGCCTGTTGATAGGTGGATTTATACGCATAGTAAGTCAAATGACTGTATTTTCAGATTTTTTTTATCCCATCCGGAATAGTATTTTACCTTCATGGTAATTTTACAGAGCTGCTGAATTGGTGGCACTATATAAATAAATGATGATTATGATGATAGAACCATTAACTATTATAACGTGGAAGTAATACATAAATAAAACACATAGGGTAAATACACATAAATATTGTGAACAGTGGAAACATTTCAAATATGTTCATGTCTAGAGCCAACTAACAAAAGAAGAGATCTAAACTCAAACTAATATTGAACTTCAATTGATTCAAATAATGATCCAATACAGAAGCACCATGCTAATGGTAAACTAGGCAGAAGTTGGACATTTTAAGAGCGGTAATTTCTTACGATAGAATATGTAAAGGATTATTTTGGCAAGTGTCAAAGTCGAACATAAATAATGGAGACAAATGGATTATGTTATAATTGTTAGCAATCATTAATAACTTAAGTTGTAATCTGCAAAGTAAGATACAATCCATTGTTTTTTGATTGTTATCCTTAATTTACAGTCGGTTTCTAAACACTAATCTTTGTTGATCCAATATATTTATTGTTTAATTATAACGGAAAAAAAAAATCACTTACTAATCACTTGTTACCTATACCACAGATTCTCCCCCCATTCCACCCCCTAGCCCTCAATTTGAACCAAATGAACTTAAAATATTCATTTAGTGTGCCCCTTTCAGCATTGCACCCTAGGCGGTCGCCTCTATTGCCCAGCCCTAATTACAGCCTAATGCAAACATGGTATAGATCAGATGTAATGTGTCTCTCTAGCTGTTGTAGAACTAGATGTCCAAGCATACCATTCTGAGGCTTGTAATTCCACTAAGCCTGGAATAAGTCTAATAAAGACACCAACACCTAACTTCAAACATTGTGGCAAGTCATATACAACAACAGTCGTACATGTATGTAGATTATGTAGATGTTACGATAAAACAGCAGAGAACCAGATTTGATAAAACAACTCTTCCAGCTCCTGTGAATCTAATGCATAAAAATCACATTTCAGGCATGTCCAGACTCGTCTCCTCTCTCTGGGTAGTAACTACCACACTGCACCTTACCGCCGCTAGTCAGGGCAGGTGTTACAGAGGAGTTGTATTATACTGCCATCTCCCCTCTTCCGGCTCTCACCTTATTTCTAGTCTCCAGCGTCATTTAGGAATGAAGAACTGTCATGAAGAACTGTCAGAAACGTAATCACCAAGTGCCATTACAGACCTCCTCCAACTATACTTTTTAGTCGTTTCACGTCACAGACGTGCGACATTTTTGAATTATTAAGAGGCACAGAAATGGAAATTGTCTTATAATGTTATCTCTGCTTCCACGTGTGCAGCATATCTAGAGCCATGTAATATTGTTTTTCTTCCATTTGCGACTCTTAAGTTATAAAGTTGATGTTGCCCTTAACTAAGATGGTGCCGCGGAGCTCATCATGTGATTGTCGTAAGAGTTTAACGTTATGTGACGTGTTGGTCCGGATCCCGGAAGAGGAGCGGGAAGTGGTAGCGGCTCGAGATAGAGTGTGATGGGATGAGAGGTCGCGAGCAACCCGCAAGCCCATGCCACGTGAGCAGAGTCTACGCAGCTGGGGAAGAGGCGCGATGTCACCTGTAGCGGTCACACTAATATAGACTGCAAGGTGTTGTGTCAGTGTCCTGTAGCCGCCACTAATATACACTGCAAGGTGTTGTGACAGTCACTCATAGCCATCACATTAGTATAGACCGCAAGGTGTTGTGTCAGTGACATTCTCCTATAGCTGTCACACTAGTATAGACTGCAAGGTGTTGTGTCAGTGACATTCTCTTATAGCAGCCACACTAGTATATACTGCAAGGTGTTGTTTCCGTGACATTCTCCTATAGCTGCCATACTAGTATATACTGCAAGGTGTTGTCAGTGATATTCTCCTATAGCAGCCACACTAGTATATACTGCAAGGTGTTGTCAGTGATATTCCCCTATAGCAGCCACACTAGTATAGACTGCAAGGTGTCAGTGATATTCCCCTATAGCAGCCATACTAGTATAGACTGCAAGGTCTTGTGGCAGTCACTCATAGCCATCACATTAGTATAGACTGCAAGTGACATTCTCCTATAGCAGCCACACTAGTATAGACTGCATGGTGTTGTGTCAGTGACATTCTCCTATAGCCGACACTTATATACTGCAAGGTGTTGTGACAGTCACCTCATAGTGTTATCTGTGACTGTCTCCACTAGCTGCCACTTTAGTATAACAACTATGGGTTTTATGCAATTGGGTATATAGGCAGCAGTGTGTTATAGCAGTGACAGCCATGTATCGCCAAAATAGATTAGACTGCAGTATGGTATGTCAGTGGTAGTTACCAATAGTCATTGCGTTTAGTATATATGGTTACTCCAGTAATAGTCACCACATTAGTATGTAGTGTTAACTTAGCACCCTGTAGCCATAATACTGGTATAGCCTGCCATGTGGTTATGTCACACAACTATATCCATAATACAAATATATAAAGCCCTTCTGTGTAATCAGGAGACCAAACTATTGAGATTCGTGCCTAGACACCAAAGGTCCTCACACACTGTACATCCCTGCCTCATCTACACCTATTGTACTGAATTCTCAGAGTTAAATCTCTGCTACTAGTCTGTGCCAGTATTAATTTCCTGGCTGGTATTGTTTTCTGGCAACCCATCTGAATATACTTCATGACTGTTAGCCAGTAATAGAGCAGAATGGGATTAGGAGCTTTGATGGGAAGTGATCTTCCTACTATAGTCACCATATTATGCTGAACCTTTTGTATAATATTATTTTGGAAAATGTACTTGACTGTACTTCAGCTAAGTAAACCTTTTACAAGCTCAATTATTTAGAGCACATATGTAATATTTTGGGGGTTTATACCACTTTGTCATTGTTTTGTTTTTCACTAGAACTTTCCTCCAGCCCTTGAAACATTGTTGCATATGCACTGAATAAATAGGCCTGTATAAAACTTGGTGTGCACTCAAGTGTTTTTACTGTATGTGTATTTTTACAGTCCTGTGGTGTGCTAAACCTATATCTGTACCAGCCTAAAAAGTGAAGGCAGTTAAGCAATGACAAAAACATGAAACACATTTAGCTAATTTGTGGCAAGTATACAAATTAAATTAGTTTAATTTACATTGTGTACTGGCCACCGGACCGACTTGTATTAGGTTTGTGCACTAGCCATAACAAATGCCTTTTATGTATAACCACTACCATCAGGACAGGGTCTGTTTTTTGTACCGAATGGAACTATGTTCATATGGTACTAGTCCTTAAGAAGTGCACTGTTTTATATATGTGCTACAATAATTGTTTCTTTTGTATATAAGTTACCAGAAAGGGTTTTACTTTGTGTATTGACTACCAGATCTGCATGCTTTGTCCTATCCACTAGAATGAGCTATTAATACTGGTTAAGTGGGCTGTGGCTCAACTGTATACTTCTGAAATGAGATCTGGGTGCTTAACTGTATCCTTTTCATATAGGAGCTGGGTTGTTTATGAAAGCACACAGGTCCTCTGCTACATATATGTATTGTTTGTGCTTACATAGCAGCATGTTTTATTTTTTTATTTTTAATTTGGGCTACTATCACCTAAATTAATCACAACATTTATTATGCCATAGTCCTTTGTTATACTACAGCCCATTCATGACTTTTGTGTAGTGCTTTGACTAAACCACTCTTACTTCTACCTTTTTTAACTTGTGTCCTATGTGTTGTGTGTGTTAGTTACTGTTACTTGCCATCTCCTAAAGCTGCAACAATACATTATAGACTGCAGTCTGTTATGTGAGTTGCAACATGAAGCTAGTGTGCCATAAAGGGCATTGTAATAACTTATACTTTCATGGCAGAAAATAACTTACAAGTCCAGCTAGGACTGGCCCTTTCTTGTATTGTACCCTTTATAAGGCTAGGATAAAACAAACCTTACACAACATTACTGTGGTGTCACACATTGTCTAGAAGTTAGTCTCCCTGATATACTAGTAAATAAAACTTATCTTATTAAATTATACTCTTCTAGAGGTGACACCATACTGTATTTTAACATATATACCTTAAAAACATGGTAGGTTTTTTTGGTTTTGTTTTTTAAATCTAATTAACATTAATAAGTATATACATTGAGAACTGCTTCACTCATATCAACCAACTGGCACTGCAGCCGTCCAGGGAACCTTATGGATACGTTTGCACTGATCACTGTATTTATTTAAAGTTCTGCAGGGGGTATAGCCGTGGAGATCTGAAAGTTATAGTCAGAGATATGGCATTCCTGGACCTGAGAACCCCACACATATGCCAGTTTGAGAGTCATTCGATATACAGATGGGATAATACAGCTAATGTTAAATCATATTCACCATATAATAGTCCATTAATGGCCAATATTACGCTCAAGGATTCCAGAGGCTTTTCCATTATTCCAGACTTCTACTTGATCAATGAATGGATATTGGCTACATTGTAAATCCACCGAATGTGTTACAGGTTCCAACTCATAGAATTTCAATCGTGACCGTGAAATTACGTTATTGTCAAGGGTATTCATAGGTCCTCTCTAGTAGATTGCTATTTGGCACTCAGGGATATTTGTTTATTATACTATTACACCTACAGTCAAAGCAGAGTTTATTGCAATAATGCTTTTTGTAGTTAATTCAAACATCCCAACTTATTTACAGCCAAAGAGATCTGTAATAATATGGCACATATTTATTTAATCTGTACCCGTGGTGCAAAACTTACTACAAGAAACAACCTCTGTTTAGTATCTCCGTTTCTCTGTATTAAGTATTTCTGTCATGATCTGCCTACAAAATTTTACCTAGTAGTTTTGATAGCACATTGTTATTAATAAAAAATAATAATATTTGGTGTTAGACAGTTCTGTCTGACTTTTATTTATCACTTGCATATTAATACATTTCCAATCATCCAAACAGGTCCCGTTAATCATTGTGGACAAGTGGCTGTTGCATCATCCAGGGCTATTGACCTTACAACTTTGCCGAAGGATCACAGTCAGCCAAAGAGCTGTGTAGCCAGGCAGTCTTTACGTTTTTTTTTTAATCTCTTCCATACTGAATATTTACAACTCAGGTATGTTGGAAACAAAACTTAAATTGCACAGAATGAGTAAAGGCCTTTTATATGTATTTCTCACTGACCACTGAAATGGTGCTGTATGTTACTTTCTAAAACAGTTATTTCCCAAGTTTTGATGTTTCTGGGTGGTATAGGCAGGAGTGTATTTTGAGTAAATTAGTTTCTTGACTTTTTTTCTTAAGTATCTCTCCTGTTTTTGTTTTTTGTGGAGGTTTTTTTTTGAGGGGGTAACAAAATTAATAACATCATTATATTTGTATATTAAGTATTGTTAATATGTAGTATTGTTAATATACTGTATAATATGACCCATCTCCTGAATAAACGTACACATTAAGTAAAACACACATGGCATTATAGCAACTGCATAATTTCACCTTTTGCAATGTCTGGAGTGGAATATAGAGCTGACAAAGCCCTCTGCTTTTGGCCAGCTTGCAAATCCATCCCTACTTTGTTGGGGCCCGATTTCATTAAAGATCCCAACGAGGGAGGGCCCCACAATTCTGATTAAGGCAAGCACCTTTTTTTATTTTTTTATAATAATAAAAAGTGAAATAATCATTTAAGGAACCGTTTGTAATCTTGAAGAAGTAAGAATGTTCTGGTAGTAGAAGGAAGAGAGAGACTGTAATCTGATGTCTATTCCAAAATGTTGAATGCTACAACTATATAATGGAAATAAATATTTTAAATCAAAATGTTCCTGTTGTGGCTAAACACATGCTGGGGAAGATATACCAGTTGTTTACCCAGTTTATACAGTGTTGCTTTTAGATAGTTTAACTTCATTTTTAGGTGGGGATGTACTTGTCCAAAGTTAGCATGTTTTTTTAGATTTATTTTATTTATTTATTTTAATGAAAATAAGGACTTTTTTGCTCTACAATGCTGTACATTTTTACCATAAACCTTTATCATGGAGGCATATTAGCCATTCCTTCAGCCTTACAATGCTGGTATTCTAAAGATCCTACAAAGGCCATAGTAGTGGAGGGTAAACACGGATTCCCTGTCACAAGGTTGGTGTTGCAGCCCACATTAGCTCCTAACTTGTCTCCTCTTGAGTGGGCTCTATTGAGGAAATGCATAAAAATGAAAGAAGGAAAATATCTTGCAAGCTACTTGCAAAATTTTAATCCACCATAGATGCACACAAAACACCATTTATACTAATCTGCTGGAGATCCATTATGTGTCAAACATGAGGGCTGCCAATAATTGGAGACAAGAAGATTGAGGTAAACTATCAATGGTAAAACATTTGGTATACTATATGATATAGTACCACCAACATGGTTTTCAAGTGAGAAATAAATAAATTAAAGAAAAAAAAAACCATAAACTGGGAAGTCATTTTTCTCCATTAAACTTAATTTTCAAGTCAATGGCTTTTTAAATGTATAAAAGGCAGTTCTAAATATACCTCTTTTTCTCATTATCACTGATGTAGGGAACCCTGAAAATTCCTGTTTCAAGTGTTAGCAGAGCAGTGTGGTGTCATATTGTAATATTACTGATTGTGGTCATGTATAGATAAGGTACTTGCTATTCTGATTAGATACTTATAATGCAGGGATCTGTTTTTAATATATAAAATAATATTTTTGTTTGTACATAGCTGTCTGCAGCTTTCACTAAATACATTGATTTATCTTTCTGGCTCACCTCTTTGTCTTCACTAGGCCTTTACATCACACAGTGGTGTTTGTTGTTGCCTTTGGATATGACACTGACTAGCTGTGCATTGGGCATAAACATATTCACAGATCAGTTCTATGCCAAGATGATAAAACTTCCTCACTTTGAGACATGGTAGGAAGCAACAAATATACTTGTAAAATTTGGAGGAGGCCTTGCAAAGAAATGATTTAACATTGTCTGAAGGTAGAAAACCCCTTTTAAAGATATTTGTTTGAATTTTATACATACCTCTAAATCAGAATATGGTTGTGTCCACTAATATTGATGAGTCATGTAGCTGTCCTAACGTTCTGGGGCTGATGTACAGTACAGTTGGGCAAAAAATGAACAAATTCCTCTTCCATTGCGTCTGCACCTGGTTTACAATAAGTCGCCGACATCAGCACGTACTGCACCTGCCCTATAGCAGGTTCAAAGTAACAGGCTTAAATGCGGGTTTCTACCGGTCTGCATGAGCTATGTTTGCGTGAACACACCTTTAGTGTACTTGGCCTGCTTTTACAGTCCCCATGCCTTCTCTGTCCTACCTCTCCAGGCACAAGCAGTTGTAAGTGCCAGAATCATGCAAGTCTCCCTAGGATCATATGAGTGCGACCACTTTCTGTGCATGTGCAGAGCGATTTCACACAAAATACGCTACGCAATCTGGAATACGTCCCTCTCTGCATCAGCCCCACTGTGTGTCTATAAAATAGTGCATATAATACAAGAAATGCTATATACATATGTTTGTAAATATGCTACTAAATGTAATCTACTTGTGTAAATGTTTTTCAGGGCAAACGTTGAAGAGCACGATCCATAATGGAAAAACATTGGGTGTTTTGGGCTTGTGCGGAGAAGTGGTTACTGAAATTAGGATCTTGGTCATGGGGACTGTGCCGAATAGGTCTACTGCCCTTAATATTAACTTTTAATATGTATGGTGGTGGTATTCTGCTCCTTCTAATATTTGTCTCCATAGCAGGAATACTATTTAAATTTCAGGATGTATTGCTTTACTTTCCTGACCAGCCTTCTTCATCACGACTTTATGTACCAATGCCCACTGGAATACCACATGAAAATATAATTATTAAAACGAAAGATGGTGTACATCTCAACCTCATCCTTTTGAGATACACTGGTGATAACTCAAGCTTTTCTCCAACTATCATTTATTTTCACGGTAATGCAGGAAATATTGGTCATAGGTTACCAAATGCATTATTGATGCTTGTCAATCTTAAAGTCAACTTGCTCTTAGTTGACTACAGAGGATATGGAAAAAGTGATGGAGAGCCTAGTGAAGAAGGCCTTTACCTGGACTCTGAAGCGGTGCTTGATTATGTCATGACTAGACCTGACATTGATAAAACAAAGATAATTCTATTCGGACGTTCGTTAGGGGGAGGAGTGGCCATTCATTTGGCATCTGAAAATGCACACAGGATTTCAGCGATAATGTTAGAAAATACTTTTCTTAGCATTCCCCATATGGCCAGCACCCTGTTTTCTTTTCTTCCTATGAGATACCTTCCTTTATGGTGCTATAAAAATAAGTTCTTGTCCTACAGGAAGATTTCTCAGTGCCGAATGCCTTCCTTGTTTATCTCTGGGTTATCAGACCAATTGATCCCTCCATTCATGATGAAACAGCTCTATGAATTATCCCCATCCCGGACTAAACGATTAGCAATCTTTCCGGATGGGACACACAATGATACCTGGCAGTGCCAAGGCTACTTTGCTGCACTTGAACAATTTATAAAAGAACTGACCATTAATCACTGTCCAGAAGAAAATGCAAAGACTTCAAATGTGACAATAATATGAATGCCAACTTCTTCCCGTTGCACTGTCTATTTAGTTTGTGAGAAGTGGTCTAAAGAATGCCATTTGTACTGTTTATCTAAACATAAGAGGGTAAAGTAAACTTTGAGTGCATCCATGATGTAGCTTATCATTTCAGCTTTCTCTCTATAAAGGTTTCTATTCGGTTCTAAGTAAACTACATTTCTCTATAATGAGTCCGAAGTCAAATAATGTTCAGTGCATGCACTGTTTTAACATATCCTTCATTTTGAATATTGCTCTAATGCTGTTTCGAAGGTAGCATTAGCATTATCTAGAATGGTATAAAATATTATCCTTTTTATGGTTTATATACTTATTTTAAAACACAAAGCCCTAGTCACAGCCACTTATTCCGAATCCCAAAACTGAACAATATGTCTAAGTCAATTAAAATAAAATAAAAAACTGCAGTAAGGGGAAATCTGTTAACTTTTGGAAGGTCAGATACAAAACATCTAGTATGTCATTAGTTTGGAAGTTTGTTTTCAGAATTAAGCAACACTTAAATCTTGCAATCTTATTAGAGGTAATGAATCTTATTAGAGGTAAAGGCTAGGGTCTAAGTACCTCTTTGCATTTAATATTCCTCTCCTATTCATCTGTGTGTACGTCGATAATTAGCCAATCAGATTATTGGAATGTTCACAGCATAGTCAATCAGAACATCAGCAGGAGAAGAGTGTGATGTGTGATCTGTGCATTCGTGTGATTGTGTGAGTACAAAGCTGCATGTGACAGAGGCAGTGTTATGTTGTGTGTAGGGAATAGTGGTAAGCAAGACTCCACAGACCAGGAGTTAGTGGAAAGAGCAGGGCCCCCAGTATCAAAGAGTACTTATTTGAGGCTCCTATCACACTGACATAGGAAGATTGTGTTGTCAAACGCCCCTTTGTAGTGAAGCAAAGTAAGGATTTGTTAGAATATAAAGTGGTAATGGCAATATAATGGCTGCATTATACCATTACAATGGTTAAACTTACCCCATATATATGCAGTATGTGTTAGATGATTAGATTATGTAGCATACTGTATGAAATATATCTTTTTGGCTTCTTGTCACATACCATTACATGTTCTTTAATGTTCTGTGATAGCCAGAGATTGATTTATAATAATGTGTGCTATCCATTCGGCAGTTAATGTTTGATCTGCATGCTTGTATTATTTTCCTGTTTCTGTGTTTTAACTTTGTAATGCACATCTTCACCTCATTTGTGTATAAAATGGTTACCTGGAGCAGTTTGGGCTGGTTTCATTTAAATATCCTATCATTGGGAAATACTATATTTTAGGGCATACAACAAACTTCCCATGCCACTTTTGTGTTACAACATATTTTTTGTTTTATCCATTGCAATAAATGGTGAAAATGGAGTTTAAGCAATAGTTACTTCTATTTATAGTTTGGTTAATGTGTGTGTTGTAGGACTTGTTAAATAATGATATTTGAGATATATATTTATTAGTAATTCAACTCTAATTGCCTTCCATTGCAGTACAGTAAGACTCCCAGCACCTAAAACAAATCACATTGTTTAGGATCGGTATGTAATACTGCACTCAGAACACTTAGGGGCATAATCAATTCCTGGCGTTCTAGCCAAAAATCTTGCGGCGCGCGCACTATTACCGTTATTACGGTAGTTTTCTCGCTGGATTTCAGCTCGCGGCTCAGGGAGCTGCGAGCTGATATCTAGCTTACTATTACCGTATTAACGGTAATAGTTTTAACGCCGCGGGGAAACTAAAGAATTGAATATTCCCCTTTAGAGCTTTATGTGTTGAGAGAAAATCCAACTGAAGGCTGCAAATTTGTGCCTGGACAAACCATATTGTGATGCAAGGGGGTGTAAATGCAATTTTATTTTGCATGCAGGGAAATGCTGTCTGCTTTTTGCATGTAATGCACATAATGGGCAGCTTTATTTTAATACCACAGTGTAGAGTTGAGAGGGGTCGGGCCCTGTTCCCTAATTTAAATTAAATATTTAAAATTTGACCCTACTTCAGCACAACATGGTTTCACCAAGGTGTACAATTGCACCTTCTAACTCCTAAGTCTGTATGACGCCCTTAGTGAGATGATGAATTGCATTGTAGTGGGGGGGGGGGGGGGGGGTTGTTTGTGTTTTGACCAATTTGTGTTAAACAGAATGCCTGTGAAATTACATATTAATTTAGGTGACAAGTCCTTACTGAACCACTTATGGACTTGATAGAAGTATTATGGCTGAAGTGATATTATGTTCACAAACAAATTGCAAGGGCTTATACATATTTGTAAGAATGTTCACTTTGTATGAAAGCTGTTTTAACACCACAGTTTTATTCATGTGAAGATGTACATATTTAGAATAAATTATTCATGTTTTCAAATTGTTTGACAGCAGCTTGGTTTGTGTTCCTTTTTCTCAAGTTAGGTATTTCTAAACTGTGATGTAGAAAAATGGGTTGCATTTGCAACCAAGTCACAATTTACATGCTCCCGGTCCTTTGACCTTGATGGTCCTGATGACCATATGCGCTACCTCATAATTGCGTGTTCCTGGGGAACAACAGAAATGGGCAACTTGCAAGTTGTGAAATCCTCCACAGTTAAGTAATTTGGTAATATTGCTTTGAAATGTAACAATTTCCTTGCTAAATGCTGGTTAGCCCATAATTTGAGGTCACACTATGGGAGGCAGATAAAAGATATAATCAACAAACAAAGGGGCAGAAAAGGTTGATTGGCAGACTAGAGGTCAAATAAAGGCATGGATCAAAGAACAATACAAAAGAGGGGACTGAGTCCCCACCACTTTAGTAAAGGCAAACTGTTTAAAGAAGAAATGGCTATGGACAAAGTATATTGGATGTGAATCTTTTAAATATGTATAGTAGGTGTTCTAATGATGGAAGTTTAGTTCAGGCAACTACAGCTATATCATGGTATATAAATGTAATTCAACAAAGGCATTAAATGTCTGACCATAAATGGTGTTTAAAGGGAGATATGAGTCAAAACCCATGAAAGTGGAGAGAGAGCAAAACCACGTTAAATAATTTGAGGATCACTTATAGTCAAAGCACCAAATGCAATCTTAAAGCTGGGAGCTGCTAAAGTTATCTTCTGGATTTACCACTAGTATTTGTGAACATGGTATCAAGTAGATTAATATTTAGCATGGTAACATTGTTAAATGTAAAGTTTATTTTCTTGTTTTTGTTATATTTGGTCTCCAAATGTACAAAACTAGTCTGTAACATTTATAAACATTGTATTATCAACCTGAACTGTAAGAAATACTTTTTTTTTATTTATTTTTTTAAGTAAATTTACCAATTTAAGCTTTTAAAGCAATTGTCATATTTAAATCTGTTATGAGGAATGATTATCATTTATTGCTGTCCCAGTCTTTGGATAACGGAGAAATTTTCAAAGATGTCAACATTGTATAGTACTGCATTAGGCAGCTTGAATAGCAAAATTCATTTTGTAAAACGGGGAACAAAATCCTAGGTAACCTTGGGCCTAAAATATACTAAATGTACCTACATTTCGAGTTCCTTAACAGATTATTACCGTATAGATCTTAAGTTTTGCAGTGTCATTCAACTGTATGATTTATAAATGCCATGGTAGCCAAATCCACTGTCTTGCTAAACTTCTGCTGTCAACAGCCTGGGTGTCCAATCAGGTACAGTAGATTCTGATCTTGTGATTATTTAATTTATAGGCTTGTTATTGGATCTCAAAATGGGATGTAGTTGCAGTGTTGACAGTCACAATGCCTATTCCATAAGATCGACACAGTTAAATGTCGCCAGTTACCATGTCTACATGTTCATAATTTGACACCGTTAAAAAGGTGCCATGTAAAATCCAGACAGTGAAAAAAGGTCAACATAAAGCTCTTTAAAATGGCAATATACTATATGGACAAAAGTATTTGGCCACACCTGTAATTATTGAATTAAGGGGTTTCAATCAAACCCGTTGCCAAAGGTGTATAAAATCAAACACCTAGCCGTGAAGTCTCCATTTGCAAACCTTTGTGATAAAAATGGGTCGTTCTGAAGAGCTCAGTGGCTTCAAGCGTGGTACTGTGATAGGATGCCACCTTTGCAATAAGACTATGAAATTTTATCCCTCCTGGATATTCCACAGTCAACAGTAAGTGATATTATTAGAAAGTGGAAGCGTTTAGAAACAACAGCAACTCAGCCACGAAGAGGAAAACCATGTAAAATCACAGAGCAGGATCAACGACTGGTAAGGCGCACTGTGCGTAAAAGTCATCAAATGCTGATTCCATAGCTGAAGAGTTCTGAACTTCCACTGGCATTAATGTAAGCACAAGTACTGCGGGAGCTTAATGGAATGGGTTTCCATCGCTAAGCGGCTGCATGCAAGCCTCACATCACCAAGATCAATGCCAACCGTCGGATGGAGTGGTGTAAAGCACACTGGACTGTGGAGCAGTGTAAACGTGTTGTGTGAAGTGACAAATCGCGCTTCTTTGTCTGGCAGTCAGATGGGCGAGTCTGGGTGTTGGCGGATGCCAGGAGAACATTACCTGCCTGGCTGCATTATACCATCTGTGAAGTTTGGTGGAGGAGGGATAATGGTATGGGGCTCTTTTCAGGATTTGGGCTAGGCCCCTTATCTCCAGTTACGGGCAATTTTAATGCTTCAGCATACCAAGTCATTTTGGACAATGCTATGCCTCCACAACTTTGTGGCAACAGTTTGGGGAAGGCCCTTTTCTATAATAACATGACTCTGCTCCAGTACACAGAGCAAGGACTATAAAGACATGGTTTGATGAGTTCAGTGTGAAGAACTTGACTGGCCCACACAGAGCCCAGACCTCAACCTCATCGAACACCTTTGAGATGAACTGGAACGGAGATTGCGAGCTAGGCCTTTTCGTCCAACATCCGTCCCTGACCTCATAAATGCTCATAAATTCCACACCCCTGTGCGGTGGGTGGGGAATTATAATGTTTTGATAGCAACAAAGCATTTTGTCCTTGGTGCACTCAGGTCCCAGAATGCCCAGGCAGCCATTGTCTGGGAATATTGGTGCGCATACTCAGGGCCCACTGGGGCCTGTAGTGCACCAAGGAAAAATGTAAATAAATCAAACTTGCTTTTAAAAATTGTTTTAATTAAAATAAAAGAAAAGAAAAAAAATACACCGCTTATTTACTGTCTTTATTTCCCACCTACATCCAGGATCTTCATCTGTAATAGATCCAAAACTCAAAAACCTTGATAGACAACACAAGACTAGTTCATAATAGCTCCCGCTGCAAAATTAGCCCTTGGCAGCAGTAGTCCTATTTATAACATGGGGATTTCCCACAGGTTGAACTCAAGTCTAGTGCAGTTAATAGTAGAATCGGGAACCCCTACGCTTTTTGTCCCTCTGATTTTGCTAGTACCAGGTTAGCAATGCTGCCTCACAGCATGGGGTCCATGGGTTCTATTACAACCACTGTTATGTATGGTGTTTTTATGTTGTTTCCATAAGTGTGTGGGTTTTCTCTGGGTGCAACGGCTTCCTTCTACAGTGCAAAAACTTATTGTTGGATTAATAAGCTTCTGATAAAATTAATCTCTTTGCGTGGTAGAGAATTTAGTCTGTAAAATTAACAATAGTGCTGTGTAATATGATGGTGCTATGTAAAGAGAGGTTATTAATCAGAATACATTCTACACCATTGTGATAACTTCTGATGTAATCGGACAGCTGTCAGATATGTGGTGCTTTTTGTTTTTGTTAATAGACCACATCCAGATATTAATGTCACAGAAGGCCTTTATGAAAATGTAGGTGAATATTATTTTAAGGACTGAGTCTCTGCTGCTGATTGTGCAACTCTCATACAAAAAAAAACCCAACATCTTGCTTTTACTCAATAAAAAGACCACAGATCATGTACGTGTGTTTTTCGTGTTTTAAAACGGGACAAAATAGAAAGAAAAATGGCTTCAATGACAAGACTGTTTATAACATTCAATAACTAAACATACTACAGATATAAAAATGAATATTCATTATTAATGAAAGTGAGGTTATGAAACCATGTCTTTACAGTCTTATGTATTAATATGGTTTTACCAATATATGCTGAACAAGACGTACACCTTCAAACATTTAAATGGTCATAAAGAGGTGAGAGGAGACAGGATATTAGCATGCATGCTTCTATTGAAAAAAGGGTGGATAAAGGAATTACATGTTGGAGTTCTGGCAATAAGGTTTGTTGGCTAAAGCTATCTTGACTAATTCACATTTGGACTCTGAAACATGATACTTCCCTTTTTAAATTTAGAAAAGAGATGCAGCCAGATAAAGGTATTAGAAAACCCTATTGGAGATGTGTTTAGCAGAATCTATCAAAGGTGTTACTGAATAATTTTAGGTCTGCAATGATACAGACATTAAGGTGAAATGCAGTGGCATAAGTGTCCTTGAGCCCCAATGCAAAGTTTTAACCACCCTTAGCTATCTCCTTTCCCAGTATCTCCCTTGGTCTACCCTATCACACTTATTCTTGCCTCTTGTCTTATATTTGGGATACAGTTTATAGATTTGACAGCGGAAACCTTTGGAGAGAAGATGATTCTTGAACAGAACTTCTCGAAGGCTGAAATACTTAGCATTCAGAGCTTACATCAAGGGCTTCTTCTAGGTTACCTTTGCCTCCATAACTATCTGCAAGTGATACTGGGAGGCAGTGAAAGCGGCAAGACCAGAATACCCCTTTGCTCGATTTGTGGACAACTGTCCCATCCAGAGAGGAGAGGGGTGGTGGTGGTCTTCATGAAAAATCCCCATATGCCAGGAATGGACATCTCTATCTTCTTGCGCTGATTTTGCACTGTGATTAAGGATTCCTCCAAGATCATGGATGGCAATGGCTTTTGGACAGTCAAATGGTCTGTCATTGTCAGTCAGTCAGTCGTCTTTCTCAGGAAAGATGTCTGCGACTGACTGACTTTCCAATACCTACCACAAATCTTGTCCCTGGGCAATTCTGCTGTACTCCTCCACTATGCCGATCAACTAAGCAACTGTGGGAGGGCTCACCATATGTGGAGAAGATGCAAGGTGTCAGGCTGCAGGAAATGCTGAATTACAGGTCACTAGACCCTGGATTACCCGTGAAAACATCTTGCAACCACTGTGGCTTGGCCAGCCACATCTACAAGGACTGCGCCTAGAGGACCAGAAACTTCACTGTAGCAGCAGGAAAAGGACTTCTGGAAGGTGGACCAGCTCCTACCCTGCAGCTCAAGCCAGCACAGAGAAACATCAACAGCAGGGTAAGAACCCCCTCCTGCTCCCACCCCTTACTTGCTTCTCTATTCCCCCCTACCAACATACCACCTCTTTCCCCTGCAGCAGCACTAACCTGCCCCCTAGATGCTGCAGTAACCCTGCAGTCCTCGTCTTGTGCAGGTAAACAAAAAAATTGAGGAAAGTGGAAGGGAAAAAGCCCAGCTGCAGACTCCGATCCTCCGAGAAACTAATGGGCGAGGTCAGGTTTCAGACACCAAAAAGGTGTTGAAGCTGAAGTAGTTCCTGGAGCTGCTAAACATTTGCCTTTTCGACCAGCTAGAAGAGAGAGGTCTGCATCCATCTCACCCTGGAGACATGGCAGGCAGGTCAGACAAAGCTCCACCCAACAGAACTGGTAACGAATGTACTGTATGCACTAGTCACATTTTTTATTTTCTCCTACATAATGGTGTCTTTCTCCCTTTGCACCATTAATGTGATGAGCAATAAGGATCAGTTTAGGTGACAGTCTTTTTTTTACCTGTCTTACCAGTCAGAAATATGATTATCTGTCTTTCTCTAGGTCCTATAGACATCTGGACAGACAGTGGTCTCAGTCTCTCTAGGGTCTCCATTTTTATTAGAGAAAGATTCTGGTCAGGAGTTTGTCTCCAACAGATTGCTTATTGCAGAAGGCTCCTGGGCAGTTGAGCATATTGGACTGTGTGTATTCCACCTTATGAATGAGTGTTTGGAGCTTTTCCATACTCTGTGGGCACAGCTTGCAACCACCCCAGATATAGTGATGGTGAGAGATTTAGACTTCCCCATAGAGGAGGACACATAATCTTCCGTTCCAAGGTGGAGAAATGTAACTTTTTCAAGAAACTCCATGCTGGCCACACACCCCTGACTGAACTGTGACACTAGCATTAACAAGGGAAAGAGGGCATCAAGAGAGTTGTCAGAGACTACTAAGAAAACATCTACTAAGATGACAGACACCACTGATAATTTCCGGTCGGGTATCATTGACACTATTGATCTTGCAGGTAAAGCAGCCATGGACGTTCCCCTGTTGCTAGATGAACTGCTCTACCGCTAGATCTTTTAGGTCGGGTAAGTCCCTGAGAAGTGATGGACTCACAATGAAGCTCTTATCTACTGCTGTGGGATCGCATTCGCTCGGATCTTTTAGTGCTGTATAAGGAGATGGTAGTGGAGGTCAGAATGTCTCCTCGCTGAGTGAGGGAATGAATATGTTCCTGTAAAAGCACAAGGGGGAGAGATGTGAGCTTAAAAATTGTTTTCTATCTCTCCTGAACGTGGACTACTAGATCAGATCCTTGCCAGAGTACTAGCCAAATGATCCATTGCATAAAACATCGCCGTACACAGAGTTCTCATGAGTTTATGCATAGGGCACTGCATAGCTTTGGTTTGGGAGAAATGTTTTGTTTGTTCACCTTATGTACCTTGAAATTTACAGCTCAGTGTTGGTGAACGGCTGGAAGACTGACCCCTTCCCAGTTCTTTCTGGGGTCAGACAAAGCTGCCCGCTTTCACCTCCTTTTGTTTGTTGTATAGTACTTGTAGCGATGTGCATCAGACATAACCCAGAGATCAGAGGGCTTACTGCACTGGGTCCCAACAGACAAGAGGCCAAGTGCTCGCTCTACGTAGATTGTGTCAGTCTTCTACGCTGACCAGCGTTCAGTGACGACACTCATCCAGTCCTGCAAGAACTTCAGCTGAGCTTCAGGGACAAACGTCAACTGTGAGAAGTCAGAGGTCACGCTCTTTCAACAGTGGCATCTGATATCTCCTGCTTCACTTCCCTTCACAATCAAATCCGGCTTCTTCAAGATTCTGGGAGTCTGGTTTGGTGGAGAGAAAATGGCCCTGTAGTGTTGGAAAGCAAGACAGCTGATTGTGAGACATAAAATCTCTTGCGCATCAAGGTTCTTTACTTAAGCAGTACTTGGTCCAACCATGGCAACCCTTACTACGGTCTGCAAGACCATCACAAGGACAGTCTTGCAATTCATCTGGGGCTCCAAAATGGACAAAGTAAAGAACTCGGTTATGTACAAGGAGCCCCTCTAAGGCAGGAAAAGGATACCTGATATCCCCAACATGCTGCAAGCCTTCTCATGCAACTTTATCCGCAGGGCTCTGCTTAAAAAGCACAGCAGCTCTGCTGGATACTCCATGTCTTGCTCCACCTGTCCCTTTAGGGGGACCATGGCTGGGACAAGTGGGACAAGTCGCTCCTTTACAATTGGTCCACTCCCTGGTTCTACCTGGATATTGGACAATTTTGTGAGGGAGCACCACCTAGAGCAGGCCTGTCCAACCTGCGGCCCTCCAGATGTTGTGAAACTACAAGCCCCAGCATGCTTTGCCAGTAGACAACCTGTTGATAGCTGGAAGGGCATGCTGGGACTTGTAGTTTCACACCATCTGGAGGGCCGCAGGTTGTACAGGCCTGACCTAGAGGAAATTAAACCAGACTTGTGGAAGTCCAAAACTATCTACAAGTTCAGCAGAGCTAAAGATGTGATGGAGTCTGTTACATAGCTCCCTCAAGCAACTGCAAAACATGTTTGGGAGAATGTAGTCACTAAGAGGCAGACTAATAGGCATAAAGGGTATATTTACTAAACTGCAGGTTTGAAAAAGTGGAAATGTTTCCTATAGCAACCAATCAGATTCTAACTATCATTTTGTAGAATGTACTAAATAAATATCAGATTCTAGTTATTTATTTAGTACATTCTACAAAATGATAGCTAGAATCTTATTGCTTGCTATAGGCAACATCTCCACTTTTTCAAACCCGCAGTTTTGTAAATATACCCCAAAGAGTTGGCATTGATGGGTGTTAAGTGGGCTTTCCCTCTCAGGACATCCATGAACTCCTGGAACCTGTGCAGACATGTTCACTGCCCATTGTCAGCAGGGAAACATCTCAGCATATCATTTGGGATTGCCCTTATGCACATGCCCTTTTGCTACATGGGAGGTTTCTGTCCTCCCTGAGCTCGCACTCTGGAACATTAACTCAGAGACCATGTGCCCAGGACTTGCCTTTTATACCATTCTGTATTTTATGACTTATTTCTTGGGACCCACACTTGGCACTTTATGAACTGTTTTGATGAAGCTCTATAGCTTGCCAGGAATCTCCTCATTTTGAAAATTGAGACGAAGTCTATCCAAGACTGTCACATGCTGATCAACAGACGACTTCTTCCTCAGAACTGTCCTTGAAGGAATAGACTACAAGATTCTTCTCCTTCCCTTCCTCCCTCTATGCAGTGGTGAATCCAGAGGTTTGTTCCAGGTGGCTATATGCGACCGCGCACTGTGTACATGTGCCTGTCGGCTGAAAGGCAAATATGCGTATATGACCTTATTGATTAAGGACAGGAAAGAAAAAAAAAAAAAAAAGAGGAACTTGGCATTTTGGCAAAATCATGTTGTATTGGAGAGGAAATGTAAATTTAAAATGTGGGGACAGAATTATAGTTTGTTTAGTGCATGTCCTAGATCAACTTTAACATGTGTGTTCATGAGGTAAAGTTACCTCACGAAAATGAGTTTGACCCCTCAACTCGTCAATAATGTCAGTATACCGAATTTCAGCCCTTTTTGAGGTTTTTTTTCCACACACACTAAGAATTTAGTAGGTCAGTTAACCTGTGCATGATACTCATGCATTCTAGTCAAATCAAGCTACTTAAGGTGTTAAAAACTCCCCACTGTCACCCCCGGCAACCACCAACCACTCCCAACTGTCACTTCTCCTTCAAGAAATATATAGGTCAGTGTATAACTCTGCCCAGCAGGTGGCGCTGCAGCTTGGTTTTTTTTACACACACACACACACACACACACACACACGCACGCACGCGCTTGCGCCATTAGACATTTATATTATAGATGTTTAGAATCTGTACACGATAAATCATCTATTTATATAGCGAAACTATATAGAGAACTCATTCACATCTGTCCCTGCCCCATTGGAGCTTACAGTACACACGCACGCATGCACGTCAATTTGATAGCAGCCAATTGACCGATTAGTATGTTTTTGGAATGTTGGAGGAAACTGGAGCACCCGGAGGTAACCCACGCAAACACAGAGAGAACATACAAACGCTACACAGATAAGGACGTAGGTGGGAATCGAACTTATGATTGCGGAGTTAATGGTTTTAAAATATTTAGTAACATGCAAAAGATAAAAAGTGAAATTTGGGGTATTTCCCAAGCATCAGATGTAGAGGAGGTATCGCTAACCATTTAGGGCTTGAATCATTAAGGAACGTAAATCCGATACATGCCGTATTTTGCGTTAAATTGTCCTGCGCATGCCCAGAAGCAGACTATATGCCAGAGAACGCAAGTGTATGCAATTCATCTTCGACTGCAAAGGCCATTTACAACAGGCTACAGTTTCATGGGTAAAATAGGGTAAGGGAATGGGCGTATGCACGTAGTCATGGTACAGTAAGGGCGTCCCAACCTTAAGTGAACGCAGCAGTGCCCAATTCAAGCTTTGGACATCTCTAGGGTACGTGTTTTTCAGTCATATTGCCAGGGCCGGATTAACGCAAGGGATTTCTGGGCATACAGCCCAGGGGCCTCGGGCTGCTGGGGGGCCATAATAAAGATTTTTGTGTTATATAATTAATAATATTTTTCATAATGCCGGCGATCAGCTTCTTCATTGGGTCGGGGGCGCCTCTGACTGTCACTGTATGTGACCATTCCCTCCCATATCTGTTAGACAGCTAACAGCAAATCTAATACTGGAAGCTGCCCTGCTGTCAGCGCGGGTGCAGTGTGCTGCTTAGTAAGGAGGTCTTGCAGGGCTTTTCTACTGACAATATGAATTTGTTCTTTGCTCCCAGCTGACAGGTTTCTCTGCTGACTGGGAACCACTCCCACTGTTCAACCGCCAGTTTTTAGTCATTCCTCTCACACCTGACTCTCTCACTTTTCTCTCTCTGAGGTAATTCCTCTTCCTTCCTACAGTCACTCTCCCCTTGGTCTGTTGGGAACAAGGAAAGAGTGACCGTAGTATCAATCCCTGACAGTAGTGCAGATGTTCGGGCCATCATGTCTGCTGGCACTTTAAATGTATTTTATTGAGGTCAGTGAGACTATGACATATACTGGGAAGCCCCCAGTAATATCGGATTGGGCATAAGTCGCTTGAGAAATGGGAGTCTCTCAGTACCCGTAGCCCAGGGGCCAACAATGTCTTAATCCGGGCCTGCATATCACTTGCACCTGTTACAGGTTAGGTGTAAGTGCCGAGTAATAGTGACAACGGTTACGTATGCATGCTAGAACATGTTTGCAAGTTATGTACAGTATACATTAGTAACAACATTATATATGTGTAGCACCAGCTTTCCCGTAGATCCGCTGGGTGTCTATGAAAAGTGTATTGTGACCTGTGGGGTTTCCTTTACTTCCATTCTCAGTTAGCGCAGTGCCTCCACCTTGGTCTGAGTGCAGTAGGCTCTTCGTTGGATAGTGTTCTTGACAAGCAACACCAGAGGGAGCCCAAGGAACTAACTAACTAACAAAACCACAGGCGCACACAGAAAAATACAGCAATAGGCAAATTGTTTTATATATCAAACAAATTAGAATATCTCTTATATAAACCTTATTTTAAAAGTATCCCTTTAAAACAGGTGAAATATTGTAAATGTACAAGAATACAATGCAATACCTTATCCCTTTCTTACCCTAGCTAAGAGGTACCTCTACCTTAAATGCTTTCTTGCAATTATTCTCCAACTGTAATAATGTCTAGCAAAAGTACATTCTAAACTCAACACATATGCATCGACTAACTTAACATGTTCTACATCAACATATGCATATGTAGCAATAAAATGCAATTAAGTGGTCTTATGAGAAAATTAATGACAAGCAAATGTCTCTCCCACTTCTCTATCTCAGAAGCAGTAGACTATGGTAGAAAAGGCTCCAGAATAAAGTCGCTGGGGTCAGGTGGAATATGACTTGAAGAAGTTAGGCGTGTGCACACTTTCCTCCTTGTCTTGTCCTATTACATAGGCCCAGTCCTGCAGTGACCTATCCCTTTTCTCAGGGCTGGACTGGGACTAAAAATTGGCCCTGGCATTTAAAGTATACAGGCCCACCTTAGTTCCAGCAGGATAGAAACTGTGCGCCTTGAAGGGCGTGACCACATTGTGTTGTGGGTGTGGTCAACATGGGGCGTTGATACATTATAATAAAACATTACATTTTTCACGCCCTCCCAGCCACATCATGCCAACCCCTCCCAGACACATTATGACACCCCCAGCCCACTATACTTATCTATGCTTCTGGTGAGCAGGGAAGCTCTTAGTCTCACAAGATTACCAAATCTTGTGAGACTTAGAGTTCCTCGGCTTGCTCTGCAGGCTGTGTCCTATCCAGGGACTGGGAGCAGCTGTCCGCTCCCTCCTGCCAACCAGAGCTGGATTTAAGCTCGGGAGGCACGGATATTTAAGACAGGGGGCCCCTATTCTATAACATGGTTATCATTTTAGACAAATGTTAGACAGATACACAGGCAATACTGTTAGTTGCACGCAGCTCTGCCTTCACAAGCAGTACAGTGTGAAGTGGGACATGCCTCCCAACTGTCCTTGTAGTTGGACCAAATCTCAAACGAGACAGTCACCAAAGTTCAGGACAGTTGGCAGACAGTCCTGCTCTCTCCTACCTGTTCTTGTCACTTTCACCAACTGTGGCTGCTGGTGTCTTTAGTTGCTGCTTGTCTGGATCCTAGAATGTTGGAGGCCCTATTTGGGAAAAAAATGGGTACATGTAATTTAGAAAACTACAAGCAGCCCTGGTGTTTAATTAATACAACCTATGTTTTATAATTAAGCATCCCTCCAGCCTCAACATTAAAATACTAGTATTCACATTTAATTTCCCTCACACAAAACAACCCCAGCAATAAATTAAATAGCATTTACATTAAAAAAAATTGATATTAAGCCACATTAGTGCCCCCAAATCATATCATGCTATATAATAGTGCCCCCAAATCATATGCCACACATTGGTGCCCCCAAATCATATCATGCTATACAATAGTGCCCCCAAATCATATTGTGCTATACAGTAGTGCCCCCAAATCATATTCTGCCACAGTGTGAACATATTATAGGTTTTAGTGTACTTACCTTCTCATCTTCTTTTCTATTCTCGTTCCTGTCTTCTACTGTCGGCTCCTTAGACAGCACGCAGGACCCGGCCAGTTTGAAAATGCAGCTCTCTGTGCGGCACCTGTGATGTGGTGGTTGGTTCCTGGGGAGGAGCCAGCCTCCAGGAAGCCTGTCACTGACAGGCTGTCAGTGTCGGTGCACTGACTGCCCGGGACCCGGCCCATCTGACCATCGGCAGTTTTTGCATTTGCCAGAAGTGCCTTCCCTGTACTTCACTGTAATGAATGTCACTTGTCTGAGGTTCATTTTGTTGTTTAGTGCAGATGTTCACAATATATCTCAGTCTCTGAGCCCCAGCTGCCTTTACCTATCACTACTCCTGATAGGTTATCACAGTCCTGCAAAGGGATGTACAAATTATCTTTGGGCGTTCCCACTAAGTCCCTATCTACCTAATAACAAGATTCACAATACTCGGTCCCATCAAATAATAAATAAAAAGGTGGTTGTTTATCCATTTAGATTCCATTTTACCCTCAGACCTTTCACAGGCAATTTCAGCTGTTTCTCTCACAAGGCAGGATTGACAAGTTTGACTGGGCTCTCCCACTTGTCAGAGCTGATATTCCCCTGTCCCTCCTGGCTGTTGCCTCCTGGGCTTATTTTCTTCAGACACTTGCAGGGCTTTTCTACTAACAATATGAATTTGTTCTTTGCTCCCAGCTGACAGGTTTCTCTGCTGACCGGGAACCACTCCCACTGTTCAACCGCCAGTTTTTAGTCATTCCTCTCACACCTGACTCTCACTTTTCTCTCTCTGAGGTAATTCCTCTTCCTTCCTACAGTCACTCTCCCCTTGGTCTGCTGGGAACAAGGGAAGAGTGACCGTAGTATCAATCCCTGACAGTAGTGCAGATGTTCGGGCCATCATGTCTGCTGGCACTTTAAATGTATTTTATTGAGGTCAGTGAGACTATGACATATACTGGGAAGCCCCCAGTAATATCGGATTGGGTATAAGTCGCTTGAGAAATGGGAGTCTCTCAGTACCCGTAGCCCAGGGGCCAACAATGTCTTAATCCGGGCCTGCATATCACTTGCACCTGTTACAGGTTAGGTGTAAGTGCCGAGTAATAGTGACAACGGTTACGTATGCATGCTGGAACATGTTTGCAAGTTATGTACAGTATACATTAGTAACAACATTATATATGTGTAGCACCAGCTTTCCCGTAGATCCGCTGGGTGTCTATGAAAAGTGTATTGTGACCTGTGGGGTTTCCTTTACTTCCATTCTCAGTTAGCGCAGTGCCTCCACCTTGGTCTGAGTGCAGTAGGCTCTTCGTTGGATAGTGTTCTTGACAAGCAACACCAGAGGGAGCCCAAGAAACTAACTAACTAACAAAACCACAGGCGCACACAGAAAAATACAGCAATAGGCAAATTGTTTTATATATCAAACAAATTAGAATATCTCTTATATAAACCTTATTTTAAAAGTATCCCTTTAAAACAGGTGAAATATCGTAAATGTACAAGAATACAATGCAATACCTTATCCCTTTCTTACCCTAGCTAAGAGGTACCTCTACCTTAAATGCTTTCTTGCAATTATTCTCCAACTGTAATAATGTCTAGCAAAAGTACATTCTATACTCAACACATATGCATGGACTAACTTAACATGTTCTACATCAACATATGCATATGTAGCAATAAAATGCAATTAAGTGGTCTTATGAGAAAATTAATGACAAGCAAATGTCTCTCCCACTTCTCTATCTCAGAAGCAGTAGACTATGGTAGAAAAGGCTCCAGAATAAAGTCGCTGGGGTCAGGTGGAATATGACTTGAAGAAGTTAGGCGTGTGCACACTTTCCTCCTTGTCTTGTCCTATTACATAGGCCCAGTCCTGCAGTGACCTATCCCTTTTCTCAGGGCTGGACTGGGACTAAAAATTGGCCCTGGCATTTAAAGTATACAGGCCCACCTTAGTTCCAGCAGGATAGAAACTGTGCGCCTTGAAGGGCGTGACCACATTGTGTTGTGGGTGTGGTCAACATGGGGCGTTGATACATTATAATAAAACATTACATTTTTCACGCCCTCCCAGCCACATCATGCCAACCCCTCCCAGACACATTATGACACCCCCAGCCCACTATACTTATCTATGCTTTTGGTAAGCAGGGAAGCTCTTAGTCTCACAAGATTACCAAATCTTGTGAGACTTAGAGTTCCTCGGCTTGCTCTGCAGGCTGTGTCCTATCCAGGGACTGGGAGCAGCTGTCCGCTCCCTCCTGCCAACCAGAGCTGGATTTAAGCTCGGGAGGCACGGATATTTAAGACAGGGGGCCCCTATTCTATAACATGGTTATAATTTTAGACAAATGTTAGACAGATACACAGGCAATACTGTTAGTTGCACGCAGCTCTGCCTTCACAAGCAGTACAGTGTGAAGTGGGACATGCCTCCCAACTGTCCTTGTAGTTGGACCAAATCTCAAACGAGACAGTCACCAAAGTTCGGGACAGTTGGCAGACAGTCCTGCTCTCTCCTACCTGTTCTTGTCACTTTCACCAACTGTGGCTGCTGGTGTCTTTAGTTGCTGCTTGTCTGGATCCTAGAATGTTGGAGGCCCTATTTGGGAAAAAAATGGGTACATGTAATTTAGAAAACTACAAGCAGCCCTGGTGTTTAATTAATACAACCTATGTTTTATAATTAAGCATCCCTCCAGCCTCAACATTAAAATACTAGTATTCACATTTAATTTCCCTCACACAAAACAACCCCAGCAATAAATTAAATAGCATTTACATTAAAAAAAATTGATATTAAGCCACATTAGTGCCCCCAAATCATATCATGCTATATAATAGTGCCCCCAAATCATATGCCACACATTGGTGCCCCCAAATCATATCATGCTATACAATAGTGCCCCCAAATCATATTGTGCTATACAGTAGTGCCCCCAAATCATATTCTGCCACAGTGTGAACATATTATAGGTTTTAGTGTACTTACCTTCTCATCTTCTTTTCTATTCTCGTTCCTGTCTTCTACTGTCGGCTCCTCAGACAGCACGCAGGACCCGGCCAGTTTGAAAATGCAGCTCTCTGTGCGGCACCTGTGATGTGGTGGTTGGTTCCTGGGGAGGAGCCAGCCTCCAGGAAGCCTGTCACTGACAGGCTGTCAGTGTCGGTGCACTGACTGCCCGGGACCCGGCCCATCTGACCATCGGCAGTTTTTGCATTTGCCAGAAGTGCCTTCCCTGTACTTCACTGTAATGAATGTCACTTGTCTGAGGTTCATTTTGTTGTTTAGTGCAGATGTTCACAATATATCTCAGTCTCTGAGCCCCAGCTGCCTTTACCTATCACTACTCCTGATAGGTTATCACAGTCCTGCAAAGGGATGTACAAATTATCTTTGGGCGTTCCCACTAAGTCCCTATCTACCTAATAACAAGATTCACAATACTCGGTCCCATCAAATAATAAATAAAAAGGTGGTTGTTTATCCATTTAGATTCCATTTTACCCTCAGACCTTTCACAGGCAATTTCAGCTGTTTCTCTCACAAGGCAGGATTGACAAGTTTGACTGGGCTCTCCCACTTGTCAGAGCTGATATTCCCCTGTCCCTCCTGGCTGTTGCCTCCTGGGCTTATTTTCTTCAGACACTTGCAGGGCTTTTCTACTAACAATATGAATTTGTTCTTTGCTCCCAGCTGACAGGTTTCTCTGCTGACCGGGAACCACTCCCACTGTTCAACCGCCAGTTTTTAGTCATTCCTCTCACACCTGACTCTCACTTTTCTCTCTCTGAGGTAATTCCTCTTCCTTCCTACAGTCACTCTCCCCTTGGTCTGCTGGGAACAAGGGAAGAGTGACCGTAGTATCAATCCCTGACAGTAGTGCAGATGTTCGGGCCATCATGTCTGCTGGCACTTTAAATGTATTTTATTGAGGTCAGTGAGACTATGACATATACTGGGAAGCCCCCAGTAATATCGGATTGGGTATAAGTCGCTTGAGAAATGGGAGTCTCTCAGTACCCGTAGCCCAGGGGCCAACAATGTCTTAATCCGGGCCTGCATATCACTTGCACCTGTTACAGGTTAGGTGTAAGTGCCGAGTAATAGTGACAACGGTTACGTATGCATGCTAGAACATGTTTGCAAGTTATGTACAGTATACATTAGTAACAACATTATATATGTGTAGCACCAGCTTTCCCGTAGATCCGCTGGGTGTCTATGAAAAGTGTATTGTGACCTGTGGGGTTTCCTTTACTTCCATTCTCAGTTAGCGCAGTGCCTCCACCTTGGTCTGAGTGCAGTAGGCTCTTCGTTGGATAGTGTTCTTGACAAGCAACACCAGAGGGAGCCCAAGGAACTAACTAACTAACAAAACCACAGGCGCACACAGAAAAATACAGCAATAGGCAAATTGTTTTATATATCAAACAAATTAGAATATCTCTTATATAAACCTTATTTTAAAAGTATCCCTTTAAAACAGGTGAAATATCGTAAATGTACAAGAATACAATGCAATACCTTATCCCTTTCTTACCCTAGCTAAGAGGTACCTCTACCTTAAATGCTTTCTTGCAATTATTCTCCAACTGTAATAATGTCTAGCAAAAGTACATTCTAAACTCAACACATATGCATCGACTAACTTAACATGTTCTACATCAACATATGCATATGTAGCAATAAAATGCAATTAAGTGGTCTTATGAGAAAATTAATGACAAGCAAATGTCTCTCCCACTTCTCTATCTCAGAAGCAGTAGACTATGGTAGAAAAGGCTCCAGAATAAAGTCGCTGGGGTCAGGTGGAATATGACTTGAAGAAGTTAGGCGTGTGCACACTTTCCTCCTTGTCTTGTCCTATTACATAGGCCCAGTCCTGCAGTGACCTATCCCTTTTCTCAGGGCTGGACTGGGACTAAAAATTGGCCCTGGCATTTAAAGTATACAGGCCCACCTTAGTTCCAGCAGGATAGAAACTGTGCGCCTTGAAGGGCGTGACCACATTGTGTTGTGGGTGTGGTCAACATGGGGCGTTGATACATTATAATAAAACATTACATTTTTCACGCCCTCCCAGCCACATCATGCCAACCCCTCCCAGACACATTATGACACCCCCAGCCCACTATACTTATCTATGCTTTTGGTAAGCAGGGAAGCTCTTAGTCTCACAAGATTACCAAATCTTGTGAGACTTAGAGTTCCTCGGCTTGCTCTGCAGGCTGTGTCCTATCCAGGGACTGGGAGCAGCTGTCCGCTCCCTCCTGCCAACCAGAGCTGGATTTAAGCTCGGGAGGCACGGATATTTAAGACAGGGGGCCCCTATTCTATAACATGGTTATCATTTTAGACAAATGTTAGACAGATACACAGGCAATACTGTTAGTTGCACGCAGCTCTGCCTTCACAAGCAGTACAGTGTGAAGTGGGACATGCCTCCCAACTGTCCTTGTAGTTGGACCAAATCTCAAACGAGACAGTCACCAAAGTTCGGGACAGTTGGCAGACAGTCCTGCTCTCTCCTACCTGTTCTTGTCACTTTCACCAACTGTGGCTGCTGGTGTCTTTAGTTGCTGCTTGTCTGGATCCTAGAATGTTGGAGGCCCTATTTGGGAAAAAAATGGGTACATGTAATTTAGAAAACTACAAGCAGCCCTGGTGTTTAATTAATACAACCTATGTTTTATAATTAAGCATCCCTCCAGCCTCAACATTAAAATACTAGTATTCACATTTAATTTCCCTCACACAAAACAACCCCAGCAATAAATTAAATAGCATTTACATTAAAAAAAAATTGATATTAAGCCACATTAGTGCCCCCAAATCATATCATGCTATATAATAGTGCCCCCAAATCATATGCCACACATTGGTGCCCCCAAATCATATCATGCTATACAATAGTGCCCCCAAATCATATTGTGCTATACAGTAGTGCCCCCAAATCATATTCTGCCACAGTGTGAACATATTATAGGTTTTAGTGTACTTACCTTCTCATCTTCTTTTCTATTCTCGTTCCTGTCTTCTACTGTCGGCTCCTCAGACAGCACGCAGGACCCGGCCAGTTTGAAAATGCAGCTCTCTGTGCGGCACCTGTGATGTGGTGGTTGGTTCCTGGGGAGGAGCCAGCCTCCAGGAAGCCTGTCACTGACAGGCTGTCAGTGTCGGTGCACTGACTGCCCGGGACCCGGCCCATCTGACCATCGGCAGTTTTTGCATTTGCCAGAAGTGCCTTCCCTGTACTTCACTGTAATGAATGTCACTTGTCTGAGGTTCATTTTGTTGTTTAGTGCAGATGTTCACAATATATCTCAGTCTCTGAGCCCCAGCTGCCTTTACCTATCACTACTCCTGATAGGTTATCACAGTCCTGCAAAGGGATGTACAAATTATCTTTGGGCGTTCCCACTAAGTCCCTATCTACCTAATAACAAGATTCACAATACTCGGTCCCATCAAATAATAAATAAAAGGTGGTTGTTTATCCATTTAGATTCCATTTTACCCTCAGACCTTTCACAGGCAATTTCAGCTGTTTCTCTCACAAGGCAGGATTGACAAGTTTGACTGGGCTCTCCCACTTGTCAGAGCTGATATTCCCCTGTCCCTCCTGGCTGTTGCCTCCTGGGCTTATTTTCTTCAGACACTTGCAGGGCTTTTCTACTAACAATATGAATTTGTTCTTTGCTCCCAGCTGACAGGTTTCTCTGCTGACCGGGAACCACTCCCACTGTTCAACCGCCAGTTTTTAGTCATTCCTCTCACACCTGACTCTCACTTTTCTCTCTCTGAGGTAATTCCTCTTCCTTCCTACAGTCACTCTCCCCTTGGTCTGCTGGGAACAAGGGAAGAGTGACCGTAGTATCAATCCCTGACAGTAGTGCAGATGTTCGGGCCATCATGTCTGCTGGCACTTTAAATGTATTTTATTGAGGTCAGTGAGACTATGACATATACTGGGAAGCCCCCAGTAATATCGGATTGGGCATAAGTCGCTTGAGAAATGGGAGTCTCTCATTACCCGTAGCCCAGGGGCCAACAATGTCTTAATCCGGGCCTGCATATCACTTGCACCTGTTACAGGTTAGGTGTAAGTGCCGAGTAATAGTGACAACGGTTACGTATGCATGCTAGAATATGTTTGCAAGTTATGTACAGTATACATTAGTAACAACATTATATATGTGTAGCACCAGCTTTCCCGTAGATCCGCTGGGTGTCTATGAAAAGTGTATTGTGACCTGTGGGGTTTCCTTTACTTCCATTCTCAGTTAGCGCAGTGCCTCCACCTTGGTCTGAGTGCAGTAGGCTCTTCGTTGGATAGTGTTCTTGACAAGCAACACCAGAGGGAGCCCAAGGAACTAACTAACTAACAAAACCACAGGCGCACACAGAAAAATACAGCAATAGGCAAATTGTTTTATATATCAAACAAATTAGAATATCTCTTATATAAACCTTATTTTAAAAGTATCCCTTTAAAACAGGTGATATATCGTAAATGTACAAGAATACAATGCAATACCTTATCCCTTTCTTACCCTAGCTAAGAGGTACCTCTACCTTAAATGCTTTCTTGCAATTATTCTCCAACTGTAATAATGTCTAGCAAAAGTACATTCTAAACTCAACACATATGCATCGACTAACTTAACATGTTCTACATCAACATATGCATATGTAGCAATAAAATGCAATTAAGTGGTCTTATGAGAAAATTAATGACAAGCAAATGTCTCTCCCACTTCTCTATCTCAGAAGCAGTAGACTATGGTAGAAAAGGCTCCAGAATAAAGTCGCTGGGGTCAGGTGGAATATGACTTGAAGAAGTTAGGCGTGTGCACACTTTCCTCCTTGTCTTGTCCTATTACATAGGCCCAGTCCTGCAGTGACCTATCCCTTTTCTAAGGGCTGGACTGGGACTAAAAATTGGCCCTGGCATTTAAAGTATACAGGCCCACCTTAGTTCCAGCAGGATAGAAACTGTGCGCCTTGAAGGGCGTGACCACATTGTGTTGTGGGTGTGGTCAACATGGGGCGTTGATACATTATAATAAAACATTACATTTTTCACGCCCTCCCAGCCACATCATGCCAACCCCTCCCAGACACATTATGACACCCCCAGCCCACTATACTTATCTATGCTTCTGGTGAGCAGGGAAGCTCTTAGTCTCACAAGATTACCAAATCTTGTGAGACTTAGAGTTCTTCGGCTTGCTCTGCAGGCTGTGTCCTATCCAGGGACTGGGAGCAGCTGTCCGCTCCCTCCTGCCAACCAGAGCTGGATTTAAGCTCGGGAGGCACGGATATTTAAGACGGGGCCCCTATTCTATAACATGGTTATCATTTTAGACAAATGTTAGACAGATACACAGGCAATACTGTTAGTTGCACGCAGCTCTGCCTTCACAAGCAGTACAGTGTGAAGTGGGACATGCCTCCCAACTGTCCTTGTAGTTGGACCAAATCTCAAACGAGACAGTCACCAAAGTTCGGGACAGTTGGCAGACAGTCCTGCTCTCTCCTACCTGTTCTTGTCACTTTCACCAACTGTGGCTGCTGGTGTCTTTAGTTGCTGCTTGTCTGGATCCTAGAATGTTGGAGGCCCTATTTGGGAAAAAAATGGGTACATGTAATTTAGAAAACTACAAGCAGCCCTGGTGTTTAATTAATACAACCTATGTTTTATAATTAAGCATCCCTCCAGCCTCAACATTAAAATACTAGTATTCACATTTAATTTCCCTCACACAAAACAACCCCAGCAATAAATTAAATAGCATTTACATTAAAAAAAATTGATATTAAGCCACATTAGTGCCCCCAAATCATATCATGCTATATAATAGTGCCCCCAAATCATATGCCACACATTGGTGCCCCCAAATCATATCATGCTATACAATAGTGCCCCCAAATCATATTGTGCTATACAGTAGTGCCCCCAAATCATATTCTGCCACAGTGTGAACATATTATAGGTTTTAGTGTACTTACCTTCTCATCTTCTTTTCTATTCTCGTTCCTGTCTTCTACTGTCGGCTCCTCAGACAGCACGCAGGACCCGGCCAGTTTGAAAATGCAGCTCTCTGTGCGGCACCTGTGATGTGGTGGTTGGTTCCTGGGGAGGAGCCAGCCTCCAGGAAGCCTGTCACTGACAGGCTGTCAGTGTCGGTGCACTGACTGCCCGGGACCCGGCCCATCTGACCATCGGCAGTTTTTGCATTTGCCAGAAGTGCCTTCCCTGTACTTAACTGTAATGAATGTCACTTGTCTGAGGTTCATTTTGTTGTTTAGTGCAGATGTTCACAATATATCTCAGTCTCTGAGCCCCAGCTGCCTTTACCTATCACTACTCCTGATAGGTTATCACAGTCCTGCAAAGGGATGTACAAATTATCTTTGGGCGTTCCCACTAAGTCCCTATCTACCTAATAACAAGATTCACAATACTCGGTCCCATCAAATAATAGATAAAAAGGTGGTTGTTTATCCATTTAGATTCCATTTTACCCTCAGACCTTTCACAGGCAATTTCAGCTGTTTCTCTCACAAGGCAGGATTGACAAGTTTGACTGGGCTCTCCCACTTGTCAGAGCTGATATTCCCCTGTCCCTCCTGGCTGTTGCCTCCTGGGCTTATTTTCTTCAGACACTTGCAGGGCTTTTCTGCTGACAATATGAATTTGTTCTTTGCTCCCAGCTGACAGGTTTCTCTGCTGACCGGGAACCACTCCCACTGTTCAACCGCCAGTTTTTAGTCATTCCTCTCACACCTGACTCTCACTTTTCTCTCTCTGAGGTAATTCCTCTTCCTTCCTACAGTCACTCTCCCCTTGGTCTGCTGGGAACAAGGGAAGAGTGACCGTAGTATCAATCCCTGACAGTAGTGCAGATGTTCGGGCCATCATGTCTGCTGGCACTTTAAATGTATTTTATTGAGGTCAGTGAGACTATGACATATACTGGGAAGCCCCCAGTAATATCGGATTGGGCATAAGTCGCTTGAGAAATGGGAGTCTCTCAGTACCCGTAGCCCAGGGGCCAACAATGTCTTAATCCGGGCCTGCATATCACTTGCACCTGTTACAGGTTAGGTGTAAGTGCCGAGTAATAGTGACAACGGTTACGTATGCATGCTAGAACATGTTTGCAAGTTATGTACAGTATACATTAGTAACAACATTATATATGTGTAGCACCAGCTTTCCCGTAGATCTGCTGGGTGTCTATGAAAAGTGTATTGTGACCTGTGGGGTTTCCTTTACTTCCATTCTCAGTTAGCGCAGTGCCTCCACCTTGGTCTGAGTGCAGTAGGCTCTTCGTTGGATAGTGGATAGGGAAAAAAACCTTTATTTTTTAATGGGTTTTTTCATTAATGATCATATTATTAAGAGGTGACAATAAATGAATCCTTTTTTTTCTGTGCATTCTGGTGGGACTTTATAGCCACATATATGTATTGTGCTCCTGCAGTTTTTTGTGTCTGTCAGAACGTGTGTACCTTGACCTGTATTCAACAAGAGATGTTTCTTCAGATCCACTTGTAGTTGAACACAGACATGTGTATGCCCGAATTACGTGTGGGTTTTTTTTGTTTTTTTTTAAAAAGCACAAACATTCAAGTTACTTGTCTTAATGCATAGGACCTTAATGAATAATGCCGAGTTAAATTATTGTTGGGCATGATTTATAATCAAAACTGCCCATAAAAATAGAGTATTTTCACCCATATGCTGAGTTCAAGGCATCTCAAGAGACCTCTAGCTCTGAACCTGTAACATATACGCCAGATTTACAGCAGACTTACACATTACCAGGTCATAATTACAAGACTCATTCTCCATTAGGTTTGTAATGCAGCAGATATGATCTAAAATATACCCACAAAATTCTATAATATATATGATCGACAAAGAAAGCACCTATCCGCTTTCAGAGGTGAAGTTACAATCAGCCAATCGGGAGAGACTAACTAGTGCTGGTGACCATTAAGATCAGTGTGTATTTTCCCTCTAGCAGGTTTAAAAGATACGTCTTCTGATTGGCATATCTGCATCTAAGTGCTGGTCTGCCTCAGCTGCTGCTCAGTGAACATGCCCTTACTGTATTCGGACTACCTTAGACTGCACCTCCCCATACCTGCTCTCCAGTTGTTAAGAGGTGCAAGTGTAGATAGTCCAACTCTGCATACACACGTGCTGCAAGAGCAGTACAAATCTGTGGATTTTATGTTATGCAAAAATGCATACTTTCAGCTCATCATCAGCCCCTTTGTTAATTTTATTAAACAGAAACTGTGTGACACACACAGTTTCCTAGTCTTAAACTGTCACTCATTCGCTAGATGCAATGAAACAATTAGTGTATGTACCAACTAATTATGTAAGCCCAGGTACCAAGCACCATGAGTTAAACAAGTGCAGTATATATATATATATATATATATATATATATATATATATATATATATATATATATAGATATATATTTATTTATTTCTAAAAATAATACATGTGAGTGTGTGTATATGTGTGTGTATGTATACACACACACACATACACTCTATATGGACAAAAGTATTCGGACAGCAGCGATAACAGCTTCCACTCTTCTTGGAATGCTTTACACAAGATGTTGGAGTGTTTCTGTGGGAATTTGTGCCCATTCATTCTGTAGAACATTTATGAGGTCAGGCACTGATGTTGGACGAGAAGTCCTGGCTCACAATCTCTGTTTCAGTTCATCCCAAAAGTTTTCGATGGGGTTGAGGTCAGGGCTCTGTGCGCGCAAGTCAAGTTCTTCCAAACCGAACTCATCAAACCATTGTAACAGATTACTGGATTACTACTACTAATCTTGATTAGCACTGGCTTACCTGAGGTGCGGAGTCTAATGATCTCCCCGGTGTTCACCAAGAACCGCCGCAAGGCAGGGTGGGCTTCGCTGCCAGGAGTCGCAAGTCCTCAGGTTCGCCCCAAGTTGTAGTGCAGCGGAGTAGGTGCAGAAAATGCGAAGTCAATCATGCCGGGTCGGTACACAAGAATGAGAAGCAGGCAGAATCAGAAGGCAAGCTCAGAGTCGATCAGGCCGGGTCGGTACACGGGTCACAAGAATAGAGGAGTAGTCAGCAAGCCGGGTAGGTACACAGGGGTTGGAGAGGCAGAATAGTGGTACAGGCAGGGGTCAGAACACAGGCAAACAACAGGAGACTGAAAGACACAACAATCCACGAAGAACAGGAGCCAGGAACAGGTAAGCGTTGCTCTGACACTCAGCAAGTGTCAGAATGATCTTTAAATACTGACGGGGTTTCAAAATCCCCGCCTCTAGGCTGCTGTCACATGACCGCCTCCGGGTAGTGTGGATTCCGGACGGCGGCGATAAGGTAAGTCCGTAGCAACCATGTCTTTGTAGTCTTTGCTTTGTGCACTGGGGCACAGTCATGTTGGAATAGAAAAGGGCCTTCCCCAATCTCTTGCCACAAAGTTGGAAGCATAGCATTGTCTAAAATGACTTGGGATGCTGAATCACCGCCCAAACCCTGAAAAAACAGCCCCATATCATTATCCCTCCTCTACCAAACTTCACAGTTGGCATAATTCAGTCAGGCAGGTAACGTTCTCCTGGTATACGCCAATCCCAAACTCGCCCATCCTGACTGCCTAATGGAGAAGCGTGTTTCACCACTCCACAGAACACGTTTCAACTTTCCACTGCTCCATAGTCCAGTGTCGGTGTGCTTTATACCACTTCATCCGACGCTTGGCATTGGTCTTGGTGATGTCAGGCTTGCATGCAGCTACTTGGCCATGGAATCCCATTCCATTAAGCTCCCGCCGCAGAGTTTTTGTACTTACATTAATACCAGTAGAAGTTAAGAACTCTTCAGCTATGGAATCAGCAGAGCATTGATGACTTTTACGCACCATGCACGTTAGCAAACGTTGACCCCTCTCTGTGATTTGACATGGTCTTCCACTTCATGGTTGAGTTGCTGTTATTTCTATACGCTTCCACTTTCTATCACTTATAGTTGACCGTAGAATATCCAGCATAGATGAAATTTCACAAACCGTCATATTGCAAAGGTGGCATCCTATGACAGTACCACGCTTGAAGTCAATGAGCTTTTCAGAACAACCCATTTTGTATCACAAATATTTGCGAATGGAGACTGCATGTCTAGGTTGATGCTTGATTATATAAACCTCTGGCAATGGGTCTGATTGAAACACCTCTATTCAATAATTAACAGGTGTGGACAAATACTTTTGTACATATAGTGTATATAAAACTTCATTGGAACATGGAGAGCTAGCCATATAATATCTGGTCACAAGTTTACTGAGCCTCCGATGTGATACATTTTAGGCATCATAGTAGCTAAGATTCATTATCGTAAAACATACTGCCATCTGCTGATCCGAACATGTATTTGCAAATATTTATATCATTCTGGTGTCAGATCTGTAAGCACTGAAGGGGGTTCTCCGCTGTTCCAGTATAAGACCAAACACTAGGGTGCATTTATTATTTACCTTTATGCCCTGTAATAGCATACAATGAATATCCTGCAGTTTCCTTTCCAGAGCAGCTTTCTATTGTCGAGTGCCTTAAGTATGTGCCCTGATGAAGGCAACTGGAGGTAGATTTAGCCAGTGTGTTAAGGAGTGTAACATACACCAATCAGCCACAACATTAAGACCACCTGTCTAATGTTGTGTAGTCCCACCCCCTCGTGCCACCAATACAGTATGGGTGGAAGAAAAGCAAGTGGATGCAGTGTGATACTCTCGGCAATGTACTGCTGGGAACCCTTGGGTCCTGGTATTCATGTGGATATTATTTTGACACATACGCAACTGGATTGGACAAACAATTTTTAATAACATTATTAATTGGGAGCTTGGACGGTCTTCCTCTAACTACAGAATCGCAGACTTTAGCCTACTAAGTGGATGGATTATATCAATGGTACAAAGGTAAGAACCCTTTTTGGATTATATTATTAAAAAAAAAAAAAACAACTAGAAATGTTAGTAGACTGTTGTCTGGAACTAGGAGGTTAGTGTGTGCTGGAATAGAACCTTGGCAGGTAAGAAAAATCTGATCATATGTTTATTTTTATTTTATCTTGCTTTTCAATACTGCCATAGGCCTACGATTACATTCATATTTGACGTTTGATAGAACAAAGTGATATATTTTGGGATATTGTCAGCGGAAGTTGATGACATGTGAAATGTGCATGTACAATATTAGTTTAAAATAATGGTGATGTTTCATTTAGAATGTCAATGTCAAGAATATTGGTAGGTTATTTGGCTGCTAACAAATTTACCCTACTCTGTGTGTGTGCGTGCGTGTGTGTTAGGGAATTTAGACTGTAAGCCCCAATTGGCAGGGACTGATGTGAGTGAGTTCTCTGTATAGCGCTGCGGAATTAGTGGCGCTATATAAATAAATAGTAATAATAATAATAGACATAGTAATACATAGTAGACATAATAATGTAATTGTTTTAAGTATACTTCAGTGATAAGGTTTTCTTATAGACATGTATTAAAATGTAAATTTAGAAAACAATGAAAATATGAACCCCCACAAATGACATTAATAACGACAGCAGAATGAAGCAATTAATTATGAGCTCATGTTTTCTTAAGCTGACTCGCAGCACTGCTATTTGTTATTAAAGTAATTCTATCGTTTTCAAATAAGCATTGCCCAAGCTATTGTATTGTGTTTCTAACGCACAAAGTTATTTATTTTAGCAGATGTAAATAGTCAACAATTCAATACATTATTATATTGTAATAAAGTACAGTACAGCCAATACCAAAAGATAAGTACATACCAATGCTATCGCATGCGCTCGCTGCGCACCCCCGGGCCCCGGTGGACAGTATATCTGTTAGAATACTGTGTCAGAGTTGACTGAGGGCCAGGGTGTGTGCAGCTATGATTATATACAGTACAGTGTTACACTTGAACAATAGAGATGACGTAGATTGTTTCTATAGGTCCAGACGTTGGGTGGATTCAGGGTAAACAGATCATAGGCTGATTCAATCTAAGGAATCCAAAGTAGGGGGTCGTCTCTCCAGGGGGTCTGCTCCTTTCATAGCCAGCATCATACAAAGGTTTTTTCTCTAATATCAATAACTAAAGTATGCAATGTGCGATCTCTTCGCCGACTGCACCGGACAGCTGCTGATGATTAGGGGATCAATATGATATCAGGCATGACACCTTTCCTATAACCTAAACCTTTAATAACACTAAAATGTACATATAATCATACTATATATATATATATATATATATATATATATATATATATATATATATATATAGACTAATAATAAACCAAATATTATCTGCTCATAAATTACAGTGTAACGAAACCAATATGAATACGAATTATATAGATAACTAAATGTTGTAATGCGAGTGTGTGCGTGCGTATTTTACTGTGCGATTGCATCACGCCATGTGTTACGAAGCGTACGCTTCGCAATCGCACGGCAAACCAATATTCAACCAATATACTTTCGTTCATCCAATTATACGACTTCGACATTGTCCATATGTTTTGTTACATATATAAAGAGTGTTGACATTTCTTTTAAGCTATAGAATGTTGGATATTTTAAAATATTAGTGAAAATTTGCGACTTCAATGTATAATACATTTTTTATTTAGAAGTAATTGCTTGTAGATACATTTTTATCGGAGCAGAAAACTTGGTAGAGGTAACTAAAGAGTGGATGTGAATAGTCCCACTTAAAAGGAATGTGTGATAAAGTAGAATGTAACTTTGAATAAAGTATAACTAAAGTATAAGCTACTGTTCCATCATTGATATATGTAACAACTGAATGGTAAAATTATAGATAGTAATGCTGATAGAAGATAATTGAACTAAACTTTAGGTATTTGATAAAGAAAAGATTAGGGAAGGAGCCTGTTTCGCCCTTAAATTGTTGAAGATTGCCTGTAGGGCCTCCTGAAAAGAATATGATAATGTATAGTCTGTTATTGATAGAAAAGGGTTTTAAAATAAATTGCCAGTAATAGCAAAATTTAAGTGTGTGAAAATCATTTTATTTCTAATTGTTTAGAAATTTGTTTTCATTTGCCATATTTTTAAAACATTGTATTTTAAAGTAAGGTGTCTTTACATAGATTAGCTTTGATCTAAGGGTACAGAGAGTTGAGAATAGTAGCGTACGAGAGTCTGTATATTTGAAGACATGAGTGTGTGTGTGTGTGTGTGTTTTGATGGTTCCCTCCTTCAGCTACAACGGCAGGTTTTGACTGCTTAGGTCCTAATTACTGTTACTGAAGGTTGGTAAGCTCATTTTCGCAAGCAACTGTGGCAAGGTTTTTATAGGTGGAGGGTTGTTTTTTTGTCTGACGTACCCATCACTACCTGTCGGGTACTTCAGACTTTTAGTCACTGCACAAAAAGTCATGGATGATGGAGAAAAAAACCCAAAACGTAAATAACTGCGGAAAAAGGTGAAAAAGTAATTAGTTGAGGATCAAATTGCTGTCAATTTGATTAGTAACCTGTGGAGCTGCTTTTTGGTTTTGTTTCACTCCCTGATGGCAAAATGGCATGGGTGATACAAAACGGAGGTTTATTATATCACTGTGGTTTTCCTGTGTGTACCTTTTATTTTTATCCACCTAAAGTCAAGTGTTTGGTTGTGAAAGCAGCCAAAAGCAATTGTATATCAAATAAAGACAGTAACGTTGTAATAATAGAAAGTTGAAGTTTAGTGGTGTCACGGGAAAACAAGAAACTCTGTAGAAGGGGGCACACCTAGACTTGTGACAAATGCGTCAACCTACATTGTCAATGCTAGTATCAGTCTTTGAGGATAATTAATGATAAGATTGTCTGGAAAATAGCACCCTGATGAAGGCCCTATATTGGAGGGAGTACTGTGTTTGTAGTGCAGCTAGAAACCTATCTGTGTTATTATTTTGACTGAAGATTTTCTAGAGACCAGTGGTGTAACCAGGGAGCTGGGCAGTCTAGCAAGGAGCAAATGGAGGGGACAGCGCTGTATAATATGGCGTTAAGTCTAGATATGTTCACTAACCCCCGTGTTCTGGTTTTGGATCTGGATTAACTTCGTGTTTTGGTTTTGGCAATACCGCCCTTGCGTGTTTTGGTTTTGGATCCCTATTTTTTTCTAAAATCCCTATTTTTATTTGCTAAAATCACATAATTTTGTTTGTTTTTTCCCTACATTATTATTAACGTCAATAACACTAATTTCAAGTCATTTGCAGTCAGTTTGGACCATCTCACAGGTTACAATATTATTTTCATACATTTTCAAACAAAGACTGCTGCGACCTGGCTGGATGCTAAGCGACAAAGCAATGAGTCAAACACACGGCCGTTCCTAGCACATCTAGGAAACATTGCCACACAGCAGTGTCAGTAAAGAAAAGTGGTGCAAGAAGGAATTGTCCTTGGATCATGAAATCAGTTATGGTTCATCTGATTGCTCCACCCGTTTCCTGGATAACTGCGGTAATTCTACAGCTAATACATGGCGATGAGCGCTGATCTCCCGGAATGTGTGCTTTTATTAGACCCAGACCAATCCAGGTTGCCAGACAATGCACTAAAAAGAGCCATTGTATTTCACAGCTGTGAATTACAATGATGTAAAGTGCAGATTACAAACACTTTGTGCAATACTGATAAAACAGCAGCAAAGTGGAAGGTAATACATATACACGTCTATTTAGATTTCCATGCTTACATTACTTCTGCAAGCAGTGTTGTTCTTTGTTAATAAATCTGTTGTCTTTATACCGTTCAAAAAAATGAAAAATAATCCTCCACCATTCTTTGGATGTTGATAGTTGATAGTAGGATCAGGTGGAGTTACAGCAGAGGTGTCACTAATTCTGATCAATTATTTTACAGTAGACCAGACCAGATGTCAAAATGTTGTGCTGAGTCATCTGCATCATCAATGGGTGTCTAAGATTTTTGCAAAGCACACAACAGTATATAGCACATATAGGAAAACATTGGCACACAGCGGTAGCTGAAATGAAAAGTGGTGCAAGATGGAATTGTCCTTGGGTCCTCCCACCCACCCTTATGTTGAATTCAAAAAAGGACATGCACACTTTAACACACCAAGCACTTCAGCGACAAGGAGTGCCACTTTTGAGGCTGATGTGCTCGGTTTGTTTGGGAACCCACAAAACAAGTTAACAGTGTGCTAAGGCACCTAAGGTAACAGTGCTGTTAATGAACTCTACTGTGACAAGATGTTGTCATCATCCTCAGCCTCATCCTCACCCTCATCAGTTTGTACATAATCCTCACACATTATTAATTCATCACCACTGGAATCCACCATTACAGAAGTCTCAGTATTTTTATGTAATTGGCGGGAAAGGCCTTCTTCGTGGAACTTGAAGTTAATTTTTATGAACATCATCTTTTCCACATTTTGAGGAAGTAGCCTCCTACACCGATCGCTGACAAGGTTCCTGGCTGTGCTGAAAACTCTTTCCGAGTACACACTGGAGGGTAGGCAGCTTAAGCAGTGCAAAGCGAGTTGGTACATGGGTCTCCAAATTCCCTTTTTTTTCCTCTCGGTATGTAAAGGGACTGTCTGATGTATCTATTACTATGCTGTTGTGAAAATAATCCTCAACCATCCTTTGGATGTTGATATTAGGATCAGGTGGAGTTACGGCAGAGGTGTTTCATTTTTTGGTCAATTCTTTTAGACCAGACCAGATGTCAAAATATTGTGCTAAGTCATCTGCATCATCCCTGGGTCTCTTGGGAAAGCTAAGTTTTTTCCTAGCAGCAGTTGAGTGAGAAACTAAAGGAGGAGACGCCGTCCTGTCGCGTAACACTTGAGCTGTCATCTTGCTCACCAGGAGTTCCTTGCATCTCTTCAGATTTGGGTCAGTTGGAAACAAAGAGAAGACATAGCTCTTAAACCGAGAATCAAGCACAGTTGCCAATATGTAGTGATCCAATTTCAATGTTTTGATAACTCTTGGATCCTGGCGAAGTGAATAAAATACTTGATCTACAAGTCCGACATACTTAGTGTAATTGCTTTGTTTAATCTCCTTCAGTTTCTCAAGCTGCTTTTCCAAAAGTCTAATTAAGGGAATCACTTGACTAAAGCTAGCAGTGTCTGAACTCACTTCACAGGTGACTACTTCGAACTACTTCAGCACTTTGCACAACACGGAAAGTATTGAGTAAAATACATCCCCCCTCCTTTCCCAATGTCATGGCTTGCGGAGTAAGTATGGATGGCTTTTCGCTGTTCCTCCATCCGCAGAAGCATTTAACGGGTGGAATTCTACCTTATCACCACCTCTTGCTTCAGTTGGTGGCAGGGCAAATTAAATTGATCTTGTAACTGCTGCAATCTCCTACATGCTGTTGCCGAATGCCGGAAATGTGTAGATATTTTACGGGCCACAGACCGCATCTCCTGCATGTCACAACCAAGTTTATTGTGTGAGCAAAACTGAATGTGATGGAATACACCCAGCTGTAATGCTCTCACAATATTAGTGGCATTATCAGAAATGACGCAACGATAACGTTTTGCCTCGTTTTCAATTCTGAGGATGCGAAGTGTTTGTGTGGGTATGTCTTATAGGTTAATTGAGGGTGAGGAATCTTAAAGTGTGTTTCCTGTAGGAAAACATCTTGAGGCGTTTAAAATGTTACAAGGCCATTGTGTGTTTAGTATGAGAATTAAGACCATTAGCATTGAGGGAGAAGATTTTAAGGGTCATGGAGGATCTGAGTACCTGGAATGAGCAAGAAGGCTATGGACTGAAGGGAAGGTGGAGACAGGTAGGAGAGAGAGGGAGACCAATCTCCCTAAAGGGAAACAAGTCCAGGCTTGAAGTAAGAGGTACAACATAGGTATCGGAAAGAGTGGGGGAGGGCATGGACTGCCAAAAGTGGACAGGTCGAGTGACCAGAAAACGATTGTGGGAGTGGCATGACGGGCCATAGATGAAGACAATGAGAGAACATAATAGAGAGAAATAGAAGGAAAAACATTCCTATCTGAACAAAACAAATGCATCCCATTGGGATACCCAATGGGATACAGATTGAGGTGTAGATAAGTGACGATGAGGCACCATCAAAATTTGACTTCCAAGTATCCTTAGAGACAGCGGCCCCTCAAAGAGAGGTAAATAACTAAAGATGCTAAACGGCGTATATAAGCCATGAAAAATACGTTGTAGAATTTAGTGAGTGGCCATATATTATTAAAAGTCTAACAAACATAAAATGATAATATAAAGAAAGGGAAAAAAAATCAACAGTAAATATAAATGTATCACAAGGTGAAAATAGGTGAGCAGGTTGAAGGTGTCACTATGACAGTTGAGATCCTGTGAAAATGAGTGGGAGACTCAAGGGGACGCTTGTTCAGAGAATAATGAATCCTGGGTTCAAGGTGTCCCCTCTCATAGCGATAACCTGGAATGCTATTTAATGTCGGGCTAGGCAAGGGGAAGAAGACCTAATTACTAAGCAGGATGCTATTAATTTAATGTTGGGGCTGTATGGGGGAAATAGACATATTTATTAAATGTGAATGCTATTAATTAACCTCTGGGACTGATTGGGTGGAAGGATTAAGCAAAAGAGCTACTAATTTAATGCTTGGTTGATTTGGGGAGGGAGGCCTAGATTGTTCACTCAATGCTTGGCCTTCCAGGAGGTGAATGGTAACTATGTCTTTTAGGGCCTCAACAATCCAGGATCCGGCCAAGTAGCAACTGGGCTTAAGGCATCAGCATCAGGTAGTCAGAGCTGCAAGAACAGGTAGGAGAGTGCAGCACAGTGTTGGAGAATCACCTTACGCTTGTAGATGACTAGGCTACACCTCCCCGAGAGGCAGCTACTCCCACTAAAATGCAGGTAGGGGGGTGCCACTGTTCTCTCTTAACCAGGGCACTAAAATGTCTAGTTACAGCTCTGCCCCATTCTGTGTTCATTCCCTTTATGCCAACACACACTTTTATTGCCAAATTTGTTTAAATAAGCTTGCTGATCTATATCCCTATGTGCATTATATTGAAACTGATGTATCTGTGTTCGTACTTTGGAAAAATAAAGCATTTAAATAAATGCTCACTAGGCATTCAGCATTTTTACAAGTTTTGTGTAGTTTCATCAGAAAGTGAATGTATAAGCCTCAACAAAAGGAAACAGGTGTAACCTGTCTCAACTGCTGCATGGGCAAACCAGGAAGAAACCATTGTGCATAACTCATTTTTGAATATTCTAATCCACAATTAAAGTCACCCAGGCATGAAGCTCAGAGCTATAGTCTGACCTTTTCACTCTGCCTAATTTTAAATAACTTATCCCTAACAATTGATGCAATCATTTCCCACCAACTGTTTAGTCGCAAGTCATACCTGCAGATTGCACTGGCCTGGCCCCCTAGTTAATTTCATCCTTTGTATAAAGGATTCATACAAAACTATCACTAAGACCTGACAAGGCTTCTGGTCATAAGGACGTATTTCAATAAAATTATCACTTCTGTTATAATGTAGAGATGAGAGGGCTCGGATATCTGAAATCCGAGCCCACCCGAACGTTGCCGATCCGAGCCGGATCCGAGACAGATCCGGGTATTCCCGCCAATTGCAAAACTAAAACCGAGGCTCTGAGTCATAATCCCGCTGTCGGATCTCGCGATACTCGTATTCTATAAATTCCCCGCTAGCCGCCGCCATCTTCACTCGGGCATTGATCAGGGTAGAGGGAGGTTGTGTTAGGTGGTCCTCTGTCCTGCTATATCTCGTGCTGTGCTTTGCTGTGCTGTTCAGTTCTGTGCTGTGCTGTGCTGTGTTGTGTTTTGCTCAGTCCAGTGGTGCTGTGTCCTGTGCTCTGTCCTTCTGAGTTCAGTGGTGCTGCTGGGTCCTGTGCTGTGTCCTGTTCAGTCCAGTGGTGCTGTGTCCTGTGCTCTGCCCTTCTAAGGGCATTGTTATTTCCCCATTATTCCCAAGTTATAAAAATTTTAAGAAAAGTTATAAAAAAATAAATAAATAATAATTATAAAAGAAAGAAATTAAAAAAAAATATCCAAAAACTATCCTGCAGTATAAGTCCATTGGTACTGCAATATTACAAAGTTCACTGATTCTACAGTATAAGTCCATTGGTACTGCTATATTACAAAGTTCACTGATTCAGCAGTATAAGTCCATTGGTACTGCTATATTACAAAGTTCACTGATTCAGCAGTATAAGTCCATTGGTACTGCAATATTACAAAGTTCACTGATTCTGCAGTATAAGTCCATTGGTACTGCTATATTACAAAGTTCACTGATTCTGCAGTATAAGTCCATTGGTACTGCTATATTACAAAGTTCATTGATTCAGCAGTATAAATCCAGTGGTACTGCAATATTACAAAGTTCACTGATTCTGCAGTATAAGTCCATTGGTACTGCTATATTACAAAGTTCACTGATTCAGCAGTATAATTCCAGTGGTACTGCTATATTACAAAGTTCACTGATTCAGCAGTATAAGTCCAGTGGTACTGCTATATTACAAAGTTCACTGATTCAGCAGTATGAGTCCAGTGGTACTCTCCTGTGCCGCATATAATTTTTAAAGGCTTTGCCGAATGTGTGTGGCTTAGGGGTACGCTCTCTTGTGCTACATATAATGGAAAACAAAAATTTGGAGGATAAAGTAGGGAAAGATCAAGACCCACTTCCTCCTAATGCTGAAGCTGCTGCCACTAGTCATGACATAGACGATGAAATGCCATCAACGTCGTCTGGCAAGCACGATGCCCAATCTCCTAGTACAGGGCATGTAAAATCCAAAAAGCCCAAGTTCTCAAAAAGTAGCAAAAAGAGAAACTTAAAATCATCTGAGGAGAAACGTAAAGTTGGCAATATGTCATTTACGACACGTAGTGGCAAGGACAATTCCATCTTGCAACTCTTTTTTTTCTTTGCCAGCTCTTTTTGTGGGGGTCCAAACAAACCAATCATTTCAGGCACAGTTTGGTAGGCCCTTTCGCTGAAATGATTGGTTTGTTAAAGTGTGCATGTCCTATTTCAACAACATAAGGGTGGGTGGGAGGGCCCAAGGACAATTCCATCTTGCAACTCTTTTTTTGCCATTATGTGACCATTCAACAGTCAAAACAAATTCAACAAATTAAACCAAAAGTAAAATGCCCTGTCATAATCAAAAACAAGAGGTATCGATGTGCTAGAACTACTGTAGTGTTTATAAGTTATAAACACTACACTTGAAAGCTTGAGCCTTTAAATGAAAAAGTCACTCCTCATTGCACGAATATTTGCAACAGGGACAATTTTTTGGTTAACAAAGTCAACAAATAACACTTCGACGCTGTCTGTCTTTCACATACTTGATGGGATCTCAATGATGAATGCTCTGTACCATGGTCGTCTAAAACAAGAGTTATTGACAAGCTATAACTACTGTAGTTTTTATAAATTATAAACACTACACTTGAAAGTTGGAGGAGGTATTGTGGCCCCGGTACCAAATTGGGTACCGGGGCCACTCCACTATGCAGTCCAGATAAAGGCGTATCAGATATTAAACAACGTTGACTGTTGCTGCCAAATCATAAATTAATGAAAATGACCTGTCATCGTCAAAAACAAGAGGTATTGACACGCTCGAACTACACCCTGTATATGCTGCAGAGGATGTAGGAGCAGGCAGCTGTGCAGTGGAATTCAGACCATTTGAAGGCGGAGGTATTGTGGCCCCGGTACCAAATTGTGTACTGGGACCACTGCACTATGCAGTCCAGAAAGCTACCTCGGTGAAACGTTTTGGACTAAAAACAATATTGTGAGGTGTGAGGTGTTCAGAATAGACTGGGAATTAGTGGAAATGATTGTTATTGAATGTTATTGAGGTTAATAATAGCGTAGGAGTGAAAATAAACCAAAAAACTTGATTTTAACACTTTTTATGTTTTTTTCAAAATAAATCCGAATCCAAAACCTTAAATCCGAACCAAAACCTTTCGTCAGGTGTTTTGCAAAACAAATCCGAACCCAAAACCTCAAGCAAATCCGAATACAAAACACGAGACACCAAAAGTGGCCGGTGCACATCCCTATTATAATGTACCACTCATATAGACATTTCTATTTATGGTAATGTGCATTCAAATGATGAAATGTATATGCTATAACAACATATTTTATTTTACATTTACTGACTAAGATAAGTTTCGGATCATAGGATTTCTTTGTTGTAATTTTTTGGCATTAAATATAAACACTTTTGTTATGTTGATCTCACAGGATGGACTGAAAATACACATTTTAGGGACTGAAGTAAGTGAGTTCTCTGTACAGAGCTGCGGAATTAGTGGTGCTATATAAATAAATGAAGCTGATTTTGTGGCTATGTTATAAAAACACCTCTGCTTTGAAATGGCATGAAAAATCAAATGTTCTAATTGTATTTTGGAAAGATTAGATTTTTCATTTTAAACCTAATTATAAGTGTCTCTACAGCAGCAGTCAATAACATTTCCAGCAAACAAATATAGTACAAGCTTAGCTGATATTATGGATCGATTGATACTATTGAAGTACTTGAAATACTCTACTATACAGTTAATTTTATTTTCATTCACCATCACATAGCTGAAGAGAACCAAACAAACAAAAATTACATAATCAGAAAGAATACCACATGATCAATTATGTTACAACATTGCACAAGAATAATTTGGTTAATACATAATAACTTAACTAAATAAAGCAATAATGCCATGGGAAGATAAAAAGGAAGATTACTAGTAATAACTAGTGGACCACTGAGGGAAAGGGATTTAATAGAAGTGCTAAGAAGCCTTAAGTCTCACATAGAGGCAGAACTCGTGAGTTGTGCATGCCCACACTATTTATAGCACCCTGGCTGGCTGGGACTTTCAGTTCCACAAAACAGGTTTGCCTAGTGCTGGTTCAGTGAAAATCGGGGGGGGCCCACGCAAAATTTTTCCCCAATTTTCACAGAACCAGCAGTAGGCTGGCAGCACTACGGTTACTAGTGAATAGAGTGCAGCCCCACGCGTTTTTTTTTTTTTTAAACTTTGATCTATTTTTTACAGTTTTGACTGCTGCCGGGACCTCAAGCTGTATGACAGGCAGTGTAACAGTGATGGGTTTATAGAATACGCTGCTAGCAAGCAGCGTGTTGTATCTGGCGTGTTTTAAAGCAAACTCAGGAGAGTTTGCTAAATCGCAGCTTCATACATTTGAGACTTGTATAGCCAGAGTTGTCAAACATTCGAGAGTTTGATCTCTATCGATTTGGGAAATAGCGATTTTGACAGATTATTTATTGCAGGATTGTGTTGCATTTACTGCAACCTTCCGAAAAAAATTTGATGAGCCAGGGCGTGTTTCCTCAGCCGCTTCAAGTTCACTCAGACACCAACAGGGTTCCCGTAGCTCTTACTCAATACGTTATCCAGTTCCGTACACTTTCATCTGAGCTGCAATGGAATAATGAAGCCCTCGTGGTAACATTCTGGCAAGGGCTGACTGACCGAATTAAAAATGTTTTAGCTTCGCAGGAACTGCTTACTGCCCTAGGCGCTCTGATCTCATTGTGACACTGAGTTGACATCGTATGTCGAGTGGGGGCTTCAGAGAAAGAACCTTCTCAGCGGAATCCTGTGTTAGCGGTCACCCAGAGCCTACCCTCTAATGACATAGAGGAGCCTATGCAGTTACAGCGCTCTAGGCTCGCTCCTGAAGAGAGAAGGATAATTTCTAGTGGACTTTGTCACTACTGTGCTGACCCAGGACATCACTTTGTCTCGTGCCCTAAACACCAGGGAAATGCCAAACCCTAATCTGTGAACGAGAGGTCAGATAGGGGAGATTCCAGTCCTCTCCAGAATTTAATAATATGTCTGCTGGTTAAATTCTCATTACCCTTCATGGTCCCAGGGAATCTAAACAACTGCTTGCCTGTTAGGAACTCCCAAGCCAGTACAGTGAAACTCGGGGACTACTCTGAAGGCCCGGTGTTCGCTGGAGCCCCTAGTGGTGGGGACAGACTTGGCTGCGGGCCGACCGAGGGTCGAGTAACATATACTGACTTAAAGGAGCACCCAGGAGTGGAGTGATTGGTGGGCTGTAGTGAAGAGGGAATCCAAGGTCAAAGGTCACTAGCACAGATACAAAATCCAGGGACAAGCGAAGGGTCAGACACACAGGCAAAGAAGCAAAATCCTGAATCCAGGAAAAAAGGTCAAGGTCAGAAGAGAAGGTTCACAGGTCCAGGAACAAGCAGAGGTCAAAACACGGGTAGTCAATCCAAAGTAGCAATAACCAACAGAGAGAACAAGCAGGCAGCAGAACTGAGGGCAGAACGTTATAACCGGCAGTGAGGCTGCAGACCTCACTGCCCTAAATACCACAAGCCACCAATCAGAGCCTAGCTCTGAGTCTCACACAGCCCCTATACTAATTAAATTAATCAGCCCACAGGCTGTGTTAATTTGCGCGCATGCGCCCAGGTACTAGTAACGCCGGGACGCAGCGCCAGATGAGAAGCGTCGGACCGTTGCCTTGGCAACGGCCGGCCAGGAACTGCAAAGACCGGGACGCCATAGGACACAGGAAGCGAGCTGCGGCGGCTCGTGACACTGCCATTCTGGACTCTGGGGCAGCCGAGAATTTTATTTCTTCCGATCTAGTGGAATCCTTGTCACTCCATACCACATTACTGCCTACCCCAGTGGTGCTCACAGCCGTTGATGGGTGTCCGATTCCTAATGGGAGAATTCTGACACGAACGGAACCATTGTCTCTCCAAGTCGGGGCTCTGCATTTCAAAAAAATATCTTTCTATGTGTTGTCGCACACCACCAGTCCGGTTATCCTTGGTTTACCGTGGCTCTGTCTGCATTCTCCTCATATTGATTGGCTGTCCACTCAAGTTCTATCTTTGGGTCGCTACTACTGAGGAATCTACCAAAGCGGTTTTTCCTTCCCAATACTCCTCGTTTGCTGATGTTTTTAATAAACAAAAGTCTTACCGCCGCATTGTATCTGGGACTGCCCCTTTGATCTCCTTCCTGGTGAGCTGCCACCCATAGGCTGTGTCTATCCTCTGTCGTTTCCCGAGATGGGGTCCATGGCAGATTAGGTAAAAAAAAAAACTTCAACGGGGGTTCATACGTCCTTCCTCCTTCCCAGCTGGTGCTGGTCTCTTTTGTGTAAAAAAGGACGGCTCATTACATCCTTGCATCGACTATAGGTGTCTTAATGCCATTACTCAGAAAAATCGTTATCCAATTCCTCTGATAACTGAGCTGTTCGACCAGCTAACATTTTTACAAAGTTAGACCTGAGGGGTGCATACAATTTAATCAGTATTAGCATTACAAGTTGTGGCTGTCCATAAAAAAATATGCGCCTACGAGCCCCTTCCTTGAATAACGCCTGATTCATTGGAACCTTCAGAATTCTTCGGGTCACCAAGCCAGTATCTGTCAAACTCAACCATCCTAGCTCACTCCACATCTCGAATTCCTTTCATTTTCCGCTCCTCAAGCCTCCAATCATTAACCGGTTTTCTTCCGATAAGAATACGTCTCCTCCTCCGGCTGTTTAGCATTCTGAAGAATTTGAGATTTCCCACATCCTGGAGTCCTAAACCTTCTGGGGCAAGGCCAAGTATTTAGTGGATTGGAAGGGATATGGACCTGAGAAACAGTCCTGGGTGGATGCTTTTGATCACGCTCCATGTTTGGTCAAGAAATTTCATGCCAAGTATCCCAACAAAGCTAGGCTTTAGGTGTGCGTTGCCCATCTTTAAAAAGGGGGGGGGGGTACTGTCACACATTGCACCAGCTAACCTGCATTTTGGTCACTGTTCTTACATGTTTCCCTTGGTTCTCAGTCTCTGCGTTCACTTGCTGGTCTGAACTGAGCATGCACACACCTGGTCTTTTCAAAATGTCCTGCATTCTTTTGATTGGCTAATTGCCTGTCAGCTCTGTCTATTTAAAGCACCTGCCTCTCTGCCTAGTTTCCAGATCTTCAGGTCTCCTTACCTGTAAGGACGCTGTTCTCTCTGGCTCCTGTGTGCACATTGGTATCCTGTGTTACCTGTTCCAAGATCAAGGCCTCTGGTATTATTGCAAGAACCTCATGCCTCATCATCGGCCCGTCCTCAAGCTATTTACTTTCCAGGGATCTCAGTGCGTCCGTTCTCTGCAGTTCACCACCTCTCAGTTAGTATCCTGTGTTACCTGTTCCACGATCCACCTGTGGTATGATTGTAGGAACCTTGTGCTTCATAATCAGTCCTGCTCTCAGCTATTCGTTTTCTAAACACCTGAACGCTTTGGTTCACTGCCGTTCACCTGAACCTCTGCATTTATCTTCTAGGAGGCCTGCTCTACTCCACAGTTCCATCTCACCCTGCTCTAATCCCTCTTAGAGGGACGCGACCTGTGGCTAGAGAGCAGCTAAATCCATATACCCTTGCAGGGATCCCTGGTGAATACCTCTCTAACTTTAGACTCCACACCTCTCTGGGGGCAAGTCTATCTAGAACGGGGCTTCGAGGTCTATTCCAAACTCAGGCTTTGTGACAGGCAGATCTTCTTAATAATTCACATAACTAGAGCAATATACAGTGGACAAAGTGGAAATGTAGAAGTGGCGGTATGGAGAATGTAAGTGAATGGAATTTGTTAGTTTTACAATGAAGGCAATAGAAGAAGTGGCGGTATGGCATTTCAACATATACCAGCCCACTTCGTCCACTGACTATATATACATATATGTTTGGAAAGGTTTGAAAATTCCTTCTAGGGGCCATATGCTAGCTTACGCCCATGTTTATACACTGCAAAAGATGGTTAGCCCTACTGGAGATACCAAATAGCTAGAAATATGGATGCAGCAATTTGTTTTACCTTGTCTTGCAACCGTGAAGCCTTTACCAAAACTACAGAAGCATATGGATGGTATTGCAGAAAAGATGTGGTTCAACATAACTGTAAAAACTGAATTACAGGAATTTAAGCATGTTTGTCTGCTGAATAAATCACACTTCAGACAATGGATAATGAGGAGGTTCATAGGTATTAAGAAAAACAATAGAATATTGTTCCAATCAACTGCTTAAAGAGATCAGATTCCAGCTTTTTGAGGGATGTACTAAATAAATAATTAGAATCTGATTGGTTGCTTTAGGCAACATCTCCACTTTTTCAAACCTGCAGTTTAGTAAATATAGCCCTAAGGCAGTGGTTCCCAAACTTTCTCCTGTTTTCTTCTGTGTTCTCCTCTGTCTTCTATTTTCAGGCTGCTCACTGCCGCGCTCTTTACTGAAAGTGTCGGTTGTGATGACATCTCGCCCGACATTCAGTGAGAATGGAGCAGGGAGAAGGGGAGGATGGAGGAGGGCACCTGTTTGCCGTAAATGTTAGTTTTTTTTGCTCGGACAGACGGGTGGTGGTAGACAGAGGGCCTGGTCACGGCACCCCTGTGAAATTGCCGCGGCATCCCAGGGAGCTGAGGTGCACAGTTTGGGAACACTGACCAAAACTAGATACATCCCCAGACAGGGCCTCATATATGGGATGCTCGAGGAATGGACATGAAAGTCAGTATCTTCGGAATTACCAGGCGCCGCATACCAGACTCTTCGGAAATGAACGCCAGGTCGTTATTTAACTATTCAGGGGGGATTTTTGTAGGAATAGTGTTTGTCGGTATCCCAAGCATCGGGATACTGATTACCACCGTCTACATGCTGCTGCTGACATCTCTGTACCGGATTTCTCTCCGCTCAGTCATTTCATCTGCATCAGCTGTATTCCTTATTGCTTCCAGTTTTCAGCTTCACTCAGAAATCCTTGTTCAGTATCAGTAATACTTGTTTCGTACCATTTCCTGCATTCTCTGGTTTATACCTGTTCAATAAACATCTTATGCTTTCTTCATATTCCAAGCTCTATAGCTGTGATCTGGGGCGCCGAGAGGGGTATAAATCATACTTGCCAACATTTTTTTTTTTTTTTCCGGGAGATGCCGGCTGGGACGTGGGCGTGCAGGGGGCGGGGCTGCGAAATCGCGTCATTTTGGCCCCGCCCCCGTGACGGAATGACGCAAATCGCGTCATTTTACAGTGGGGGCGGGGCTAAACGCCGCGATTCCGGGTGAATCGCGGCGTTTAAACTAAATTTTTCCCCCTTCCTATCAGGGAGATTGCCACACTCGTCCGGGAGACTCTCGGAAAATGCGGGAGTCTCCCGGACAATGCGGGAGAGTTGGCAAGTATGGTATAAATTGCCCGGACCTGCCTGGGGGCCCCCACTGGAGTTCTATAATTAAAAGAAAATTAAATACATTTCTTGGGGACAGATTGGGGGCAAGTTGCTGGGCAGAGAGGGGGCATGTGTGAGTAATGCATTTTTCTGTAGGGGGGTGGCCTAGTGCTTTTCACCTGCTAGGCACGCCCCCAATGATGCACAGCCACGCCCCATTTGGTATGGCCACACCCCTTTTGGCAGCACATCACCTATAGGGGGCCCCATGAGGTTGCTGTACAGGGGCCCAAAATTAGTCTTGGCAGCAGTCTTTTCAGTTTTCTGCATTGAAGCGCGACACAAATGTTTGTAATGTTTGACAAAGTGTGTTTGTAATATAGTGAATGTGGAAAGAAATAGATGGGAAAAACTAAGATATAAAAAATACGTTGGAAAACCGCAGCATGCCTAAACATTGCCAAAAATGTCACTCCTTCTGGAACTCCCTAAAATGTAAAACTATTAAACATGTTGAAACAGTTGGTGACAGGCTTACTTTAAACACATTTTAGTCTCAATGTAAGTTGTGACAGAGTACCCTTTTAAATGAATATATTTTTAAAATTAAGACATATTATAATTTGGTCATTTTAATTAAGACTTACTTTATATTAAGTATTGTGTGAGATTTTTGTCCTTTGGATTTTAAGGGCTAGATTTACTAAGCTGCGGGTTTGAAAAAGTGGGGATGTTGCCTATAGCAACCAATCAGATTCTAGCTTTCATTTATATAGTACTTTCTACAAAATGACAGCTAGAATCTGTTTGGTTGCTATAGGCAACATCCCCACTTTTTTAAACCCGCAGCTTAGTAAATCTAGCCCTAAGTGTTAACAGGGCAGGATTAACCCAAGGTCTAACAGGGCTAGAGCTCAGGGGCCTCGGGCATCTGAAGGGCCCTTGAAAGTGTTTTTTTTTAGTCCTTCCGAGGAGGATCTCTTCAGTAAGGAGACTACTGCCAGGACAGATCAAGAATAAGAGGTAAGTGGGGGGGGGGGGTGGCCTCACCTCACCTCACAGTACCCTTAGCCCGGGGGCCTCCTTTCCCTTAATCCAGCCCTGGGTATTAATGTCATAATCATGTTTCATGCACTACACTTTAGGATTAAATCTATTAGTGATTTTGTTTATCTACTTATACTTTTATTTGGAAAAGATTAAATCAATTATTATTGTGTACATTATATATGGGTGTATATATTGTATGTATCTACACATATATGTGTGTGTGTGTATATATGCAGTGGTGGGATTGAAATAAATTTACAACTGTTTCTCTGCCCTAATGACCATTGTAAGTATACAAAAAAAAATACCGAAAGGTAGCTTAATAATTCATGCATTTAATACTCAAATTAATATGCATTTAATGCATATTAATATTCAAATAATAAATAATTTAATACTCAAATAATAATTTATGCTGCTAATATCAAGCTTCTTTCTTCTCTTTTCTTCTCTTCTTGCTTGCCGACTCCTCTCTGCGCAGCTCCTCACTGAACGTCGGGCGTGATGACGTCACGCCCGACATTCAGTGCAGACGGAGCAGGGAGGAGAAGTACCGACGCAACAGGTGGGTATTTTTTTTAAAAGACCCTGCTCCCCCCACCAATGAAGATGGAGGACTTAGCCTGTAGTCACCTAAAATTAGGTTGTTTCCTTTCTGTGAATGGCCATGGTTAAGCCATCAACAGTACTACTAACCTATAAAAAGTTGATCATGTTAGAACTGAATGATAGAGTTGCTAGTAAAATGGAAAATATTCAATTTGTTTACAAAATCCAGCAGCTGACACTCTGTCCCAGTCCAGATTAAAAATAGGTCATTTATGTAACTTACACAACATAAAATGTAATTGGAGAATAATGGGCCATTAAGAATGTGGCTACATTCATATCGGTACATATAGACATGTTTGACCCATTGCCTCTATTGAGCTGTAGAAAAAATAATGCTGAAACAGAAAGTGATTCTTGTGTATACTGGTAATAAGTAACAACAAGAAATCCACTGGGGGCCTGAGTAATGTGAACTTAAGGTAATATATGTTTTAATTGTTTCCATCCCTTCAGTATGTGGAATACTGGGCTACTGACTAGAGATGTCCAAAGAGACCAGAAACAAATGTAGCCAGTTAATAAAATCGATCAGTTCCCACTAAATGAGGGAATATGTTGCACAAAAACAAATGCACATTTTGAGAGCTCTACGGAACTCCTGGGTAATAACTCAGTGGATTTGCTGATCCAACCATTGCAAAAATGATTAATTTCTTTTTTTCTAGTTTTCCGTTGGGTCATATAACAACATGTATCTGCTATGAAAATGGCTAGTAGATGATCCTTTAGAACCAAGCTGTCACTCACCGGACTGTGAGTGCCATTTCCCGTGTGTTCAGGAACCGTGGCCGTCCGCCATCCTGAGGGTCTGCGCATGTGCAGCCCTTATCAAGCCTTCAGTACCTGTTGCTTTTAATTGATTGGATGATCAGGCAACCCTCCCTATTTAAACCACCTGTGATCATTACCTGGTTGCCTGATCTTGGAGTCTCATTCCCCATGAGCCTCTGAAGGTGTTCCTGTGTTCCTCGTGTATTCAGCTCCTGCTGATTTCTGTTTACTGCTATTGTGGTTTCCAGACCACTTCAACTCTCCTGTGTTCCTCGTGTCTGCACTCAGCTGATTCCTATCCGCTGCCTCCGTTACTACTACAGAGTTCCTGTTCATTTCAACTCTCCTGTGTTCCTCGTGTCTGCACTCAGCTGATTCCTATCCGCTGCCTCCGTTACTACTACAGAGTTCCTGTTCACTTCAACTCTCCTGTGTTCATCGTGCCTGCACTCAGCTGATTCCTATCTGCTGCCTCCGTTACTACTAGAGTTCCTGTTCACTTCAACTCTCCTGTGTTCATCGTGCCTGCTCTCAGCTGATTCCTATCCGCTGCCTCCGTTACTACTACAGAGTTCCTGTTCACTTCAACTCTCCTGTGTTCATCGTGCCTGCACTCAGCTGATTCCTATCCGCTGCCTCCGTTACTACTACAGAGTTCCTGATCGTCTGAACTCTCCAGGGTTTATCGTGTCAGCTCTCCGCTGCCTCCACCTCTACTAATGGATACCAGACGGCCTCAACTCTCCCGTGTTATTCATGTTTCCAGTTACTACTGCTTCCTGAGTATTGCTTCGTTGATTCTGGATTACCTGCCGTGCGCTGCACCAACCTGATTACCGCTTCCACCCTCCAGTGGTCTCTCCTCCTGCCGGCCTTCAGCCGTTCAGGTATCCCTGCACGTCTCTCTGACAGCCTGCTCTCCTGAACCGCGGTATGCATACTTTCCATTGACTTTGCTTGTGTATTGCATATCCATCTGGACAGAGTTGTGTTCTCCTCCGGAGCCTCCTATCCACTGAAGCTATTGTTACCATTGACTTTGTTTACTATTGCCTGGATAGCTATTGTGACTTTGTATACTTCAAGCAGTGCTTGTCAGTTATCGTTGTATTGTGAATATCATCGTGGGATCAAGTTCTGTGTGCCCCATGTATACTCTGCTTTACATTCATCTCCTCGTGCCACTCCTCACATATATATATAGCAGTGGTACAACTTGCTGACGCAGACCACTGACTCCTGTTCCCTGTGACACCAGTTTCAAGTATCCTCTCACATAAGCAGTGGTACAACTTGCTATACGCAGACCACTGACTTCCCCGTTACCTACTTTCACCTGGATTCCATTCCTTCACTATAGACAGCGGTACAACTTGCTATACGCAGACCGCTGACTCTCACTACCTCCTCGCTACTCCTGGACATTCCTCCTCACTATAGCAGTGGTACAACTTGCTATACGCAGACCACTGACTTTCCTCACGTTCCCATGTCCATCTGGTTCCTCGTGTACATTCATCTACTCATTACCAGTTGCTGCTAGTCATAGACTTTCCTCGAGCATTCTCTCACCATCTGCTGTTTCTCCTGTTCTGTTGTCACTCTGCTACCAGAGAACCATAGTCCCAACTATATTACTCTGGTAAGTCCATCATCTGGTGATATCCTGGGCAAAGACTCCTAGTGCCCGTGACACAAGCTATTAGAGGTCTACACCGTTAGCAGCCACTTTTCCCCTAGAACCAATGGTCAGAGGTACTCAGATGCCCCCAGGACTTAGGCTCTAGGGTAGTAAAGGCTTATCAGTATAAACGCGGTACAGGATGGAGCTAATCGGAATCCTGGAGGCTGATATCTGGGACAGACCAGGGTCGTAGGTCAGAAGCAAGAAAGGAAGGTTGTGAAACATGCCAGAGGTCGGTACTGGCAGCAAACAGAAGAATCCAGGAAACAGGCAAAGGTCAAAGGGGCACAAGCGTAGAAGCAGAGTCCAATAAACAAGCCAAGGGTCACAACAGGTTAAAAAACTAAGTACAGAGAAAGTTTCCAATAACAGGTCAGCAATCTGTGCAGCACACTAACGCTATAACCAGCAGGGAGACTAAGCCCTCCCTGCCTTAAATACTTTGCTGGGCAAATCAGGACAAAGGAGGCACAGGGTTGTGAATCAGCCCCAGAAGGCTGTTGGTTAATTACTTGTGCAGAGCTGGGATTGGTCATCACCTAACCCTGGAATATGAATGCATAATGAAGTAGTCTGTTTAATAAATGAGAAGACTCCAGCTGGAGTTCTGAATGTCCCTTTGCTGCCAGTCTAATGTGCCAACCTATTAATAAATATTACTACTTGCGCACGCACCTGGCTAGATCACGCCGGGATGCTGCGCTACTTGCCGAGAGGGTCCCAACCGTTGTCCTGACAACCGTCGGGACGGAAGAGGAAATGACATCCTGGTCGTCATGTTGACAGCCGGGACTTAACTGAGGAGCAGGCAGAGAGTCGCGGCGTCTCAGAGCACTGCCGTGGCTCGTGACAGTTTGAGTTGATATTTGATTCTATTTCTGTAGTCAACATACTTCAAGAGGACAATTCCAACTACCTTATTGCTGGGGCATAGTCCAAGCTGTGAATTGTCTCTCTTTTGTAGACACAGGAGCTGGATATGCCACAGAGTGTAGGTGCAGGATTGCTAGTGGTGCAATGGAATGCAGACACAGTAAAGCAGGAGGGTCAAACAAGCCAGGGGTCAAAGCCACACAGTCCACCACGATACCAGGGAGAAGGCAGAAGAGAAGTCACAACAAAGCCGGGTCTGGGTCATAAGATGAGGTGGAAAACGACAAGCCAAGCAGACGTCAAAACCAGGAAATCAATCAGGATTCATACACAGGAAAACCAGCAGATGAACTGTCAATGGTGCTGGGTGAGGCCGTCTTTTAAAAGTCAGAGACAGGTGTTAAGCATCCCAGAGTAACAAGTTAACTCTAGTAGGTAGAGAAACAGTCAAAGTACCACAGTGGCCCCTTTGGTGGAATAGTGGTACTGCAGGCGGTATCCATGAAGTCCACATAGTTCTTGGCAGACAGGATCAGGGAAAGGCACAGCAGCATCTAAATGCAGGGTTACAGCCAGAGGCAGATCGTGACACTCTCCAAAGCAAGTCATAAAACAAGGTGGTCTTTAATCCAACACTTTGACCCCTCCAGGTATCTTTATCAAGTGCATTGCAAACTAGAGGCGATTTATTCCAAGTGACCAGTGGAGCCCAAGCGATAAAGGTCTTTGGCACTTGCCACCATCGAAAAAAATCTGCAACTAACACAGGACAATACTTTCAGTATTCCAGTTATTATGTGTATTATGTTTTTGTAGACCTCAATCCATACAATAATAACAAAATATGCTTTTAAAGTTATTGGAGCAGCGCATACAAATAGAGTTTCTTCAGCACTGTTAATTGCATTTGTTTCAGTGCTTGATTTGGAGGACTCTCAACCTGTTTAGAGAAGGCCTTAGGATCTCTTGGATCCCCTCTAGGGCTTTGGTACCACCACGATTAGCAGTTTTGATGGAACAATAAGCAAAAGCGCTGCTCCTATGCTTTGATGTATAGGACAGCATCGCTTAATAGAAAATTAATAGCAAAATTGTCAATGAGATATTCCCGAGCAGCAGTGTCTCAAACTCCATTAGTGCGTGTGCTCATTGGGTTTTGTGCTTGTTGGAAAAGACCCAAAATGTATCAAATGTTTACTGTTTAGTTGTTCAGCAAAAAATATTAAAATCACAAGATTGTACTTACCTGCCATCCTCAGGTTCAATTACAATTACATGACAATTACTTTGACTCTTTAATAACTAATTTCATTAATTAACCACTCACAAATGCAGTTTCCAGTTTACAAAGAAATATTATACATTTTCTGCTCTGAATTAACTGTTTGCATTAAACATATCACTATATACTATTCGGGCACTGCATAGGAGATATCTTAGATGTGGGAATTACAGTCATATACTTAGTACATATAATTTCCTTCCAGCCACTTACAGATTCTGATATACATTTGTTCTATAGAAATAGATAGCCATGATATCTATGTCAGGAAAGATTGCATGCTGATATAGAACTTTATGATATTACATACAGTATTCTCATTAACAGCTTCAATAGCAATCTTCCATAATAAAACAGTCTAGCACTGATGGTGCAATACCATTTATAAATGGATATAAATAATTTCCTTAGTGTGTGTATCCCAGATGCCATCCTCATAAACTCCATATGTATCATTCACGGACTCCATATGTCCCATATGTATCATCATCATCATTTATTTATATAGCGCCACTATTTCCGCAGCACTGTACAGAGAACTCACTCACATCAGTCCCTGTCCCATTGGAGCTTACAGTCTAAATTCCCTAATATATACACACACTCACACACACACAGACAGACAAACAGGGAGATAGACAGACAGGGAGACAGACAGAGACTAGGGTAAATTTTTGAAAGCAGCCAATTAACCTAGCAGTATGTTTTTGGAGTGTGGGAGGAAACCTCAGCACCCGGAGGAAACCCACGCAAACACAGGGAGAACATACAAACTCCACACAGATAAGGCTATGGTCGGGAATCAAACTCATGACCCCAGTGCTGTGAGGCAGAAGTGCTAACCACTAGGCCATTATCCATATATGCAATACAGCACCCATATGTGTTATTGTCCCCAGTAAATCCATATACTACCAGTAAATCTCTAATCAATTCTTATCCCAATATTCCAAACCTAATGTACAACCTATTGTCCCAATATTCTATAGCCTTAGTAAGGAAAAAGAAAGGTTAAAATAAAAATTGGAAGGCTATGTCGGAGAAGGGGAATATTTGCTTGTTTTCCATGAGACAGATCAGAGTAAAAAGGAAGGGTTAGAAAGGAAAACAAAAGCAGAGGCAGTCCTGCTTACAATCTAGAGGGAGACATGGGGAGACAGTGAGAGACTGGCACAATGATAGGAGGTGGAGTGGGCATGGCATAGACTAGAGAATGGCACAGACATTGGAAGGGGGGAGAGACTGGACTAGACAGGAGAGGGGAAAAGAAACTGACACAAGTTAAATACAATTTATGTATGGAAGGAGAATAAATACTATTCGGAGGAAAACGTACAGAATGAATGTGGCTGGCTCAACAGTGACTCCTCTACTGTTGAGTCGAGCATGAAGAGCTGCTCCTCCTTCCCTCAATCCCCAAGTCTCAGAACATTTGCTGTGCATGTGCAGCATTTTGAAAATAGACATAGCCGCTCAATCAGTGGCACTGGTGTGAGGTCCCTATCGGAGATGTGCCTCACTGGGCGACTAACTCCTAATACCTCCGAATTTACCACGATCCGCGTGGATGACTGGATCCTATCTCGGTCCCTGATTGGGTTTTCGCCGGACGCTCGCAAGTAACACCTAAGAGGGAAAACACAGTTAAACCGAGTCTACCAAGTACGGGCTGTCCGAGACTTACGGCAAAGAACAAGGACACGGTCAGTCCAAGCTCACTTGCCGCCTCCTCACTTTGTTCTGGCCAAGACGCGGGGGACTACAGGCACTGAAGGCCAAGACTAGTCCGAGGACTAATCCCGCCTCAAGTACCTCACACACCTGCCGGTGAGGGCCTAGCCGAAAGGGGGAATCGAGCGTGATACTCACCGGGACACTCCCACTTCCAGTCCGGTTCTCCTGCACCTTCCCGACTCCTGCGGATGACAAGAACACACAGCCTTCCCTCTACGCTCTCAGTGAGACTAAAATGGCACCCACAAATGCTAAACTGACTACAACAGCGACCCGACCCTAACAACGTCCTAATGGTCAGCAACGCAACTAAGTCAAACCACTATGACTAACTAGGTGTGGTGCACTAACAGAACTGCTCACTTACACACTACGGGGAACACCAGCCGGTGTTCACGGACTAAACCGGAGGGCGGTTCCTAACCCCCTCACCCAGGTCGTACCAAGAAGCTGCCTTCTTGCTATGGAGTCACACACAGGCCCTAAGGACCGGTTCTTTAAGCCCGGCTGAGGCTCAGTAGAACAGCACACTAACCCGCGGGCCGACTGCCGCACGGAACAGCCGATCGAACTGAACCGCCCGACTGCCTGTACTCGGGTATCTCACACGTGTCCCTACGTCCGGAACCACAGGTCCACCTGCACGGAACCGGCCTTGAGGACCCTTGATCAGAACCACGGCCGCCCCTGGAACTGCCTCAAGGTGTGCTGCACTGCCACCGACTCACTCAGCCACCCCCTCTGGGTACCAGTGTGACCCCGGGGACCTAAGGGACAGTGAAACTACGTGTGTTCTCCCCTGACTATGTGTATGCTGGTAACTACACTTGTCCCCACAACACGCGTTAGCACAGGAAACACAGGGAACAAGAGCCTACCTTTAATGGGGGCCTGGCGTCTTGCCCCTGGACACAGTTATGTAGCACACCCCAAAATACTGTAATGTAAACTATACTCGCCGCACAGACAGAATAAATACAGTATACAGTACTTTGCACGCTACTTACCAGAGCACACCGCTGTTAGCCAACCAGCAGGTTGCTACAGCACCACAGGAGCCTCCGCTCTACTGTACCTCCTAACTACGTGTGCTCACCTCACACAGGACCGCGCCTACACTCACGAGGCCCTCACGCCTCTACCACACACCACCGGGGCCTTATGCCCTACACACCATGGGTCTCTGCCCAGCTACACACAGAGCCTTCTGCTCTGTTTCATGGGCCTCAGCCCCCTCTCTAACTCAGGGCTCTGAGCCCTCTCACTAGGGCCTTATGCCCTACTGCCTAGGGGCACTAGCCCCTGCCTGAGGCCTGTGGCCTCCCTAACTGACTGAGGGCCTTGTGCCCTTAATAGCCTACGGGCTACCAGCCCCTAACCAGGCCCTCTGGCCTTCCTATGGCCTCTAGGCCACTAACTACCTAAGGGCCTTGTGCCCTTGTACCTGGGGCTCTCACGCCCCCCTGTCTAACTAATAGGGGCTTGTCCCCTTTATTATCAATACTATGGCCTACTGGCCCACTAACTTTATCAGGGCCTAGTGCCCAGGTCCCTGGGCCTTGTGCCCCTACTTCACGGTGCCACGGGCCTTGTGCCCGACTGTGCCCACGGGCCTAGTGCCCGAATTTAATTAATGTGCTGCGGGCGTGGGCCCGGGAGAGGAGTTGCCTAGCAAAGGCCTTACCTGGTGCTGTCTTCGGGGAGCTTCTCCTGGACTCCTTCCCCGTCTGCCGCTGCTTCCACGCTCTGCCGCCGGCTTCTTGTCTTGATCCCGCCGGTCTTCAGGCAGCAGAGGCGCTCTTAGCCCTAACAAGGGCTCTCTGCCGCCACTGCTGGTCTCTGCTGTCTTCTCTTCTTGTCTTGATCCCGCAACTCTCCGCGACACGTCCTCTTCCCGCTCTCTCCGCCGACGAACTGAACAAAATGGCGGCGCGTGCGCCGACTTAAATAGTCGGCGCCGCGCTAACGTCATCACGTAGCGTCGACGCGACGCCACGTGACGACATGGCGGGTCCGGATTGGTCCACCGCCATTTCTCCTTTTGAAACGGCCGGGAGGTGAGCCCTGATTGGCTCACCGTCCCGGCTGAACTGAGGGAACCGCCGCCCGAGGGATGACGACGGTCCCGGCCAGGTAAGTCCTCCACATTGGCTCTGTAGGGGAAAGATGTAACTACCATAGTAGCAGAGGGCCAGTAGTTTAGGGAGAGCCACTTAAAACTTGTTAAGGGGCCCACAAATGTGTAGATGCAATACATCAGGGAAAAATCAAAGCAACCCCTTTAATGTCAGAACCACTATTTGAGCTATTTTATTTATCTTTAAATTGCTGCACATGCACAGCAGGTGGCATTTTGGCCCTGGCTTGTCTGACTCTTGAATAAAGAACCCCAGAAATATGGTGCTGGCATGGAACATAGCAAATCTGTGCTGGTTCCTTGAAATTAAATTTTTCTTAATTTTATTTTCCAAAACATCAGTTTCAGGTGAGTTAAATTTTATCTTACGGTGTGTCTGAGTTATATCAGGTGACAGCCATTTTATTGAAGACCAAAATGCACTGAGGCCTATGCAAATAGCTAACCAACCCATTATGGCTTCTGCATTGAATACAAATATGTTTGTGATAATTGATTGCCAAGTGGTGAGCAGCAGGGAGAAATGCTGGTATGACATCCCATCAAATAGCAGCCCACTTTGACCACACATATATATTTATTTCTGGGGAGAGGTTTGACTTACCTGCAGTGACTCACAAAGGCCTGCCAAGTATAAAACATACTTCCCTACAGTTAAGGGGTAAATGGATCAGTCTGTGGTCTTGAGAACTCTGGGATTTTTGGCAATTTGCTGGCAGTATTTAAACTGGTAATTTTATTAAAGTTATAACGCACTGGTCTTTTCTGAAATTGCTGTTTTTAATACCACCGTGTTACAGATTACTGGATATACTACTAATCTTGATTAGCGCTGGCTTACCTGAGGTACGGAGTCTAACGACCTCCCCGGTATTCACCAAGGACCGCCGCAAGGCGGGGTGGGCTTTGCTGCCAGGAGTCGCAGGTCGCGGCCCTCAGGTTTGCCCCAAGATGTAGTACAGCGGAATAGGAGCAGGATGAGAATAGTCGGACAGGCCGGGTAGGTACACAGGCAGGCAATGCAGACAGAATCAGAAGGCAATCTCGGAGTCAAACAAGCCGGTTCGGTACGTGGGTCACAAAAACAAATGCGTGGTCAGCTAGCCGGGTCGGTACACAGGAATAGCAGATAAACGTTTGGAGAGAGAGAGGCGTGAGACAATCCGGGTCAGGGGCACAGGCAATCTGGAAGGTCAGCAAGCTGGGTCGGTACACAGGACGTAAAGCACACAGGAAGCAGGAACAAGGAGGACACAGGAATCAGGAGCCAGGAACTGGTAAGTTGCTTTGACACTCACCAAGTGTCAGAGCTATGTTTTTATAGTGTGTTCAATTTGAATTTCCCGCCCTAGATAGAGATCACGTGACCGCCCTAAATAGCGATCACGTGACCGCCAAAGCCGGATGTGCGGCGGGGGAATGAGGAGAGGTAAGTATTCGTAACACACCGGCAAATTGCCAAAGCCACTTAGGCTTGCAAAATCAGAACAACATACTGTTAGTCCCACCCTGATCCGCCCAAACCCCACATGTAAGCCCAGTCCCTTTTGAGGTTCGCAAATCGTGAATGTTTGGGCAAAATCGATAGGGAGGTATGGCAAAGGGAACTGCTCCAGCATTGTTCAGTCTACTTCATAAAGTATAAGCATCAACTGCTTGACCCACAGCTGCAAATAATTTCAACAAAGGGAAGCAAATCATTCAAGATACTTCACACATCCTTCTAAACTCAAATAATGGGACCGTGGTTTAATTTGGCCACACAAGTGGGCTTGAAAATTTTCTGCCTTGTTTAGATGTTATTGTTTTGATTTCTAGAGGATCACTATCTGGGATTTTCCTGCCCATACATGCTGTGATATGGGCAGAGCTGGATTAAGGCTCTGGGGGGCCTGGGGCACTTTAGGCAGGAGGGCCCCTATGATGTAACATGGTTATCATTTTAGACAAACACACAGGCAATGCTGTGTGCACTGCTGTTAGGTGCATGCAGCTCTGCCTTCACAAGCAGTACAACGTGAAGCATGACATACCTCCCAACTGTCCTTGTAGTCGGACCCAATCCTGACTACGCTGAGACAGTCACCCAAATTCAGGACTGTCCGACCAGATTCAGGACAGTTGGCAGAATGCCCTGCTCTCTCCTACCTGTTCTTGTCACTTTCTCTATCTGTGGCTGCTGGTGTCTTTAGCTCAGTTGCTGCTTGTCTGGATACTGGAATGATGTGGGCCCTATTTGGAAAAAAAAATGGGTACATGAAAATTAGAAAATTCCAACCAACCCCAGCATTAAATCAATAGTATTCCCATTTAATATATAAACATATTTCCCTCCCTCGAAACAGCCCTATCAATAAATTAAATGGCATTTATGTTTAAAAATTATAACCATTTTGCACAATCATCCACTGCATTAAATAATTCATATCCACATTTAATAAACAGACCTAATTTTCCCCAAACAGCCCCACATTCATTTATGATCTTCCAAACCACCCCAGCATCAAATTTAAAGGTCCAATCACCCCATCTTAAATTGATAGCCCACACTATTACATTAAATTGCCCCACCATCACTCCACAAATAAAATAGCACCCATTAAATAATTAGCATCTACCTGCAATCCAAGATTAAATTAAGAACCCCCCTTCCCTCCCACATTATATTAAAAAAACCCTTCCCTCACACATTATATTAAAAAAAACCCTTCACATACTACACCCCTCACACACACATTATATTAACATACTACCCCCCTCACACACACACATTATATTAACATACTACCCCCCTCACACACACATTATATTAACATACTACCCCCCTCACACACACACATTATATTAACATACTACCCCCCTCACACACACACACATTATATTAATATACTACCCCCCTCACACACACATTATATTAACATACTACCCCCCTCACACACACACATTATATTAACATACTACCCCCTCACACACACACATTATATTAACATACTACCGCCCTCACACACACATTATATTAACATACTACCCCCCTCACACACACACATTATATTAACATACTACCCCCCTCACACACACACACATTATATTAATATACTACCCCCCTCACACACACATTATATTAACATACTACCCCCCTCACACACACACATTATATTACCATACTACCCCCTCACACACACACATTATATTAACGTACTACCCCCCCTCACACACACATTATATTAACATACTACCCCCCTCACACACACATTATATTAACATACTACCCCCACTAACTTTGTTTTATCTGCACGCTGTATGGCCTTGTTTTTCTTAACAAATGGGACGGCACCTGTCACGTGGTGCACGTCCCTGACAACAATAGCAGCCACACATAGGGGAAGGGGGGAACGGATTGTAAGAATCTGCAGCCAATGATAGAACGTGGCTGGTCTCGGGGAAGGGGCCATCCACCAAGTAATAGAGACTTGGGCTATTGCAGGGACCGGCCCAAAATAGTCTTTTTTATTCTTCCCGCCCCAGCCCGCCTCAGAAAATAGTACTGATACTGCACATTAAAAAAAAAAAAAAAAAAACACTGATAAAATTACATCAGTTTTAACTTATATATATATATATCAAACTTATTGACATGTTATAAATGTTTCTTTCTTTTTAATGTGCGGTATCATTGCTCTTTATGTATGTGTATGTGTATAAATGTATATATATGTATACATATAAATACACATACATAAAGAGCAATGATGCCGCACATTAAAATGAAAAAAACATTTATAACATGTCAATAATTTTGATATATCTATCTATCTACATATATATATATATATATATATATATATAATATATATATATATATATATATATATATATATATATATATATATATATATATATATAATATATGTATATACGTAGGCACACACAACAAATATGTTATGGGATCCCCTATTTTGTCAGTAATTATTAAAGTAATTATGCCTCTTCTATTAAAGGTTCAATTAACATATACTTACACATATTATAATATATATATATATATATTTATGTGTATATGTATTTATGTGTAATATATATATAATATATATTACACATATACACATAAATACACACATACATACTCCAAGTGAAAGTGGGACTTACCTAGGAACCCACGTTCAGCACAGCATCCCAGACAGTCTCTTCTGGTATTGCATTAGAGGAGCTGCTGCTGCACATGCGCAGCAGCTCCATTTCGGCCATCTTAGAATAGCCTAATGTACAGCAGCACCGCGACTGCTGTACATCAGGACAGCTGTCAAATTTTGCGGGGGGCGGTGCGCCTGCGTCAGGGGGGCCCCACAGCCGCAAAGCAAAAGCAACAGAATCGGATCACCAACTGACAGGTGATCCGATCAGATGGCGGCTGGTGGCCGGCGGCGGGGGGGCCCTCAGAGAGAGGGGGGCCCGGGGCACGTGCCCCCTGTGCCCCCCCCTTAATCCGGCTATGGATATGGGGCTTCAGTATCACAGTACATATGGGTACCTTTATTTAGGTATAGCCCTCTTTTCTCTCTGATTAATCAAAGGGTTCAAGTAAAATGAATGAGAAAATACTCATCTTAAACCATCAATGCAGCAACCTAATGCTTCAAAGGTCTGCTATATTAAGTATGGACTACTGAAAAATAAGGATAAAACGGGCTCAAAATTGAGTTTTATAATTTGCAACTGAATTAGCAAAACCTTTACAGATAGCAGATCAGACTTAACAAATGAATAATGAAACAATAGATGACATGCATGGGCTTCCTCTAATGTCAAATATTACTTCCTTTCTAAAAAGAAGAAGTTACTATAGATTAGTAGGTGACTGGCAAACATTACTGCATGATAAAACAGATAACAAACGTAAAACGTTGAAAAAGATCATATAAAAGAAAAGGCAGGCATGACGATCTATACTAGTAATGTGCGTGCAATCCCACTGGGTATACTGTTTACCATGGATTAAGCTGTGGTTTAGCACAGACCGTTCTCTTTCAGGATATGGATTACAAATGACAAAGACAAGTAATGAAACAGTTCCTAGTACTTTAAAGAAACCACAGAATGGATTCAGAAATGACACCCAGGAATTATTTTCTACCCATCACTGAGCGGAAAAAGATTTGTTACTGTTGTCACTGCTACTACCCAAAAGGAGTTGTGTATGCTGCATGTCTTCCCTTCACCATCCTTATCTTCTCATGTCTTACATCTGTATTCGTTTATAATGTCATTGCTTTGAAAACAGAACTTGCAACCATGCAAGCTGAGTTGAGAACATACAGAAAACTTGACAGACAGTCTTCCACTTTAGTGCTGGATAACAATGGAGCAAGCAGCGAGACACACTCCAACTGGGCAGAAGACAATCAGGTTAGTTTGTTACATGTTTGAGCTATACATAATATGGTCAGATCAAGAAAGGAGCAAATGGGGACAAACAAAGAAAATTAACAAAATATAATGGGTACAAAATAGAAACAATGGTTAGAGGTATTTTAGCACAGGGACCCAAGTGCCTTTAACTATGCCACTGAGTTTTGCCACAGTGGAGATGGCCATTTTGTCATCTCAATATTAACTTATGAATTTAGGAAGAATTACTGCATTCTGATGAGTATTGGTTCAGACGACAGAATGGCTAACTTCATTATGAAATAACTCAATGAGGCTGAAATAAGCAGTACATTTTGAGACATTGGGAAAACTTCAAAATAAAAAAAGAGATCCAAATAGACAACTAGGCATTGGTTTGATATATCATTTATGACCTCTGTATCCTCACAAATGTGAATATTGCAGACCTCAAAGTGCCATTTGCATACACTATCAAGACAACAAACAGCAAATGCAATGCATGTTAGATAGTGGACTACTAACTGCAAGTATGCTGATCCTTGTACTAAACCAGAAGCAGTGTGTGTTCTGCTATTAGCATTGTTATCATTCATCAATGTAAAGTTGTTGTTTGAATTGTTTCCTCCAACTCTTAGTGTCAAGAGACCAATTAGTGAACCAACCTTGCCACTAGTATTTAGCACTGTCTTACCTGGGGAAACAGAGTCTAATAAGTGTCCAGTCTGCATAAGGGACTCCCTCATGGAGGTAATAGGCTTCACCTTGAGACACCAAGAAGGCCACGGCCACCAGGCTTACCAGATAGCCAGCAGTTGACACTAGCACAGATGAAATCAGACACACGTCGAGGGTAAGGGCAAAAGTCCGGGTTTCAAGCCATCAGAAAAAGTCTGGCTCAATAATGTATGGCCAGGTACTAAACAGGCAGCAAGCACAGAAAAGGGCAGGAACAAGTTTGGTCAATAATATAGCACAGAACTAGCAAGATAGATACCTGTTGTTCATGCACACTGATATAAAAAATTAGTGCACTTTTAATGGCAGCGCTTGCTGACTTCAGGCTGCAGTTGCTGACTTCAGGCTGCGCACAGTGTCGGACTGGCCTGCCGGGGAGCCGGGGTATCCCCCGGGAGGCCCTGTTGCCTGATAACCCCGCCCTCTTTGTTGGTGAGGCAGAGCAGAGAATTACCGAGTTGCGGTCAGTCTACATATGAAACGGAGACTGTCAAACTAATCCCTGCCTACAGCCAGCACGTGAGAACACTTCCTGCTCCTGAGACAGAGAGAGGCAGAAATGCTTCACAGTGACACAGATCTCATATTACTCCTTCTGCTGTAGTTGCAGGCGTCCTGTAGTCATAAAGTTGCCATCCTAACTGCAGTGTGAGTCCGTGTAATCAGTAAGTAATAAATCGTGCAAACTTCTCTAGAGCTCTCCACTGTGTGACCTCGGAGGGAGGGAGATAAATTAGAATGGCTTCATTGCAATATACGTCTTCAGTGCCTCTATAAAAGGATCCTATTGCAGCTGACAAATGAATGGATTCCTAATAAACTAGTAACCAAATTCACTGTTTATATCATGTTCCATGTTTATTTGTTTTCAATCAATTGTGGGACTCTATTCCCTATAGAAGCATATCTTAATCAGAATAAAACACATTCAGACAGTTAGGTCCTTATAGGATTGCATCTGCTATATGCTTTAATATTAATGTTTTGCTTTTGTCCTTTGTAGTGGCATTGGATTATTATTGAGTGTACATTTTGTGGGTAGATCATTTTTTAGAGTCCTGTTTTTATTTGCCAGTGTCTAGAGTGTAATTAGATTTATGTAATATTTTAAATGTGCATATATTTTTATGCTAATAATTTTGTGGTCTCCATAGTGCTTCATGGATATATTAATTTTTAGTCTATACCCTTATATTGTGGTTTTCATATGATGAATGGTTGATCTCTAGTACTGTAGTATAGCATTTGTTTTCTGTGTACACTATGAGGGGAGAGAACACTAACCACAAAGAATGGACAGCACACAAATAGCTGATGATGATTGATTGTATTCAATTCATCCCTCCCCTTTCCCTGTCTCCCCTGTTTCACACAGTGCCCTCCATGCTGCATTTGCTCCCCTTCACTTACCTTCCTATTGACTTCTTTCTTCTCTTCTGTCTTTTCCTTCGCGGCTCCTCACTGCAAATTTCCTCTTTTTCTTTATGGACCATACTAAGGTGCTATACGTTGTCCTCCATGGCCTGACCCCATCCCCTTTAATGACTGACCACAACCCCTCTTACAGTTGGCCACACCCCATTGTAGTGGGCCCCTACCGCTGCATTTCCCCCGGTGGGCCCTTCATGTCCCAGTCCGACACTGGCTGCGCAGCTTGGTGTCAAAATAAGATAAGCTGAAACACAGCACAGGGGTAGGAGACCCTGAAGCAGGTAATGTCACTGCAAGTAACATGTCTTAGGTACAGCTTGAAGCAAACTCAGCCTCAGTCCACCTTATTTTAGGGTCATCTTAAATTCCCACATTCTTCACTTTTATATCCAGTTAATTTTATTCCATTACTCTACTCGGCCAATTTGCTATTTACAGAGAGAAAAATCACAAGATATTGACAACCTACTTCAAAAAAGTCGATCACGTAGGTATATATCTGAAGGAAAAGGTAAGCAAAAAAAAAAAAAAGCATTTATTTCATTGAGGTTTTTGCATTAATTCTGCAATCATGCCAATTTTACAGTAGTAATTGAGTATTTCCAGTTAAGTTCTGTCAATAGTGATTTGCTAGGCTTGGAATTTTAGTTAAGGCCAGGTAACAAGAACAGCCAAAAACTAAACCTTATAAAGTATTCTTCATATGTGATTACAAAATCTGTAAAAACATTTATACATTCTCTAATTTGCATATTTTAGCTTATATGAATGGATTATACACTTTTTCCCTCATTACCTAAGGTGGCTACAATCTACCTATTCCAGTGTTGGCTAACCTGTGACACTCCAGGTGTTGTGAAACTACAAGTCCCAGCATGTTTTGCCAATATATAGCAGCTTATTGCTGAAAGGGGATGCTGGGACTTGTAGTTTCACAACACCTGGAGTGTCACAGGTTAGCCAACACTGACCTATTCAATACATATTTTTGTATGTGGGTGATAATCAAGCCAATACAACAGCGTATAGATGATGAAATCAAATGATAATACATTTGCTTAATATGTAAATTTTGTATCGACATGAAATCAGACTGAAATTGCCTGAGCTTGTGTATTGTAATTCTGTGATTGGAATCCAATGATCTTAAAGCTACTCTAAGTACAGTTGCCCAGTCTTGTTTAAAAGTGGTTCTTGTTTAAAACCATTTTTTGGAATCTGCGCTAAAATTTTAAATTTGATGGGATTCAAGCTAAATTCCAGCAGGGAGAACAGGATTACCATGTTCGAGCTGGTTCAGCAGTGTTCAAGTAGGTTCTATCATGTCTGAGTCATCTTAAACATGTTCAGGCTTAGTGGCTACTTTTGTATAGCATTTTAACAATTTACTAGTACAAACCTCAAGTTAAAACACAGTAATGCTTGCAGTTCAAATAAAAAAAATGTTACATTTTGTAGCATTTTTAACTATTTCAGCTGAAATATACAACCTTTTATAGTTTTATTTTAACATTTTTAAGAACCTCTTAGGCAAGCTGTGAGCCATAAACTTAGAATGCGACCTGCAACAGTCTATCTGTAAAATCATACGGCTCAAATTAATCACACCACACATATTGTGCTCCATTAATGGTAGTGGAACAGGAACGCAAGACTCCATTCAGTAAATTATCTGTACTAAATGGAAACCAGTCCAAGACTGTAGTCATGCAGCCCAGTACATGCACTTTCATAGGACATAAAACTAGCTGATCTAAATGATTCTCATCTATATGATGTGATTCTAACATCCATCCAGGTATTGATGTGATTGTACAGAAATGCAGTTAGTTTGTTTCCAAACTAATAAGAAATGTTGCTTTAGTGGATGGCTTCAATATTACCTTTTACACTAGCTTATCTCCATACTTTCATACACCTGTCCTCTTTAGCACTAAAAGTTATTCTGGTATTTATTTCTTACATACCAGGAGTATTAATTACAAATGTAAAAAAATTCTACAGAAGTACATCACATTTTAAAGTGTGCCTTACATTCTTTCTAGATGGTAAATAGACATCAATGTATATTTTTACATTTGCATAAGGATGTAAGGTTATGTATTTCAGCAAACTCAAGTCAATATTCTAAATAAATACATAAACAATAATGAGAAAAGACAAATCTCAAACATATTTCATGATTATCTTTGTTAGAATCTAATAAGAGCCTACATTCTATTGGCTGTTGTTTTCCAATTGTCTTTTCTAGACTGTAGGGAATGATAGCACCCTATTTACTTGCAGCATATACAGGACAGTACGTTGTTTCCTGAAAACTATATATCCTTTGTCCGGTAATGACGAAGGGCTGGATAATTTCCCCAAAATGTGCTGTAAATATTATGCAATTAAATGTGACATATTATCTTCAACACATAGGTGAAGTCATAGTTCTTCTTTTTTGGTTACATATTGGTGGATGATAGAGGAGTTCTTTCAATTATAAGAAATGTGGGATCCAGTGAGATAGCAAAACAGTATATTCAAGCATTTGCCCTTTAGCTATAGCTGTAGCTCATGACAATCATTATACCTATATCTTCATGTAGTTATAAAAATGCAACCACAGTTGTTCAAATAACAAAATGTTTCAGTGATATTCTGCTGCTGTGGGGATGTAACTCTTCCCCAATTTTGAACTATAGCCATATTGAAAGACATCCACTGTGTGCTTTGGAAGTCTATAGATATAAATGGTATACACTTTATCCTTGGACCTGCAGAAATCTGGCCCCTTAAAACATTTGAAAATCATATTAATTGGTCCATGAAACTGCACATTTGTAGTTGCTTTTTGTTTTAAGTCAGTGATGGAGAATCTTGTTGTGCTCATGACTAGTTCCTCCAGAAATTGGATTGCACATTTCTGTTACCTAGTTTTGAGGGTGATAGGATCCCAGTTAATTTTTGGGAAAGAAAATGATTCACCCAATATTGAATCTTATTTTTGGATCCTAGGGCCTGATTCATTAGTAAACATAAAACAAAAATAATATGCATTTTTTAAAAAAAAACAAAAAAAAGCACATGGAAACGGGCATTGACGTCCAGATTCAACAAGGAGCGGATGTGAAGATACGTCTGTTGATGAATATGGGTCTAGGTCAGCTTTGCTCTAACAGAGAAGACACTGCAGGATATGTCTAATACATATGTAGAATATGAAGTCGCAAAAGAACGCACAGAATAAAAAGAAAATTCAGTTAATGTCACCTGTTAATAAAATAGTCATTAATGACAAAATATATAAAAAAAAAAAAAAAAAAATCCCCCCCCCATAAAATACATTTATTAGTATGTTATGAATGTCTACTGTACATAAAATATATTTTTACAGTGGATCTTGATTGCAAACACATGTTCTAGCATGAAAACACAGACGTCATCACTAGTAATCAGCACCTACACCAGACCTGTAGCTGATGCAAGTAATACGACTGAAAATCACATACCTTTTGAGATGCCCAAAGCTTGAATTTGATGCTGCTTGACACGCCCTTAGTGCACATTGTCTACATGCATATGCCCATTCCCCTCCCTGTTCCGTCCCTGAAATCATAAGCTGTCATAAGAGTCCTTTGCTCTCAAAGATGAATTGGAAGCTGCTGTGTTCTGTGGCTATGGTCCAGTTCTGAGCATGTGCAGAGTAATTGTGCGCATTATACGCAAAGTACAGCCATTTACACCCCTTAATGTATCAGGCCCCTATTGTTTTGAGAGCTTTATGTTTATACAAGTGATATATGAAACAGAATGATCATTAATGTGCCTTTGTACATTAGCATTTAGGGACTTTGGAGTAATCCTGTATGGCAAACATCTTTTAACATTTGAGAATTTCCTAGATTGGACAGGTCTTGCCATAGCATTTCCATGGGCTTTTGACTTACTAATTCTAAAAACAGGATCACAGTGGTTGGAGTACCAATACAGTCTGCACAGCAGGGTTACCAGAGGACAATCAGTAAAAATGTAGTGAAATTGCTATGTGCAAAGAAGTACCATGCCAATAGTTGTGTGAGACTGCAAGTTAAAGAAATAATTCTTATCTTCTCGAATTCTCTTACACAGTGCATTGAAAAAGTATTTAGCCCCCAACACATTTTTATCATTTTGTTGTGAATTTGAAATACATTAAGGTAGAATATGTTTTCACTGATCCATTCAATGCTGTGAATTTCGGCAAATGCAGGAGCTTTGCCTACTCCGGAATTACGGGAGAGTAGGCGAGTATGAATTAGTAACATCAGTATGTATCAATGTATAACCAACATTCCCAACCTACCGAGACATTAAAATTTATAGCATTTTCATTTAATAAATCTACCTATTTTCCTCCCTTTTAAAAAGTTAAGTACAATAACTAGTGTGTTTATACTAAATATGTCCACCATGCTCAATTTCACTCCTCTGCAACATGTTGCTATGGTAGGAGGGAAGTGCTTCTCTAACTGCAGAAGTGCCTCATTTAGGAGCAAAGCAAAAAAAAAATGTGCAAATTTGCTGCTAGACAAAACATGTTGCAATGCAAGGAGTTCAAATGCAGTTTTTCTTGCATATAGTACACAAATACTGGACAGCTTTATTTTTACACTGCTAGGACATGCCTCCTGCCAAGTCTAAATCTAAAATATTTAACATTTGCCCCCCTGCAGAGCAACATGGTTGCAAAGGTGCAAATTTGATACATTTATTGCACTACTCCTAACTGTACATGAGCATGAGGCTCAAAGTAACAGCAGAAACACTATTAGGGCACATGTTGGAAGGCCTTTAGCTGTGTGTTATGGAGTGTGGTAGTAAAACTTTAATTTTTAACAGAGCTGCAGTGGAATATCAGGTTAACACTGAACCATACTTGCCAACTTACAGTTTCTGTCAGGTGGCAAGTGTGGGAAGGGTCGTGGTAATGCCATCACTTCACCGTAACCCCGTCCCCTAATACAATTTGTGGAGGTTAAGGGCAATGCTTAATGGCGCAAATTGTGTCATTAACCTTTCTAGTGCAATGTTACTCTCAAGCAACACGAACTTCGCATTACTTCCATGTAATAACGCTTACATTTTTGTTCTTTCCTTGGCAGAGGTGCTCTCAAGCAACATTTAAATGTGTGTTTACAGTAGTCACTTGTTTCAGAAGTTCCAATATTGATCACTTTTATGGTGTATGAATTCAATACTAGATGGTGTATAATTTCAATGCTTACCAAATAAAGGGTTAAGCTCCACCACACCAAGTCACTGCATGTTAGAAAACTTTGCCCAACAAATGAAAAAAATCTTTTGGTGTAATTTATTAACTCAGACCCTTACTCAGTACAAAAATGTGTAAAAATTCAGAATGAAATAAATATAGCAAACATTTTTTTCACAAAGGAGTATATGTACTGAACATGTAGATGAAAAGAACATAGAATGTAGAAGTCAAGAACAGTGTTTTACCGAATTGAAATGTTCTTATCGAGAATCAACATTTTTTTGCTTTCAGTTTTCCATTCCTGCTTGCAACTAATTGCAGACAAATCAGGAAATGTTCAAGAGGAAGGTTTGTAATGCTTGTTCTTTTTTTCTTCTATTCTTATGTTTTTCAAGTAGTTCATTGTGTCAATATAAGTCAATGATTAGAGCTTTGAGGCTTTTCTGGATGTTTTCAATTACAATATACAATTAAAGTGCTGTATTGGTTTAGAGCTAGGTTCTAGGTTGTAAGGATATGTTTTCGTAGACACATGCTGCAGATCATGTCAGCTATCTTAATACTGCATCGGGATGTTCCCACATGAATAAGTAATGCAGAACTCCCTTAATTACAGCTACTTCACCATTGGAATGTGTTATAGCCCCGTCATTCCTCCTTTCCCTTTATGTTACATAAGAGAACAGAGAACAGAGTACTTTGTAAAGCCATGAGTGTAGAAGGGCTAAACCTCTGCATACAGGCAAGAAGATTAAGCCAATGTTGAGTGCTTGGGTATAGGGGGATTTAATCTTTGATATTAAATAAAATGGAAATTGGGCATCAATATTAAAAAACAGCAACCAGCAATCTGTGTGCAGATGTATATTATTTACACCTTCCAAATCAGACAGATTTTCTTTAACCAGACAAAATGTCATATAGCCATAACCCAACCTGTGGCATTAAAGGAGTTGCCATCTTTAGGAACACTTCTCCCTTTTAAATTAGAGATGTTCACTGACCCCCGTGTTTTTGGTTTTGGCTTTGGATTTGGCAAAACCACCCTCACGTGTTTTGGTTTTGGATCTATTTTTTTTTTTTTTTAAAACTTGCTAAAATATGCTTAATTCATATATTTTGCCTTTTTTTTGTTCCTATATTATTATTTACCCCAATAACATTAATTTCCAGTCATTTTCAGTCAATTTTGACCACCTCATAGGTCACAATATTATTTTCATCCAAAGACTGCAGCGAGCTGGCTGGCTACTAAGCGACAGAGCAATGGCACAAACACAGAGCAGTTCATAGCACATCTAGGAAACATTACCACACAGCAGTAGCAGAAAAGAAAGTTGAGCAAGATGAAATTGTCTTTGGGCCCTCCCTTATGTTGGATCTTAAAAAGGACATGCACACTTTAACAAATCAAGCACTTCAGCGACAAGGAGTGCCACTTTTGTGGCTGAAGTGCTTCGTTTGCTAACAAAACAAGCTACCAATGGGCTTAAGGCAGCTAAGCTAACAGTGCTGTTAATGAACTCTACAGTGACAAGTCCTGCACCAGTGGAAGTAGTTATTGCCAATGATATGAAGAAGGCCATTATCATGCCTGGGTATAAGACCTAAAAATCTATCTCTTATGTGTGGAATTATTTTTACCCAAATCCTGACAACAGTTTTCTAGCCAGTTGAGATAACTCCTCCCCTATCCAGAATAACTCTGAAGAATCCTTGAACGTTAGGCCAGCTGCTGCTGCTCATGCTGCTGGGGGTGGATCTTCAACCCAGAAGCAGACCAAGAAGAAGACTACTAGTAGATTACAACAATTGACTGTTAAACAATCCTTTGCAAGAGGAAGCAAGTATGAAAGCTGTCACCCAGTCACACAGCGGATCACAGGCGCCATGGTGACTATGCTAGTAGTAGATCTGCATCCAATATCCACCATTAATTCAGCAGCTTTTAGACAGTTAATTTAGGTCCTGTGTCCCTGTTACCAAATTCCATCTAGATACCATTTTACTAGACAAGCCATTCCTCACGTTGTACCAGAAGGTTACAAAAAAGAAAATTATTGGGCTACAAAATGCCATTCCAACCACTGTACACTTAACCACAGATATGTGGACAAGTGGAACTAGGAAAACTAAAGATTATATGACTGTGACAGCCCACTGGGTTGATGAATCGCCTTCAGCAGCAGGAACAGCAGCAGCATCTAACAAACAGCGGCAGATCTTCCAGAGCCAGGATACTCTGTGTATCAACTGCTTCACTAAGGCATACCGCTGACAACCTTTTTGAAAAACTAATGGCTGTCATTGCAACATGGCTTATCCCATTTGGACTGTCCTGAAGATATGTGATTTCTGATAATGCCACCAATATTGTTAGAGCATTACGGCAGGGAGAATTCCATCACATTCTCTGTTTTGCTCACACAATCAACTTGGTGGTACAGAGCTATTTAAAAAAATGACAGTGACATACAGGAGATGCTGTCTGTATGCCAAAATATTTCAGGTCATTTTCAGCATTCTGCAATAGCATGTAGGAGATTGTAGCAGCTGCAAGAAGAATAGAATTTGAGGGGGATTGTACTTTAGTCCAGTGCAGTGGAGAATACTTTTCATGGTGTGCAAGGTGCTGAAACCGCTGGAAGTAGTCACCTGTGAAGAGAGTGCAGACACTGTTAGCTTGAGTCAAGTGATTCCCCTAATTAGACTTTTTGAAGAGCAGCTAGAGAAATTGAAGGAGGAAATGAAACAAAGCAATTCCGCTAGCTATGTCGGACTTGTAGATCAAGTACTTTCTTCACTTCACCAGGATCCAATAGTTATCCATATCTTGAAATCGGATCACTACATTTTGGCAACTGTGCTTGATCCTGAGTTTAAGAGCTATGGCTTCTATTTCTTCCCAACTGACCCAGATTTCAAGAGATGCAATGAGCTCCTGGTCCGCAAGCTAAAAGCTCAAGTCGTACATGACACGTCTCCTCCTTCAGTTTCTCTGGCTAGGAAAAAACTAAGCTTTCCCAAGACACCCAGTGGTGATGCAGATGAGACAGCACAACATTTTGACATCTGGTCTGGTCTAAAAGAGTTGCCCAAAAATCATGACAGCTCTGCATTTAAATGAACTACAAATTCCACGAGAAAGGTCATTACCAGCAATTACATCAAATTTCTGTAATGGTGGATTCCAGTGCGAATGAATTAATATTGTGCGAGGATGATGGACACACTGATGAGGGTGAGGATGAGCGTGAGGATGATGATGTTGTAGATTGCAGGTGCTGGTTGTAAAGATACCAGGTTTTCTGGCCCAATTCTACCCACTTCACTCTGGCTGGCCACCCAAGGGTGCCTTCCTAGGCTAGGGAACCCTACCCAGTACCTTCTAAGGTTCTTATTAGTCACTTAGGCAAATGCAGTTAGAAAAATACAACAGTACATTTACTGAAACAAAAACAATCACTAGAATATTATGTACACACAGTAAATGCCAGGCAGGTTTACCACATCATCTGTCCCTTACCCCAATAGCTTAAGGAGCTACAGTCACCAGGATGTCCTGACTTAAAGACCTATGGAGTTCTTCTCTTAGCTGCAGCTGTAGTCCATTGGTAGGGAACTAAAACTCAAAACCAGCTACATTGCATCTGCCATGAATCAAATCCCAGAATGAATATCACATCACCCCCCTGAAGTGGCTCCTTATATCTAATGTCAAATTTCCACCGTGTTTTCCCCTATATGGTCAAGCCCCTGGGCCTCTCCTTGTTAAACATTTGTGAGTACTGGACAAGGGGGGTTGGAGAGGGGAGTGGAGATGAGCTGTACTTCTACAGAACCTCCCCTGCTAGATTGTAGACCAAACGTCTGGAGTAGTCTTGTGAGAACAATGGATACTGATTAGCCTTACCAGTATCTTGCAACCTGATCCCTACCCATAACCCCCCTGGCTTCACTTTAAAGACAATGAATAAGAACCTCATTGCCACATCAACGATATACAATAACCAATATACATTTTTACAATGAGCTACAATGTCCCTGTCACACGCCGGTCCAATAGCTAGGTACTAGCGTTGTGACTTGCCCTTTAAGAACTATGTTGTTGCTTGCTTTCACTTCAGAGTCTCTACCTGTCAATAGGTGTTTCTCGTTATATTGATTGGGATCTTCTTCTGAAGCCTATTGGTCCTAGGGGACTATTTCAAGTTCCCGTAATCATGGACTCATTGTCTGATCTTCGTATTACTCACAATGCCGTGGGTTCTGGCTGCATATCAGATCTTTGGCCTATCTGCTGGATGCTATCTGTTGCCTAAGTTACCTGTCATCATTGCTCTCCATCGGCTCCGCTGTATGTCAGTTCGTGGTTTATCTACAAGCTGAAGTTACGTGGTGTCATTCATCTGCACACAGAACTATTCGTGAGTTGTCTACTACACCTGCGCTCATGTTGATTGGCTCCAGTACTATTCTACTCGGCTGTCTATGTTGCGGTATGCTATGTTGAACTACAGTCATCTGTGGTTCTATGTCTGGCACGGCTATTATTATTCTGCTGATTATTATTGCTGGACTGTTAATATGAATATACTGCTAAGCCGGGAGCCTCTACTTCAATACAAGTTGTGTGCATTACCAGCTGTCGTCTAATTGTGATGAACTCTTGCTTACCTGTTAACCGGATCTCCTGTGACCTGTAGTTCTACGCTCAGTTTGGATTTCGTTATCACGCTGTACTTCTAGGCAACACCTTCCTGCTTGTTACCAGTTATGTCCAAGTTCCTGGATAGCATATAACGTTCTTTGTTCCGCTATATGAACTATTGTGATAATTATAACCACCTGCTAAAGTGAATCATATTATACGTTTGGATCAGCCAAGTCTACATACTATTCGCATCGGACTTTTAGCTGTGTCAGTGGTTCACCTTCATCTGCTGTGTGTTTTTCGTGTGGGATCCAAGTGTTCTATTACCATCTAGCGTTGAACTGTTATATTGTCTATTTTGCATGCTGTTGCCATTGGTTACCAACTGAAGTGCATCTGTGATTACGATTGTATTTTATTATAACTACTGTTGTATCTTCTATCAATATATCAAGTTGCAACACACTACCATCGTTTGTGTTATTGTTCCTTGTGATGCTCTCAAGTTAAGAACTTCAATTCCACTGTGTCCTGTCTCCACCACCCTCTACTATTACCATCTAAGTAGAGGCTGGGGATCCATAATTATCCTTAGCCGTGACAGTCCCCTTATGCACATGTAATTAGATACTGCAGTTGTACTCTGTTGAGCTGGGGAACAAAAGCAAGGGCTATAAAAAGTACTTGCTACAATCCACATTATGTGAGAAACGGGGGACAGGCTTGTTAAAGTGTTATCAAACTTGTTTCGTCACACTGGGATCTAGCTGAGAGAAGGGAGCTCGCTGATGCTGGTAACTGTCATGAATCTCGCCGGTGCCTCAAGCCTCTGCGACTCACTATGCCCGCAGGACGCGTCCCAGCCATCTCAATGATGACCGGGACGTCACTTCCTGTTTTCGCTCCAGCTGTTGCCTAGGCAATGGTCTGGACGCTGTAGTTTCTAGCGCCGTGTACCAGCATTAAGGGCAGCCGGGCGCGTGCTCAACTGATTAATTAATTTATATTAATTAATCAGCCCCTGAGGCTGATTACCCCCTGCTGGGCTCCTCTGCTGCCATTGGCCAGTCTCTGTATATAAGGCAGGGAGGGCTTGGCCTCCCTGCTGGTTATAGTTCTCAGACTCTGTTTGCTGACCTGCTCCTGTGCCCTTTATCTGCTTTTGGATTGGATTTCTCGTGTATGACCCTTGGCCTTGTTTATTGGACTTTGATTCTTTGCCTGTTGCCCTGACCTTTGCTTCGTTTCTGAACCCTCCTCATTTGCTGCCAGCCCTGACATCTTGCCTGTTTCTGACTACGGTACCTGCTTCGGACCTAAGACCTTGGCCTGTTTCCTGACCACGCTTGATTCTCTATTCCCCACTACTCTGCGCTACGGTACGTTCATGAACTTGTACTGCTCTGAGTTTAAGACCTGGGGGCATACGAGTACCTGCGAGCATAGCGAGCTCTACGGGAAATGCGGCTGCTATAGGTGGAGACCTTGCCATCTTGTTCTACAAGTTTATGATAAGACCGAAAGCCGTAACAGTATGCTTGTTAATAATTTGGGTAGAATGGCATGTTGGCAATTTTACATTTTTCTACAGTAAACTTACAATGACTTAAACCCACTATGCCCTTGAGCATAGGTATTAGTAGATGACGTAGAAGGACTAGTATCATCATGACTGCTGCCAGCAGCTGGATGCCATATAGATGGCACTGGAGGCTGACAAGAACATTGCTACCCTTTCTGTTTCTGTGTGAGCAATGACAATGGCACTGGAGACTGATAAGAACACTGCCACCCCTCCTGTTTTTGTTTGAGCAATGACGCTGACCAATTGCACTGGAGTCTGACAAGGTTGATCCTACCCCTTCTGTGTCAGTCTGAGAAATGATGCAGATCTCCGTGGAAGTCGATAGTTATGGAATCCAAAACTCGTGAGATCCGACGAAGCGTCAATGACGTTTTTCCTCAATTTCAGTTGCGAGGACGTTCGAAAGTACCGAGCCGGCTCGGATTGCCTAAGTTCGGGGGGACTTGGATTTCAAAAACAGAGCCTAAGCATCCCTACTTTAGATAAGCACTCTGATGGGAACTCCAGCTGATAGCAGCTGCCAGAGTGTTTTCTTCCACAGAAGGAGGAGCACTACAGTTTCTTTGTAGATAGACCTAAATGTTATATTTTATAAGATGAAAAGTATGGCATGTGAATGTGGTACCTGATTAGATGGCTGCGGCACATGTCGTATCAGGTACCACGTTTAATATGTGCACAGTTGAGTTTTATGATCATCTCTTTGTACAGCAATAAAATCTATCTGTATCCGCTTGTAAAATACTGTGATCATGCATCTGTCACCTGATAACTGTGACCGTCTTGGGGAAAACAGAACAGCTCTATTCACAGCAAGATGAATAAATGCCACTTTAGGGGTCCCAATCGTGTTAATTACCCCAACTCCCACAGCCCAAGGGAGTCAGGTAGAGCCCAGTACTTTTTAGTGTGGGGCTGGTACCTTCTGGGAGAGGAACAGCATGTTGTTTTTTGCACTTCATCATCATCACTTTACTCCCCCACCATCCCTCTACCCAGCCTGCATTTATTTATAATTAAAGGGCATTATTTTGGTTCATTAAAGAGTCTGACTATAGCCGATCTCCACCCTTTATCAATACAATAATTTTGCTCTGCAAAATGAAATCTCGTTTCTGCTCTACTCTGCAAAGTGAGGTGCACTAGTGTCCCTACTCCTTTGTTGACTAGGAACATCCGTACTCTGCCCAACTCCTCTCTTTTGTCTGTGTAAACGTCCCTTCCTCTGGAAATGCACCCATCTTACTTTGCAGACAAAATGTATGCAAAGTGAGGCACATAGCAGGTCATAATGTGTATTTTGTCTGTAGAGCTGCTGTTTTAAACTTTGGAAATGACCTCCTCTATTGCAATACAACTATATCCAGAGAACAGGTTTGTGTCATATCTAAGTGAAATTGTCACGACTTGCCTGGCAGCTCCTAACCTGGACTATCAGACTTTACTATGTTGTGTTCATTTTGTGTCTTAGCAGCAGTACCTCTGCTCACCAGAGGTGCTGCTATTGTGCCTGTTGTGCTCCTAGTACCTTAGGAGTTAACACTGTTCACTAATTATTCCATGCACCTGGGTGTGTTCTAATTTCCCTTTATATACCTGTCACTCCCAACACACATAGCTGGTTATTGATGTCATATCCTGTGGTTACACCCTGTGATTCTTCCTCCTGCATTGTTCCTGTAATTCTACTGCATTAGGATCTCATCATTCATTCTGCTGATCTGTTTCATTTGTGAACCTGGGACTTACCTGTGCATTTCCCTGTATATGCTGCCTGGAATCTTCCCTCACCTTTCATTTACCTGCAACTGCTGAATATCTGGTATTTCTGCAAACTTATGATTTCATCACCTGTTTATATTTGCCAGCAATACACATTGTTTGTTTCTTCACCTATTCATGGCTCTTTAGCTGTATTTCTACATTGTATCGTGACAGAAATAAATATAAACATCTCTGCCTGATGATGTAAAGGCATGGCTGAAGAAAACCAGAAAGATAGAACTAAGTGTGACAGGATGGACCGCCTATGCCACCCTGTCTGTTGTTGCTGGGAACCGGCTGGGCTTACTTTGCCACCGTCCCCTTTCATTATCCCAAATGCGCCCTCTTGCCGAGTAGGAGGGGCTTACACGAGCTGCCACCACTGGACTCCTTACCGACATCCAGTACCGGGTTTCTTCTGGGTAAATGATGCTGCTAGCGTATTTCATTGCTGGTGTAGCTGGGCTGGTACTCCCCTGCTGGCCTATCACATTAAACCAGGGCTGCTGAGTAGCAGGGAGAGCGGTGGTACTGGAAACGCTTGGGTCCAAACCTCAGAGACAGCCGGAGAACGGATTAGATTTAGAGTCTAATCTGTAGATCACAGGAATACAGCAATATTGAAGATGTTTCCAAGCAGGTCTTTGATGAAGCAAGATGGTTTATTTGCTCACACTGGTTTGAGGTACCAGTGATCAAGTCAGATGTTGAAATCAGAAAAACACTTACATGCTCACACAGCTCATCTTTTATACAGCTCAGAAATAGTCTATTTTTAGAATCAGGAAGTACCCTGCTTCCCAAAACATAGATTTACATGCATTTCAAGGCTAACAAAATTCTAGAAACGCTGTGATGTCCTGCACCTGGTTTTCAGATGCAGAGAAAACCAGGAGCCAGTCTTAATTAAAAGTTCCTGCCTTCAATGTTGGACCTTCACACATCAAAAAATCTAATTAACATGTGGCCTTTCATCAGACCGTTCGGAATACATATTCACACAGAACAACAAAAACCAAACACAAGCTAGTTTCCCACATCACAATACACCAAAGGCTTGGTAAACACAGGCTCATTGTATCAGAGATATACATCAGAAATAGGCATATCCTATAGCAAGGTTAAACAAGAGACAAATATCTTCCCCTGGTCTCAGAAATAACGATTTCCTATCTCACCATACACTCAATATCAAAAAGAAGTGTACGTGCAATTACATAAATAAGTGCCCTGCGCTATTTGTTTTAAATAAATTTTTACCAAAAGTTATTTAATAGTGATCCAGTCACACTAAGTTTTTAGTAAAAGTTACAAGTGGGCATGTTCAAGCCCAAATCATCTGAATGTGGAAAAACACATTAATCAATCATCCAACTGCCAGACCTCAGTTCCTCTTTTCTCTCACAAGTAGTCTGTGCTGCTTAGTAATGTTGCTATTGATTTCAGGCAAGATATTTAAATTTTATGATATTATGATAGATATATATATATATATATATGTGTGTGTGTCCATGCACTTTTTATTAACACTATTTGTAGACAGTATCTCCTCCTTGGCTGCTAGCTTTAGTTTCTTTCAGATAAGTGAAAAAATGTGTTGGTTCTATAACATCATGCCCAGCTTTCTATATATACTGTGGTTATTTAATTTATATTGATGTGCTCGTAAAATCCATGCGTAAAATGCTTAAAACAACATCATTTGATTTTGCAATATATCATTGACAACTTTAGTTAAATAAAGCTAGATACTTTATGTCTTGGTAAAACCATGTTGCAAGGTTATTATTTTGAGTTTCATTTGTGTCCATTAAATAAAATATGTGCACTAATAAATTGAATTAAATATGTGTAGGATATATTAAATGAAATTATTATATTGGAGTACTTTATTGAATTACCTCTTATGCTGCATTGTGACTAATGTTTGTGTGTGGCTGTTATTGTTTTTCTGTTTTGTGGTTAATTTTTGCATGCTGAATATTAAGTGTGGATTTTAGCAAACAATACACGTAGTTTCACCTTATCACTTACTGTATAACACAGGAACACAGTAAAAAAAAGCAAGTGCAAAGGGGGTGTATAAATCAGAACATATATATTGCATATATCTTGCTATTTGTCTGGCTTCAGACAGATAATAGTATGCAAGGGACAAAGGTCAAAGTAATTCATGAATTAATTGATCATATAAAGCTAAGACCCTATACAACTGAAGATATTAAATAGCAAAAATATTTCATAGTTTTTAATTAAAGGAAATTTATTGCCATTCAAATGGCAAAGGTGCAGGTCACCATATTAGTGTTAAGAGAATATAAGAAAAAAATGACAAACTCCATCCTTAATTCTAGCTTGCCTTTTAGCACATACATCTAACAATGTGTTCCAATCAGAACTGTTCATGACTAAGTCATTCACCCTACAATTACAGTAGGTTGCTTTATCTGGCTGGATAGTGTTTGTTCAGAACTATTCTTTGTATGAAAATGGTATAAACTAAGTTTATATATGTTATGCTTTACATTATTTATTCCCCGCAGTGTCCTACTGTATACCTGAACTTTTAAGAACCACTAAATAAAATGTAATAATCCTAACCCTATCAGGACAATAATGAAATAATATGTTACAGTTGCCATGATTTATTCTAATATCTGAATTGATCAAAATAATGTCTACCAAATCACTGTGTGTAAGCAAGCAATTGGTGCCCTGTTATCACAAAAGAGCAACCAGCTTTCTTTTTTACCCAGTAAAAAGTTCCATGGACTTTAATACCTGGACTAAAATGTCTGGGCAAATATAAATTTAATATACACTGATCAGCCACAACATTAAAACCACTGACAAGTGAAGTGAATAATATTGATAATCTCATTACAATGGAACCTGCAAAGTAGTGGGATATATTAGGCAGCAAGTGAACATTCAGTTTTTGTAGTTGAAGCATTGGAAGCAGGAAAATAGAGCAAGCATAAAGATCTGAGCGACTTGACAAGGGCCAAATTGTGATGGCTAGACTGGGGTCAGAGCATCTCCAAAATGGCAGGTCTTGTGAGGTGTTCCCAGAATGCAGTGGTTAGTACCTACCAAAAGTGGTCCAAGGAAGGACAATCAGTGAACTGGTGACAGGTTCATGGGTACCCCAGGCTCATTGATGCGCATGGGGAGCAAAGGCTAGTCCATTTGGTCAAATCCCACAGAAGAGCTACTGTAGCACAAAATGCTGAAAAAGTTAATGATGTAAGAAAACCCATTGCGTCACAAGTTTGCTGGGTATGGGGCTGTGTAGCCGCAGACCGGTTAGAGTGGCCATGCAGTCCCCTGTCCACTGCCAAAAGTGCCTACAATGGGCACATGAGCTCCAGAACTGAACCATGGAGCAATGAAGGTGGCCTGGTCTGATGAATCACATTTTCTTTTATATCATGTGGATGGCCAGGTGAGTGTGAAATGGAACCAGGATGCACTATGGGGAGAAGTCAAGCTCGTCTGAGTGATGATCTGGGCAATATTCTGCTGTAAAACCTAGGGTCCTGGCATTCATGTGGATGTTACTTTAACACATACCTCCTACCTAACATTGCTGCAGACCAAGTACACCCCTTCATGGCAGTGGTATTCCCTGATGGCAGTGGCCTCTTTCAACAGGATAATGCACTCTGCCATACTTCAAAAATTGCAAGGAATTGTTAAAAGAACATCACAAAGCGATCAAGGTGTTGACTTCAAATTCCCCAGATTTCAATCTTATCAAGCATCTGTGGAACGTGCTCCAAAAGAAAGTCAGAGTCATGGAGGTAACAACTTGTAACTTACAGGACTTAAAGGATCTGCTGCTGATGTTTTGGTGCCAGATACTACAAGACACCTTCAGTGGAGTCCATACCTCAACAGGTTATAGCTGTTTTGGTGGCAAAAGGAGGACCTACACAATATTATGCAGGTGGTTTTAATGTTGTGGCTGATCAGTGTATATACCTTACTTGATCAAAGTAATACTGCTCACAATAAATGTGTTTGAACACCTTTGTATAAATTTGCAACCTGAAAGTATCCGGATGGCATAAGTCAAAGACATATACACGCCCCATAAGCAGAGCTGGATTAAGGTTCTGGGGGGCCTGGGGCACTTAAGACAAGAGGAGGCCCTGTGATGTAATATGGTTCTAATTTTAGTAAAATTTTAGACAAATACACAGGCACTGTGTACTGTGGGCACTACTGTTAGGTGCATGCAGTTCTACATTCACGAGCAATACAGTGTGAAATACATACCTTCCAACTGTCCTTGTATGCAGACCAAATTCTGACTAAGTGGGACAGTCAACCAAATTCGGGACTGCACCAACAAATTCAGGACAGTTGGCAGACTGTCCTTTTCTCTCCAACTGTTCTTGTCACTTTCACTACCTGTAGCTGCTGGTTTTTGGATGCTACTTGTCTAGATCCTTGTATGTTGGGGGGGGGGGCTATTTTGAAAAAAATGGGTAGTAATTTAGAAAACTCCAACCACCCCCACGTTAAATCAATAGCACCCACATTTAGTGAAGCATCCCTCCAGCCTCAACATTAAAATAAAAATATTCACATTTCATAAATGTGAATCCAAAAAGTGCATCCTCCCCAAACTCAGCCACACATTCAATTAATAGCCCAAACCACCCCAGCATTAAATAAAAGGTCCCATAACAGGGGCAAATGCAGGATTTGAGGAGGGGGATTTCCATGGCACACCATCTGTGGGCGTGATCAGCATGCATGGGGGCGTAGCTATAATTTTAGACAGGGCTAGGTAGCTCTCCAATTCTTCCAACCCCCCTTTAAATACACGAGCAATGCTGCATGCACTACTGTTAGGTGCATGCAGCTCCCCCTTCATAAGCAGGGCAGTGTGAAGTGGGACATACCTCCCAACTGTCCCTGTAGTCGGGACAAAGTCCTGACTGAGTGGATCAGTCCCCAAACTCAGGACTGCCCCACCAGAATCAGGACAGCTGGCTCTCCTACCTGTTCTTTCTGCTTTTAATACTTGTTGCTGCTGCTCGTGTCCTAAGCTCAGTTGTGCGTGTCTGGATCCTGGAATTTTGGGTCCCTGTTTGGAAACAGAATAGGTACATGAGATCTAGAAATACCAGCAATGAGTCAACACAGTAGGCCTCCCTGCCTCTATGCAGTCCGATATTAAATGTATTATTATTAGTGCCCCTTTATTGTAACCAGCCCGACTTTAAAATAATTTTAATCACCTTTAATAACAAGACCTATTTCCCCTAAATAACCCCAACATTAATTGTAATCACATTTATTAAATAAACCTATTTCCTACCATACATTAAATAACTTGCATTCACTTTTAAGAAATAGCAATAATAAGTCTGCACCAACCCCTATATTAAATTAAATTGCCCCACCATAGCCACACAAACAAAATAACAGCCAGTAATTTGACACCACCTACCTCACACATTACATTGCCACAAGCCATCTGTGCCATCACACACACTACAATGCCACAAGCCACTGTGCCATCACACACACACACACACTACATTGCCAGAAAACTCTTGTGCCATCACAAACACACATTAAATTGCCACAAGCCCCGTGCCATCACACACACACTACATTTCCACATGCCCCCTGTGCCATCACACACATTACACTGCTACAAGCCCCCTTGTCAACACACAAACACACATTGACATCAAAACACACACAAACCACTGCCATCAGCACCTCTAACTTACCTTTAGGTGCACTTCTGCTGCATCCCTCCTCACTGCTCAGACGGGAAGTGAAGTGAGCACTTCCTGTTTGAGGCCAATCAGCAACAGGCAGCCTCACGATTGGCTGCCTGTTGCTGCCACTGACCACCAATGATTTGATTGCTGCACCCACCCTCACTAACGACACCCCTGCTAACGCCCAACCCCCCCACCCGTGCTCACCCCACCTGCATGTGCCCCTGCATAATCTAACCTTAAATTTATAGCATACACTATAGTAACATATCTTTCCCTCATACATTATAGTAACATACCTCCCCAATAACCTCCCTCACACATTATAGTAACATAACTCCTCCTTCCCTCACACTTACCTTATTATATCCACACTGTGTTGGAGCCTCTCCTGCTGCTCTGCACAGATGGGACGGCACCTGTTACATGTCCCATGTGACACCTGTCAGTGATAGGGACCGGAGTAGGGAGGAAGCAGGAACACATAAGGGGGGACAGATCATTAGATCCGCGGCCACCAGAATAAAGATGACTGTTACCAGGGAAGGGACCAGCCACCAAATGCATACTGTGCCGGCCCCCCTGCTGGCACCTTTTTAGAGTACCTAGTTCAGGGGGACCCCTGACAGATGGGGCCTGGGGCACGTGCCCCCAGTATCCCTCCCTTAATCTAACTCTTCCCATAAGGAGCCTATAGGCATGATGTAACTCCCTTAAATCAATATAAACAAGCCTTGTGTCCCATATAGAAAAATATATACATGTACAAGTATACATAGACCCTAAACAAGTATTATTGTTTATTTATATGGCATCAGTCAAGTTCTGCAGCGCTGTACAAACTAAATTCCCTACCACACACACACAGGCTAGGGTCAATATTGTCAGAAGCCAATGAACCTATCGGTATGTTTTTGGGATATGGGAGCAAACCAGAGGAAACTCACACAAACATTGGAAGAACATACAAATTCTACACACAAGTCCGCTGCTGTCAGCTCTGGCACCCTCCTGTCCGTAGTTTGCCACATGCCGTGAATTCCTTTTGGCACTCTTCGGCACCTGTGCAGAAGTGGCTTCACTGCGCATGCACGCTCTCCCATACTCCCATGCTTGTTCTAATACCCGCTGTGCTATTGGAATTTAAAATGGTACAATGCCAGCGAAGTAAAAAAAAAAAATCCAGTGAAGGTAGGCTGGCAAAGCACACTGGTAAGCTGTGGTTACCTGGCTTACCAAGGTTTGCCTCTCCTGTCCACACAGCTAGGAGGAATATAACTCATGATCCGAGCAGCAAGTCTCTGCTGTTTTTCAAAAGGAAGTTTTGACATATTTTTTTAGAATGCATTACTTGAACTGTTCTTGGAGAATAAACAATAAGTTGTGAACACTAAGCAATATGTATGCCAAAAAAAAAATCGACAATATGCGGCTACTGCCTTGACAGACACATTACAGTCTTGTTATTGTTTATTGCTGAAAGTCAAATGTTTAAAAAGCAATGCCCAGGAGAGGATGAGAGGAAAAGTGGTATAAAACAAAATGTGATTCTAGGCAACACAAACGTTTTTACTTTTGCAGTATGAGTATTTCATTAATAGACTAAATACCTGCAAATATCACAAAAAAACATATTTGTTCAGGCAAATTCAAAAAATGTGGATTTGGCGCATGCCCCTATTTCTGTGCTGTGTGCACCATACCGCCATGTGTTTTGCATTATAAGTGATGCCAGTGTCTCTTTGTTAAAACAAAATCCCTATAGCTTTTTAAATACAGAGCTTCTTGATAATGGCATCTTACAAAACAGGGTAATTTTGTATTTAGATTATGCATAAATTGAAATTACTTTTTCAATGTATGAAGAGTTGCTGCTGTTATTTGACAGAAATATGTATCGTAACTTGTATTAATGTTTATGTTTAGTGATGTGACTGGGCTTTTTTTTCTTTTCAGATGATGACACAACCGTAATACCTTGGCTCCTGAGTTTTAAACAAGGGACTGCTTTTGATAAAAAACAAAATACAATCTTGATAAAAGAAAGTGGTTTGTTTTTTATATATGGTCAGGTAAGCTGTGTGAGCCAATGTTCTGAGTCTATATACATTTTTAGCGATAAGATTCTTTTAAGAAGAAAGAAGTGATGCATTAAACGAACACATTTTTATATATATATATATATATATATATATATATATATATATATATATATAATGAATACAATTTTCCAGTCCGTACAATATATGAGTGCTTTCGTGAGGGAACCTCCTCTGGCTTTCATTAACCCCAGCAGACAGAGAAGGTGATGAGCACAGGTATCCGCTATGTATCAGTTTTGGGACCCTGGGTGGGTGGAGTTTTGTTTATTGATTGTATTGAGTTGAACAAATTAACTAAAACCAATAGGGAGATCCTGTAGTTTACAAAATACACCCTATAAAGTAGGGATGAGCGCACTCGGATTTATGAAATCCGAGCCCACCCGAACGTTGCGGATCCGAGTCGGATCCGAGACAGATCCGGGTATTGGCGCCAAATTCAAATGTGAAACTGAGGCTCTGACTCATAATCCCGTTGTCGGATCTCGCGATACTCGGATCCTATAAATTCCCCGCTAGTCGCCGCCATCTTCACTCGGGCATTGATCAGGGTAGAGGGAGGGTGTGTTAGGTGGTCCTCTGTCCTGGTAGATCTCGTGCTGTGCTGTTTAGTTCTGTGCTGTGCTGTTTAGTTCTGTGCTGTGCTGTGCTGTGCTGTGCTGTGCTGTGTTCTGCAGTATCAGTCCAGTGGTGCTGTGTGCTGTGCTCTGTCCTTCTGAGGTCAGTGGTGCTGCTGGGTCCTGTGCTGTGTCCTGTTCAGTCCAGTGGTGCTGTGTCCTGTGCTCTGTGCTTCTAAGGGCATAGTTATTTCCCCAATATTCCCCTGTGTTTAAAAAAATAAAAAAAAGTTTTTTTAAAAAATACCAAAAACTACTTTAATTTTTTTTAATTACCACAAAATTTGCACAACCAATCCTGCAGTATAAGCCCATTGGTACTGCAATATTACCAAGTTCACACATTCAGCAGTAAAAGTCCAGTGGTACTGCAATATTACAAAGTTTACACATTCTGCAGTATCAGTCCAGTGGTGCTGTGTCCTGTGCTCTGTCCTGCTGAGTTCCGTAGTGCTGCTGGGTCCTGTGCCGTGTCCTGTTCAGTCCAGTGGTGCTGTGTCCTGTGCTCTGTGCTTCTAAGGGCATAGTTATTTCCCCATTATTCCCAAGTTTTTAAAAAATAAAAAAAAAGTAAAAAAAAATAAAAAATTAAAAAAAAAAAAAAAAATATATAATAATTATAACCAAATTTGCAAAACCAATCCAGCAGTATAAGTCCATTGGTACTGCAATATTACAAAGTTCACACATTCTGCAGTATCAGTCCAGTGGTGCTGTGTCCTGTGCTCTGTCCTGCTGAGGTCCGTAGTGCTGCTGGGTCCTGTGCCGTGTCCTGTTCAGTCCAGTGGTGCTGTGTCCTGTGCTCTGTGCTTCTAAGGGCATAGTTATTTCCCCATTATTCCCAAGTTTTTAAAAAATAAAAAAAAGTAAAAAAAAATAAAAAATTAAAAAAATAAATAAATAAATATAATAATTATAACCAAATTTGCAAAACCAATCCAGCAGTATAAGTCCATTGGTACTGCAATATTACAAAGTTCACACATTCTGCAGTATCAGTCCAGTGGTGCTGTGTCCTGTGCTCTGTCCTGCTGAGTTCCGTAGTGCTGCTGGGTCCTGTGCCGTGTCCTGTTCAGTCCAGTGGTGCTGTGTCCTGTGCTCTGTGCTTCTAAGGGCATAGTTATTTCCCCACTATTCCCAAGTTTTTTAAAAATAAAAAAAAAGTAAAAAAAAATAAAAAAATATATAATAATTATAACCAAATTTGCAAAACCAATCCAGCAGTATAAGTCCATTGGTACTGCAATATTACCTAGTTCACACATTCTGCAGTATCTTGTGCTACATATAATGGAGACCAAAAATTTGGAGGATAAAGTAGGGAAAGATCAAGACCCACTTCCTTCTAATGCTGAAGCTGCTGCCACTAGTCATGACATAGACGATGAAATGCCATCAACGTCGTCTTCCAAGCCCGATGCCCAATCTCGTAGTACCGGGCATGTAAAATTCAAAAAGCCCAAGTTAAGAAAAAGTAGCAAAAAGAGAAACTTAAAATCATCTGAGGAGAAACGTAAAGTTGCCAATATGCCATTTACGACACGGAGTGGCAAGGAACGGCTTAGGCTCTGGCCCGTGTTCATGACTAGTGGTTCAGCTTCACCCACGGATCTTAGCCCTCCTCCTCCTCCCCCCCCCTACAAAAAATTGAAGAGAGTTATGCTGTCAGCAACAAAACAGCAAACAACTCTGCCTTCTAAAGAGAAATTATCACAAATCCACAAGGCGAGTCCAAGGATGTTGGTGGTTGTCAAGCCTGACCTTCCCATCACTGTACGGGAAGAGGTGGCTCGGGAGGAGGCTATTGATGATGTAGCTGGCGCTGTGGAGGAACTTGATGATGAGGATGGTGATGTGGTTATTGTAAATGAGGCACCAGGGGGGGAAACAGCTGATGTCCATGGGATGAAAAAGCCCATCGTCATGCCTGGTCAGAAGACCAAAAAATGCACCTCTTCGGTCTGGAGTTATTTTTATCCAAATCCAGACAACCAATGTATGGCCATATGTAGCTTATGTAAAGCTCAAATAAGCAGGGGTAAGGATCTTGCCCACCTAGGAACATCCTCCCTTATACGTCACCTGAATAACCTTCATAGTTCAGTGGTTAGTTCAGGAACTGGGGCTAGGACCCTCATCGGTACAGGGACACCTAAATCCCGTGGTCCAGTTGGATACACACCAGCAACACCCTCCTCGTCAACTTCCTCCACAATCTCCATCAGATTCAGTCCTGCAGCCCAAGTCAGCAGCCAGACTGAGTCCTCCTCAATACGGGATTCATCCGAGGAATCCTGCAGCGGTACGCCTACTACTGCCACTGCTGCTGTTGCTGCTGTTAGTCGGTCATCTTCCCAGAGGGGAAGTCGTAAGACCGCTAAGTCTTTCACAAAACAATTGACCGTCCAACAGTCGTTTGCCATGACCACAAAATACGATAGTAGTCACCCTATTGCAAAGCGTATAACTGCGGCTGTAACTGCAATGTTGGTGTTAGACGTGCGCCCGGTGTCCGCCATCAGTGGAGTGGGATTTAGAGGGTTGATGGAGGTATTGTGTCCCTGGTACCAAATCCCCTCGAGATTCCACTTCACTAGGCAGGCGATACCAAAAATGTACAGAGAAGTACGATCAAGTGTCCTCAGTGCTCTTAAAAATGCGGTTGTACCCACTGTCCACTTAACCACGGACATGTGGACAAGTGGTTCTGGGCAAACGAAGGACTATATGACTATGACAGCCCACTGGGTAGATGCATCCCCTTCCGCAGCAACAGCAACAGCTGCATCAGTAGCAGCATCTACAAAATGGCTGCTCATGCAAAGGCAGGCAACATTGTGTATTACAGGCTTTAATAAGAGGCACAACGCTGACAACATATTAGAGAAAATGAGGGAAATTATCTCCCAGTGGCTTACCCCACTTAGACTCTCATGGGGATTTGTGGTGTCAGACAATGCCAGTAACATTGTGCGGGCATTAAATATGGGCAATTTCCAGCACGTCCCATGTTTTGCCCACACCATTAATTTGGTGGTGCAGCATTACCTCAAGAGTGACAGGGGTGTGCAGGAGATGCTTGCGGTGGCGCGCAAAATTGCTGGACACTTTCGGCATTCAGCCAGTGCCTACCGCAGACTAGAGGCACATCAAAAAAGCATGAACCTGCCCTGCCATCACCTCAAACAAGAGGTTGTGACGCGCTGGAACTCCACCCTCTATATGCTGCAGAGGATGGAGGAGCAGCAAAAGGCCATTCAGGCCTACACAGCCACCTACGACATAGGCAAAGGAGTGGGGATGCGCCTCAGTCAAGCGCAGTGGAGACTGATTTCCGTGTTGTGCAAGGTTCTGCAGCCATTTGAACTTGCCACACGAGAAGTCAGTTCCGACACTGCCAGCTTGAGTCAGTTCATTCCCCTGATCAGGCTGTTGCAGAAGCAGCTGGAGAAAGTGAGGGAGGAGCTGGTAAGCCATTGCGATTACACCAAGCATGTAGCTCTTGTGGATGTAGCCCTTCGTACGCTTTGCCAGGATCCGAGGGTGGTCACTCTTTTAAAGTCAGAGGAATACATTCTGGCCACCGTGCTCGATCCTCGGTTTAAAGCGTATGTTGTGTCTCTGTTTCCGGCGGACACAAGTCTACAGCGGTGCAAAGACCTGCTGGTCAGGAGATTGTCCTCTGAAGAGGACCGTGACATGCCAACAGCTCCACCCTCATTTTCTTCCACATCTATGGCTGCGAGGAAAAAACTCAGTTTTCCCAAAAGAGGCACTGGCGGGGATGCTGATAACATCTGGTCCGGACTGAAGGACCTGCCAACCATTGCAGACATGTCTACTCTCGCTGCATTGGATGCTGTCACAATAGAAAAAATTGTGGATGATTACTTTGCTGACACCATCCAAGTAGACATGTCAGACAGTCCATATTGTTACTGGCAGGAAAAAAAGGCAGTTTGGAAGCCCCTGTACAAACTGGCTCTATTTTACCTGAGTTGTCCCCCCTCCAGTGTGTACTCGGAAAGAGTTTTTAGTGCAGCGGCGAACCTGGTCAGTGAGCGGCGAAGGAGGTTGCTTCCTCACAACGTTGAAAAAATGATGTTTATAAAAATGAATAATCAATTCCTCAATGAAGTACAGCACTGCCCTCCAGATACTACAGAGGGACCTGTGGTTGTGGAGTCCAGCGGGGACGAATTGATAATGTGTGATGAGGAGGAAGTACACACTGTAGGGGGAGAGGAATCAGAGGTTGAGGATGAGGACGACATCTTGCCTCAGTAGAGCCTGTTTAGTCTGTACAGGGAGAGATGAATAGCTTTTTTGGTGTGGGGGCCCAAACAAACCAATCATTTCAGCCAAAGTTGTTTGGTAGGCCCTGTCGCTGAAATGATTGGTTTGTTAAAGTGTGCATGTCCAATTTCAACAACATAAGGGTGGGTGTGAGGGCCCAAGGACAATTCCATCTTGGAACTTTTTTTTTGGCATTATATGACCAATCAACAGTCGTTTGCCATGTTCAAAAAGTAAAACCAAATTTTAAAAAATTCAAGAAATTAAACCAAAAGTAAAATGCCGTGTCATAATTTAAAACAAGAGTTTTTGACGTGCTCTAAAACTACTGTATTGTTGTTTATATTTTATAAACACTACACTTGAAAGCTTGAGTCTTTCAATAAAAAAGTAACTGTCCATTGCACGAATATTTGCAACAGGGACAATTTTAGGGTTAAGAAAGCCAACTAATAACACTTCGACGCTGTCTGTCTTTATAAACACTACACTTGGAAGTTGGAGGAGGTATTGTGGCCCCGGCACCAAATTTACTACCGGGGCCACTCCACTGTGCAGTCCATATTTAGGTGTATCAGATATTAAACAACGGTGACAGTTGATGCCCAATTTTTTAATTATATTGTGGCCTCGGTACCAAATTGTGTACCGGGGCCACCACACTACGCAGTCCAGATACTTGTTTGGTGGAATTCAGACCAGTTGAGGGTTTTATTATTATATTGTGGGGACCACTCTATCTATACCACACTACAACTCTATACCACTCTATTTCATACTTTAATTCTATTTAATACTTTAATTCTATTTCATACTTTAATTCTATTTAATACTTTAATTCTATTTCATACTGAAAAAGTCAGTCTTCATTGCACGACTATGTGCAACAGGGACAGTTTTTTGGTTTACAAAGTCAATCAATAACACTTGGACCCTGTCTGTCTTTAACATACTTGATGGGATCTCAATGACGAATTGTCTGTACCATGTTTGGAGGAGGTATTGTGGCCCCGGTATCAAATTGGGTACCGGGGCCACCCCACTACGCAGTCCAGATACTTGTTTGGTGGAATTCTGACACGTGGAGGGTTTTTTAATTATATTGTGGCCTCGGTACCAAATTGTGTACCGGGGCCACCACACTACGCAGTCAAGATAGATAGATGCGTATCATAGATAAAGTACATTCAGTGGTGTGGGGCAAATTGAAAAATATTCAAAATGCACTGACATTATCAAAAACAAGAGGTTGTCACACGCTAAAACTCCAACATGTATATGATGGAGAGGATGGAGGAGCAGCCGTATGTGTAGTGTAATGCAGACCTGTTGAAGGTTTTTTATATATTTTATTGTGGTGCCCAGTGCCCACTCCTCTAGGCAGTCCAGGTACATTTATTGGTGCGATTCATAAAAGTTCAGGGTTTTTAATATATTGTGGTGACCCACTCCTCTACGCAGTCCAGGTACATTTATTGGTGCGAATCAAACAAGTTGATGGTTTTCTTATTATATATATTGTGGTGACCCACTCCTCTAGGCAGTCCAGGTACATTTATTGGTGCGATTCATAAAAGTTCAGGGTTTTTAATATATTGTGGTGACCCACTCCTCTACGCAGTCCAGGTACATTTATTGGTGCGAATCATAAAAGTTCAGGGTTTTTAATATATATTGTGGTGACCCACTCCTCTACGCAGTCCAGGTACATTTATTGGTGCGAATCATAAAAGTTCAGGGTTTTTAATATATATTGTGGTGACCCACTCCTCTACGCAGTCCAGGTACATTTATTGGTGCGAATCATAAAAGTTCAGGGTTTTTAATATATATTGTGGTGACCCACTCCTCTACGCAGTCCAGGTACATTTATTGGTGCGAATCATAAAAGTTCAGGGTTTTTAATATATATTGTGGTGACCCACTCCTCTACGCAGTCCAGGTACATTTATTGGTGCGATTCATAAAAGTTCAGGGTTTTTAATATATATTGTGGTGACCCACTCCTCTACGCAGTCCAGGTACATTTATTGGTGCGAATCATAAAAGTTCAGGGTTTTTAATATATATTGTGGTGACCCACTCCTCTACGCAGTCCAGGTACATTTATTGGTGCGAATCATAAAAGTTCAGGGTTTTTAATATATATTGTGGTGACCCACTCCTCTACGCAGTCCAGGTACATTTATTGGTGCGATTCATAAAAGTTCAGGGTTTTTAATATATATTGTGGTGACCCACTCCTCTACGCAGTCCAGGTACATTTATTGGTGCGAATCATAAAAGTTCAGGGTTTTTAATATATATTGTGGTGACCCACTCCTCTACGCAGTCCAGGTACATTTATTGGTGCGATTCATAAAAGTTCAGGGTTTTTAATATATATTGTGGTGACCCACTCCTCTACGCAGTCCAGAAAGATACCTTGTTGCAACGTTTTGGACTAATAACTATATTGTGAGGTGTTCAGAATACACTGTAAATTAGTGGAAATGCTTGTTATTGAATGGTATTGAGGTTAATAATAGCCTAGGAGTGAAAATAAGCCCAAAAACTTGATTTTTAAACTTTTTATGTTTTTTTCAAAAAAAATCCGAATCCAAAACCTTAAATCCGAACCGAGACCTTTCGTCAAGTGTTTTGCGAGACAAATCCGAACCCCAAAAATAACGAAAATCCGGATCCAAAACACAAAACACAAGTGTAATGATCTGCAACCAGACAGGTGCAATACACATGTACACAAAACACAAGTCAGTGATGTGCGGATACTGCGCCATGTGGGAAAGGTACAGGCATCACAAATTTACATACACACGCCCTCAACGGAGCCCCAGGTCGAGGAAGGATCGGAGGATTGTTGTGGATCGGTCGGAAATCTATACAGACTACACAATGTGAATGAGATTGGAACGTAAATATTAAACGGTACGACCAACCAAACGAGGCGACAATTTTCCATTTGGGCAGACATTCGACCATTGTGTCACTACGCACACTGTCCCGACTTTCGAACGAGCGGTCGTATGTCGGCTGGTTGAGCCGATTATTGGATGAAAACCCTGTAGTGTGTACCTAGCTTTACAAAGTGGATGAGAAGGACTCCTATAGATTGTAAGCGTGCAAGCAGGGTTCTCTTACCTCTCTGTCTGTATGTATTACCCAGTATTGACTTATTAATGTTTGTTCCCAATTGTACAGCGCTATGGAATCTGCTGGCGCTATATAAATAAATGTTGATGATGATGAGGAGTGACAAACAAACAAAAAACCCGGGAAAGGGTTTGGATTGATATGTCTTTATATTTTAATCCAAACCCTTTCCCGGGTTTGGATTAAGGATACCTTGCTACGTCTAGAAATTGTTTTTTATTATACCAAACAACATAAAAAGTTTACACAAATTGACACAATATGCATTTTGTATACTTAATAAAGGTTACTAAATTTATATTTTGTTTCATTGCAGGTCTGGTACATAGATACAGTTTTTACAATGGGCCATCTCATCCAAAGGAAAAAGGCACAATTGGTGGGCGATGAACCAGACTTGGTTACTTTGTTTAAGTGCTTACAAAATATGCCACAGTCTAACCCAAACAATTCATGTTTCACAGCTGGTAGGTGATACAATGAGATGAGGAACAACCTATTAGAAAGTTGTTTGGAGTACAGCATGAAATTTTATACATTTTAGGTCAGTGATGTGAATAAAGAATTAACTTTGTAAATAAAATAAACTTCTACAGTAATCAAACAAATATGAACAGCAGTGAACTCTGAGCCTTCACCTGTGGCCCCCTGCTTTATTGTTCGACTTGTTGGTTATAGATTTTAACACTTCTTTAAAATGCCTGCTGATATGTTATTACAGAGAAGAGTCTCTTTCTTAAAATATATTTTTTTTAATTATTACAGATATTAAGGATAATGTGCAGCCCTTTTGAAGGCTAGAGGGCCGCATCATGTGGCCACTGAAGTGTATCAGGTTGCCTATCACTGAATGGGCATATAAGCTCAGGCAGGATATAATAAACTGAATAACATATACCATAGCCAGCAACTGATGGAAGGGAAAGGCATTGTTCCTCTACCTCCCAGCACATATGTTACGGCAAACTGTTAGCAGAGTTCAGCTCAATTAACATCTATATGTATTAATTATATGTATATAGCTGTATATCTTTCATTCACACATACTCCATGGAGTCCCTAAATTTTGGGCAGCCCTGACAGTGAAACAACGTTAGATTCTTAACCAGAAGTCTTTATTGGAAGTGACACAAATAAGCTTGCAAAACTATTTAATGTTTATTCCAATACATATTTTATCTGTGCATTTCACATCTGATTTATTACTGGAAAGCAGGTTACAGCTTGCTTCCTTTTGTCTGACTGCCATGTGGGACCAACAGGCTGACGGAAACAGTCTTAAATATAAATAACTTTCTTTGCATAAACTCTCCAATACTTGATAGCTTATTTGTACACTGAAATTTAAAGTTGATATTTGTGTGCTACATGAAAAAACAGTCAGTATTTAACTTATGTGCAAAACAGAATACTAATTTGCACCCCTTGAATTGTAACATGGTTTTGTCCAGGAGACTGAAATAAGACGTTTCTTAAATTAATGAATCAAGCCCCAGATTATTTCACAATGTAACAAACACAATTAAGTCCTTCTTGGCTGAATGTATTTCTTCATAAGATTTAAAGCAATAATGTCATTTTCTATTTTTTTTTTTTTCTAGGAATTGCAAAATTAGAAGACGGCGATGAACTTCACCTTGTAATACCACGAGGCCAAGCTAAAATATCTTTGAGTGGAGACGGTACATTCTTTGGGGCAATTAAACTATTGTGAAATATAACAAACCAAAATGAAACTAAACTGTTTTCTTCCATTCCCAAACATCATGGCAGCAAGATAGCAATTTAGTAATAAACTGGAGTCGAAACAGGAATTAAGCTTAATATCCTGTGAATTACCAGAAATATGTTTATTTTAAGAGATCCAGTAACATTAAAAATAGTAATTGCAGCCTTCATTGGAATAATGTTTTCATTATGTGGATGGCAGTTCTTGGAACAATCAAATTGTTGCACTTTTGAGAAAATTCTTCTAATACAACTATACATTTTAAATTCATTTTTACGGACAGTTTTTATGCAGGTAGAGAATAAAATGGAAATTAGCAATGTATGTGTTGGGTGTGTATCATGAATATAACTATATGAGGTGTAAACAGTACACCTTATACTTCTATGCAGAAGAAAATACACTAGGCTACCTAGGCACCCACAAGCTGTAGGAATTTTTATAGTGTAAAACTAATATTTAATTTTAAATGCATTTCAACAATATATTATAATATAAAACATATTAAATGATGCAAGGCTACCCACCCTGTGTCCCCCACCTCTCCCTCATGTCTCCTGTGCTACATCACCTTCACTTAATGTCTCCTGTCTTCCTTCAGGTCTTATTTACATTTCAATCAAAATAAAACAGGGCGCTAAGTAATCTATATAGAGCTGTATTAATTACAGTTGGCGAATTTATATATGGGACAATTTGAAGATCTTTTTGTCTGGAATTCCACATTTGGGGCAAACCTGGTCCTCTATGGCAGATATATCGACGATTTATTCTTTATTTGGGATGGGGATGATTTTTCTATCTCTTCCTTTCTCACTCATCTTAATAATAATGAATTTGGTCTCCGGTTCACAAGTACTCATAGCCATACATCCATTAATTTTTTGGATGTTAGACTGTATATAGCTGACAACATAATCCATACGGAAACTTTCTCCAAACCAATAGATGCACACAGATTTCTTCATTTTGATAGTGACCACTCCAGGGCCTGGAGGAATAATATCCCCAAAGGCCAATTTTTAAGAATGAAAAGAAACTGTTCAACCCAAGGTGATTTTGAGAAACATATAAGAATTTTGTACAAGTCGTTTGTAGAACAAGGGTATCAGACTGAGATATTGAATAAAGCTATTGATGACATTAGGGGACTTGAGAGGGAGGACCTTCTCCTACAATGCCCAAAAATATTTAAAAAAGATAGAGCTATACATCATAATGATCAAGCTATGATGTTTATCACTCAACATAACAGTTATGCACGTCAAATTAAGAACATCATTAAAAAGAATTCCACAATGCTTGAGTCCGATAACCTATTGGGCCCTTTATTAGGACAGGGAAATAACGTTATCTTCAGAAGAGCCCGTAATCTAAAGGAACACTTGGCACCTAGTTTCTTTAGATTGGAAAAATCTGTGGAATTACCTTGTGTCATGTCTACAGACAACTGGTTGAAGACCAAACCAAGAGGTTTTTATAAATGTGGCAGAACTAGATGTCTCACATGTAACTATGTTGAACATAAATGTATGTCTTTTACATCCTTTCATTCCAATGATACATTTGTAATTGAACAATTTTTGAATTGTCAATCTAATTTTGTTATCTACCTTATAAACTGTGGGTGTGGCCAACAATATGTGGGTCGTACTATTCGCCCCTTGGCATCACGATTTACTGAACATCGTCGTAATATTCTCAAAAATATAAAATCCCACAGCTTATCAAGTCATATAAATTCCTGCAAGACAGGGGGTTTAGATAAACTCCAAGTACAAGCTATTGAACAGGTGAAAGCCACCCCTCGTGGTGGAGATAGATTCAACTCACTGTGCCGCAGGGAAGCCTATTGGATATTCAGGCTAGATACCCTTGTGCCTTCTGGTTTGAACGAGAGCATTGAACTTAGTAACATTTAGGGGGCTTACTATTGCTAGATCGTTCCATTTCCTCCCCCTTCCTTTCCCTATTCCCCTTCCCCCTTCTCCCATCTTTGTTTTATCCTTTATATTTATCAATTTTTATTTATCATATAATACCGATGCCTATCTACATCAACATGGATACATAGGGATTGGTTTAATTTAAGTACCCTAAGAGGCGCTTAGATATATGGGTTTGCGACAATTTATTAATATACTTTCTAAAAACATATTTTTTCCAACATTTTAATTGTTCTGTATTAATGATATTACATTATAATTTTATGTTTAATTGGTTTTATTTAATGCATGCTATAGCTAGGGTACTCTGAACTTAGCTGCATGTCTATATATAAACATATATTTGTGTTTGCTTATGACCTTTAATTGGTTTAGTCATTTTTGCCATGAGTGTTTTGGTGATTGGGCTTATAACCTTATGTATAAGAGGACGATTTGAATCATTTTTAATCTTTATTGTTTTGATTTTTGGTCATGTGACCTGATCGGATTATAAATTGACTTGCCATTACAACAATTACCATTCCTCTGATGAAACCGGACTGCCCGGAGAAACGCGTCAGGTTGGCTACTTTGTATCAGCTGACTAGCTGACAAACTGACCCCGCCCATCTACCCCGGGGTACTGTGTGCCGGACTGTTGTTTGTATCTCTCCTATAATCACGGAGACAACGGATACTTCTCACCATAATACCAACTGTGGAGGACTTCTTTACAATGACTGGAGACCTGATGAGCTAAGTATCGCTATGCTTAACACAATACAGCATCTGTCTTGATACTTTGTACTTTGCTCTAACACGCTTGCATAACTGCTGCCGCTCGGTCCCGCTGTGACCGGTCCGTGGTGTCTGCATAATTCAAACTGGGCGGCCACTACAATTCAGCATTGGATATACAAGCTTAACTCCATACAGGCTCTTAATCAGAAATTTGAAGGTTTCTAACTAGGAATTGGAAGGCTTATTGGTGTTTCATTACATGCCTAAATTGCCTACTAGTAATTGCTTTGCCTTCGTGCTCTACCTACTTTGACCTATCATTTTTACTCCATATGTCAGTATATAATCAAGAAGCGCTCCTGCCCAGTTTGGTTCATTTTTCACATGCTCATTTTTTGAGCTGGACTAACAACTTTGCCTGTTTGTGCTTGACCATATTTGCATAATTTTTACATGCTATGCTATACAGCGATATGTAGCTCTATGGCATTTTAATCTGCACAATAGTTTTGGTTGGTTTATTAACCGGTTTGATTATTGCAATTTGATTGGTCCGGACCACAGCTTGATTTAAATCTTTTGTTCACATATTGATACCGCCATACATTGGTCAACTATTCATTACTGGTGCACCAGTTTATATGATAAGTAATTGTATAATAGGTTGGCGATATCTATTTTATTTTAGTAATTATCTATGTATGTATGCTAGTCAGTTGTGCTAATTTTTACAATCAGGCCTTTGGCTTCAATTTGTTTATTAAATTATTTTTACAGTTGAATCAGCGCTATCCTCTACTTTTTCTATATTATTTACATTTCCCCTTATATCTCTTGCGTCCCTCCAACTTTGCTTAATATCTCTGCTGTGTTTCTTCACCTCTCCCTTATATTATCCATGTATAACTTCTCCTTTCCCTTACCTGTTTCCTCTGTCTGGAAACTATGATCTGATATTATGTGAAAGGTGACTTAAGTAGAGATTGTACAGAAGATTACAGGGTCCAGATGCAGGGCCGGTGCTAGGGTCCATGGCTCCCTAGGCATTTTGAAAAAATCGCCGGCGCCCCCCGCAAAAATCGGCTCCCTCCTCCCCCCTCACCCCGTCTTTCTTTACCTTGTCACACCACCGCCGCCTCTCTGCTCCATCTCCTCCCCTCCACTCACTGACACTAGTGAGTGGAGGGGAGGAGACGGAGCAGAGAGGCGGCGGTGGTGAGCAATAGCCTCTCCCCCCTCCCCCGTGCATCTGAATGCTGTGCGGCGGCCGTGACAAGTATGGTCAGCGGTCGCCGCACAGTTTTAAAGTAATTTACATTCTTATGGCGCCCTCCAGAGCCCGGCGCCCTAGGCAAGTGCCTAACCTTGCCTAATGGGAGCGCCGGGCCTGTCCAGATGCTGGAAAACTGAAAACATGACAAGGGCCATATTACTTTCTAAACTAGAAAGCTTTATATTGTTGCCATCCTTGTTATATTTTCATTCATATTATAAATTCCACTAAATGTTCAGTGGTCAGGTAGGATTGATATCCATAATTGCCCACAGCATTCTCAGACATTGAACATATTTTTCTTACTGACAATCGCCAATTTAATTTCTATGAAAATAGTAGGACAATATACATACGGTCATACATACACACAGAGTCACATGTTCATACACATAAACACCATACATAGCCAGACAGACTGGAGCACCGAGACTGGAGGACGACACAAACCCATGTAACCTCGCCCCTCTGCTAAGATCCCACCTCCTCACTTTGGTCTACAGCTCATCTATAGGGCAGTCCACCTCCGCAACCCAAGCTGCTCTAATAGGAGCAGCCAGCCTGCCCCTGAACTCATACCTTCCTTAGCCTGGGAAGTGAGAGCAAACCCAGCTTAAGGTGAGCTATGAGACCTGCTCTGGCCACATCATGTGCTCTTTAAGTGTCTGCTTGTAATACATGTGATCAGCTTCAAAGAAAGTGGGGAGAAGTGTCAGTATATTATATCAGCAAATACCAACACCCTTGGAGCACTGTGTATGTATTCATATATATAGTTATCTATAAATCCAAAGTATGTGCACTCTCCAAGCTTGCAAAAATCCACAATCTTTAATAGCAAAATGTAAGGCAGAGAAACAGAACAGAGTCAACATTTAGGCCCCATACCTTTGTCAAGACCTAAAAACTAGAGATGGTCACTGACCCCCGTGTTTTGGTTTTGGATTCGGTTTTGGATCTGGATTACCGTCGTGTTTTGGTTTTGGTTTTGGTTTTGCAAAACCGCCATTGCGTGTTTTGGTTTTGGTTTTGGTTTTGTTTGGTTTTGTTTTGCTATTTTTTGGGAAAATCCATGTTTTTGGGCCTAAATTAACCCAATTTAGTGCTCCAACTGTTTTAGAGACAAGTAATCTAATTGTTGAGGTAATAAATCATCCAAAAAAACAGTTTAATTCTTCGTTGGTAGGCCTATTCTACACACAAAACAGATTGTCTTCCTCTCCATCTATGCATATTGGCAATGCAGCCATCGTCTTTGAATGTATATTACACCCTACACTTATAGTTAAATATGTAAAGAAATGGAAAAAGCCAGTTTGCTTTCTGTCTCTCAAGGCCCCCCTCCACTTGTATAAAATAGCAAAAAATTCAGCCATTATAGACTGTACAATATTAATTGACATGGAGAAAGCCAGTTTGGTTTCTGTCTCTCTAGGCCCCCCTCCACTTGTATAAAATACTAAAAAATTCAGCCATTATAGACTGTACAATATTAATTGACATGGAGAAAGACAGTTTGGGGTCACTCTGTCTCTCTAGGCCCCCCTCCACTTGTATAAAATACCAAAAAATTCAGCCATTATAGACTGTACAATATTAATTGACATGGAGAAAGCCAGTTTGGTTTCTGTCTCTCTAGGCCCCCCTCCACTTGTATAAAATACTAAAAAATTCAGCCATTATAGACTGTACAATATTAATTGACATGGAGAAAGACAGTTTGGGGTCACTCTGTCTCTCTAGGCCCCCCTCCACTTGTATAAAATACCAAAAAATTCAGCCATTATAGACTGTACAATATTAATTGACATGGAGAAAGCCAGTTTGGTTTCTGTCTCTCTAGGCCCCCCTCCACTTGTATAAAATACTAAAAAATTCAGCCATTATAGACTGTACAATATTATGAAAAATGGACAAAGCCAGTTTAGGGTCACTCTGTCTATGACACCCTACCCTTAAGGATAAATTGCCCTAACAGCAGCCTTTCAAGATGGTATGTGATATGGAAATGCCACAAGTCCCTTTCCTCTTTGGGGGTAGATTGCACCCTACACTTACATAGAAAGTTTTAAAAAGATGTTATCGGCATCATCTTCAGCTTCATCCTCACCCTCATCAGTGTGTACGTCATCATCACAGACTATCAATTCATCGCCGCTTGAATCCGCCATTAGAGAACAGTCAGTGCTTGGATGTCTTGGATGGTGAAGGCCTTCCTCGTGGAAGATGTAGTTCATTTTTATAAACATCATTTTCTCCACATTTTTGGGAAGTAACCTTCTACGGCGATCACTGACTAAGTTCCCTGCTGTGCTGAACACTCGTTCAGAGTACACACTGGAGGGTGGGCAGCTTAGGTATTGCAAAGCAAGTTTGTACATGGGTTTCCAAATGGCTTGCTTTTCTTCCCAGTAAGGAAAGGGACTGTCTGACATTTCCATATCAACTACCTCTTGAAAGTAATCCTCCACCATCCTTTGCATGTTTATACTCATATTGGATGGACTTATGGGCAAAGTGACACTTTTTTTTGAAAAATCCTTCAAACCAGCCCAGATGTTAAATTGTTCTCGTCTGCCCCCTGTGTCTTCCCTGCTTCTTTTTTGGAAATTTAATTTTTTACGAGCAACAGCTTGAGAAAGTGAAGGAGGACACGTCGTCAAGCCGAGGCCCAGTTCAGCGGCCAACTTGCTGAGCAATAGCTCCTTGCAAAAGTTCACATCTCGCTCATTTACAAGTAAAGACTCAATGTAGGTTTTAAACCTTGGATCAAGCACAGTGGCCAAAACGTACTGATCCGAGTTCAAGATCTTAATAACTCGAGGATCATTGTGAAGCGAATTAAGTACTTGATCGACAAGGCCAACATACTTTGCTGAATTGCTTGCTTTCAGCTCCTCCTTCATTTTCTCAAGCTGCTTTTCCAATAGTCTAATTAAAGGAATGACTTGGCTCAAACTAGCAGAGTCTGCACTGACCTCACATGTCACAACTTCAAATGGTTTCAGCACCTTGCACAGCACTGAAAGGATTCCCCACTGTGCAAGAGTGAAATACATCCCCCCTCCTTTCCCAATGTCATGACTTGTGCAATATGCTTGGATGGCTTTGCGCTGTTCCTCCATCCTCTGAAGCATGTACAGGGTGGAATTCCACCGAGTTACCACCTCTTGCTTAAGTTGGTGGCAGGGCAAGTTAAACTGCTCTTGGAGCTGCTGTAATCTCCTACATGCTGTGGCTGAATGCCTGAAATGGCCTGAAATTTTACGGGCCACCGAAAGCATCTCCTGCACCTCACGGTTATTTCGTAGGAAGCTCTGCACCACCAAGTTGATGGTGTGAGCAAAACAGGGAATATGTTGGAAATCACCCAGCTGTAATGCTCGCACTATATTGTTGGCGTTATCTGAAATGACATACCCTGGGGAGAGTCCGAGTGGTATAAGCCATGCATCAATCACATCTCTCAGTTTGCGTAACAAATTGTCAGCCGTATGCCTGTTAGTGAAGCCGGTGATACAAAGAGTGGCCTGCCTGTGACAAATGTTACGTAGTGGTGTACATGCTGCTGCTGTTCCTGCTGGTGAAGGTGAATGACCAACCCAGTGGGCTGTCACAGTCATATAGTCTTTGGTTTGGCCACTTCCACTTGTCCACATATCTGTGGTTAAGTGAACAGTGGGCAGAATGGCATTTTTCAGCGCAATCTCTACATTTTTACACACTTTTTGGTATAGTTGTGGAATAGCTTTACGGGAGAAATGGTGTCGCGATGGAATTCTGTAACGCGGACACAAAACCTCAATTAACTGTGAAAAACCAGCTGCGTTTATTGTGGAGATTGGACGCAGATCTAACACTAACATTGCAGCCATGGCGTCTGTGATTCGCTTGGCGACTGGGTGACTGCTGTCATATTTGCTTCCCCTCGCAAATGATTGTTTCACAGTTAATTGCTGAAATGTAGGACTGCTCATTTTATTCACCTGCCTCTGGGATGACGATTCACCCCCAGCAGCAGCAACAGCAGCAGCAGGACTAACGCTTTCTTCAGAGGAATCAATAATAGTGCCGGAGTCATCCAGCCTTAAGTGGGATGCCGGGCTAACTCCGAGCGCTACTGAGGATATTGATGAGGATGGTGTGGTGGGTGTATTTTGTAGCCGTCGGTATGTCGGTGAGCGGAGGGTCTTAGCTGATGAGGGAGTGCTTGTATTCTTTTGGGAAGAACTTTCAGCTTTTCCCAACACTTTGCCATGAACTCTCGTTAAATGGCGTAACATAGACGAGGTTCCAAGATGGTTAAGGTCCCTCCCTCGACTGACTGTGGCTTCACATACACTACAAATGGCTATACAATTGTTGTCTGGATTTGGGTAGAAATAATTCCACACATAAGAAGTGGATTTTTTTGTTTTATGCCCAGGCATGACAATGGCCTTTTTCTTGTCACGTGCCAGAACTGCTGCCACTGGTGCAGGACTTACACAAACAACCTCATCCTCATCAACATCCTCATTAGCGCCCTCGTCGCCTACACAAATCTCCCCCTCATCCTCTTCTAATTCCAAAGTGGCATCCTCAATTTGGGTATCACCGGCTACACTCGGGCTATTAAGGCACACATCAGCAGAATGCTCACGATTAGACATCCCACTGTTGGATGGACTCTCCACAGGGATTGTTGTCATTTGTGAATCAGAGCAAATATTCTCCTGTAATGCCTCACTGGTATCTTGCAGCTCAGCTTTGACGCGTAACAGTAGTTGTGCACCAATTGTAGCCTGGGTAACTTTTTGGGATCTGCCACTAATAGCCAAAGGTGAAGGCCTCATTCTCTCTTTGCCACTGCGTGTGTAGAATGGCATGCTTGCAATTTTTTTTTTATCGTCACTTAACTTTTGCTCAGTTACACTTCTTTTTCGCTTCAATACAGTAAATTTTTTTTTGGTTTTTGTTTTTTGCACTAATTTGAAAACACTCTGTTGTTTGACATCGCCTTGGCCAGATGACGTACTGGGAACACTAACATCAGGACTGGTGACAGAACCTGGTTGCTCATTTAGATCATATGTGGACTGCTTTGAATCCATTCTGAGCGCAAACCACTGAGGAGTGCTAAAAATTATTGAGTAGATACTGCTGACAGATATGACTTTTGACAGCCAGAAATATTAATGCACAATTAGGGAGGACACCCCAAAAACACTGAGGAGTGCTAAAAATTATTGAGTAGATACTGCTGACAGATATGACTTTTGACAGCCAGAAATATTAATGCACAATTAGGGAGGACACCCCAAAAACACTGAGGAGTGCTACAAATTATTGAGTAGATACTGCTGACAGATATGACTTTTGACAGCCAGAAATATTAATGCACAATTAGGGAGGACACCCCAAAAACACTGAGGAGTGCTAAAAATTATTGAGTAGATACTGCTGACAGATATGACTTTTGACAGCCAGAAATATTAATGCACAATTAGGGAGGACACCCCAAAAACACTGAGGAGTGCTACAAATTATTGAGTAGATACTGCTGACAGATATGACTTTTGACAGCCAGAAATATTAATGCACAATTAGGGAGGACACCCCAAAAACACTGAGGAGTGCTAAAAATTATTGAGTAGATACTGCTGACAGATATGACTTTTGACAGCCAGAAATATTAATGCACAATTAGGGAGGACACCCCAAAAACACTGAGGAGTGCTACAAATTATTGAGTAGATACTGCTGACAGATATGACTTTTGACAGCCAGAAATATTAATGCACAATTAGGGAGGACACCCCAAAAACACTGAGGAGTGCTAAAAATTATTGAGTAGATACTGCTGACAGATATGACTTTTGACAGCCAGAAATATTAATGCACAATTAGGGAGGACACCCCAAAAACACTGAGGAGTGCTACAAATTATTGAGTAGATACTGCTGACAGATATGACTTTTGACAGCCAGAAATATTAATGCACAATTAGGGAGGACACCCCAAAAACACTGAGGAGTGCTAAAAATTATTGAGTAGATACTGCTGACAGATATGACTTTTGACAGCCAGAAATATTAATGCACAATTAGGGAGGACACCCCAAAAACACTGAGGAGTGCTACAAATTATTGAGTAGATACTGCTGACAGATATGACTTTTGACAGCCAGAAATATTAATGCACAATTAGGGAGGACACCCCAAAAACACTGAGGAGTGCTAAAAATTATTGAGTAGATACTGCTGACAGATATGACTTTTGACAGCCAGAAATATTAATGCACAATTAGGGAGGACACCCCAAAAACACTGAGGAGTGCTACAAATTATTGAGTAGATACTGCTGACAGATATGACTTTTGACAGCCAGAAATATTAATGCACAATTAGGGAGGACACCCCAAAAACACTGAGGAGTGCTAAAAATTATTGAGTAGATACTGCTGACAGATATGACTTTTGACAGCCAGAAATATTAATGCACAATTAGGGAGGACACCCCAAAAACACTGAGGAGTGCTACAAATTATTGAGTAGATACTGCTGACAGATATGACTTTTGACAGCCAGAAATATTAATGCACAATTAGGGAGGACACCCCAAAAACACTGAGGAGTGCTAAAAATTATTGAGTAGATACTGCTGACAGATATGACTTTTGACAGCCAGAAATATTAATGCACAATTAGGGAGGACACCCCAAAAACACTGAGGAGTGCTAAAAATTATTGAGTAGATACTGCTGACAGATATGACTTTTGACAGCCAGAAATATTAATGCACAATTAGGGAGGACACCCCAAAAACACTGAGGAGTGCTAAAAATTATTGAGTAGATACTGCTGACAGATATGACTTTTGACAGCCAGAAATATTAATGCACAATTAGGGAGGACACCCCAAAAACACTGAGGTGTGCTACAAATTATTTAGTAGATACTGCTGACAGATATGACTTTTGACAGCCAGAAATATTAATGCACAATTATGGGGGACACCCCAAAAGCGCTGGGGAGTGCCAAATATGAAGAAAAAATAATAAACCTCTATCCTCCTCTCTGCACTAGCGATTTTGGTTAGAGCAATTGCAAGAACAATATGGTATTCTCTGTCCCTGCTCTAATTAGCCTATGACTACACCCTGCTCTCTCCCTCTGTCAAATGGCGATGGATTGCTGTGGAGGCGTGTATTTATAAAGTTGAAGTATCGCGAGAACCGAGTCCCGAGATCCGACGACGTCACAATGACGTTCGGCCTCGATTTGGATTCGGAATGGGCGGGAGAGTACCGAGCTGCTCAGCTCGGTACTCGGATACCCAAAGTTCGGGTGGGTTCGGTTCTCGGAGAACCGGACCCGCCCATCTCTACTAAAAACCCACGTGCATCGTCCAACTTTATACCAGATTGCTAGAGGGATAATCACTGACAAGCATCAAAAATCGCACCAAAAAAACAGAAACCGGAAGTGCGTTCCAACAAAAATATAACTACTGTGTCCCAAACAGTATTATACATCTAACCCACACATAACACTGTCAGCCAGTGGCCTGTATATAAGCAGGTGATGTTTTGAAAATAATGAAAAATAATAAGAGACAAGCAAAGAAGAGCCAATACACGACATATTTCAAATACAGGCCCTGGGTATTAATCCTGCTATCTGTATATAGACAAAGAGTGAGCAGTCTCACATAGCCGGAAAACTGGGAACAGAAATAGCCTGATGAGTTCCAGGTTGAAATGCAAACCATAAGAGCATTTAAAAATGATAAACGAAGTATAAAACCAACACCAAAAAACAGAGAAAAAAACATACGATAACATAGCACAGATGTCACGCACCAGACCTTCCAGTTGATTTACATGAGTCTGGTGCGAAGTCTTGGGGGTAAATGTATCGAGCTGAAGTTTTGCAGCGCTTTCAAATCGATGAAAATCGCTTGCCATCACTTGTGATTGAGCCACCAAGTCGCCATATGTATTAGCTAGCAATTAGTAGTATCAATTAAGAAATGGTTGTCAATCTTACGTGATTTGCGGCAATTTTTAATCGCCTGTGTTTAGCTGTAAAATCACCTTTTTCAAAACAATACTCATTTCTGATTGGTTTGAAGCTTTACATGTAAAACGTGTGCGATTTTGACCTCACTAACATGATAAAAAAAAGCAGGCTACTTCATTAGTTGAGTTGACAGTAGCATAGAGAGAGCAGGTAACACTGTAGGAGAAAGGTGAATTTATGTGGTGTGTAGAAAGTGAGATTTGTTTTTTTTTTTTCTTATTTGATATAGCTGCCCTTGTTTGTCTTATGTCTGTGTGTGTTTGTCTTCTGTCTGTGTGTTTAGTAATATATTTTTGGGTGACTCTTTTTTGTTGTTCTGTTTTTTCCTCTGCTTGGTTTGTTAGTGTACTTGTTGTTTTGTCTCTTCCCTGTGTTTTATTTGTGAGTCTATTTGTTGTTTCATTTTTCCCATGTGTGTTCTTTGTCAGCATGGTGAGAGGAAGGAGAGATGAGAAGGCTAGGGACATTGGGGAGAAGAGAGAGTAGCTAGGAGGTGAGGAGGAGCAGGAGGAAAAGGCAGGCTCTTCTGCTGGGAAAACAAAGTCCGGGCGTGATGTGCGTTTTAGTTTTGAGGAAAATTGTGGATTTTAGGGAGCCTAGCTGCAAAGACCACATTTGCACTAAAGAATCAGCTGTGGTCACAATTATGTGATGCGGTGAATGTGGTGGGCACCATTAAGCATACAATTGAAAACTGCCACAAACGCATCAGACATAAATGCAGAGTCAAAGAAAAGATGACAGAGGAGAGAAGAGCAGCTGCCAGGACTGGTGGTGGGCTCGCTCTGATGATGACCTACACGTCATATAAGGAGGAGTTCAAGCAGCTAATCCCAATTGAGCTCCTCAAGGGAATTAACGTGTGGGACTCCGACAGACCTGTGTCCCAACATAAGGCTGGTGAGTAACGTATAATGGTGTATATGTTTATCTTTTATGTTCAAACAGTAATTCTGCAGCATGTAAATGTTTGATTTTTCTGCACATTGCAAAAAGAAGCCGTAATATTTTTAAATGATGCTATTTTATTTTATTTTTTTGGTAAATGTTTTTTGCACATGAAAAATATATTAATATCAAACCTTTCAATTTTTTACTACACACAGCCTCCACCCAAAAGCAAACTTTGCAGTCACAAGCCAGGAGGATGATGACTCCTTAAAAAGTAAATCCACCTATCTTGTAGGGGTGGGTGAAAAAAATGCTATTAATCGTTTGCCTGTAACTGCTTTTTTCCTGATAATGGTTAACAGTGGGTTTTTTCCATTTTCTACGGAACAACACAAGGCGCCAGGGAGGTCTTGTGTGGACACACCAAAAAGATAGGCACTAGAGGTGGAATCTGAGGAGTTCATAACCTTAGAACCCATGTCTACATTACCTGAAGTTGAGGAGTCTGTGCAGGTTGCACCAACAAGCCCACCAACTTCATCACACAGCCAACCTCAACCGACAGCACTACCCAATTTGGCTGATTCCATTCAGCAGTGTAGCAGGTTACAGGAAAGTATGGTTGGATCCCTCTTGGAGAGTCCTGTGGAAGGCAAAGGCAGCTTACCAGAGGGTTTCAGTATTTGCAAAACATTCAGGACAATCAAATGCAATTGTGTACGTCAATGGAAAGGATTGACAACTCTTTGGTGCAAATGAACACTGACATCAACAATCTTACTGGGGCAGTCCGAGAGTTGTCCTCCAATTTAATGTCTATTTGTGGCTAAATAATGCACGGCTTCCGGTGCCCCCAATGTCAGGTGGTAGTAGCCAGAACACTACCCCAACCACCTCGGTGCCCAGTTACTCCAGTGAATAGCAGTGGGAGGACCAGGGGTAGCAGACGGGCATCCACCAGCCGGCCCAAATCTCCTGAGCCCGCTGCCAAAAATATAAAATAAACACTTCAATGTTTTTTCTGATGCATTTATTGCAAAGTCCCTTTTTTTTCTTTCTGCAAAACAGACTAGTATTGTAGTGTCCCAAGTATGTACTTTAAATGGTATCCTCATCTGGAAATAATAAGTGTTGCCACTACATGAGAAAAAATTATTGCCCCACTGGTAGTTAGATATAAGCCACTATAATAAAAAAAAAAAAAAAAACCATGTTCATTACAGAAATTTGCACAACTAATTTATTCATAAAATAATTTGGACCCGTAACATCAATTTAAGTAATTTTTGCCCCTTTAAAACATAAATCATTCTTTACTTAAACTTGCATTGGACCCCCAGTTATATTTAGAGATGAGCGCACTCGGATTTCTGAAATCCGAGCCCACCCGAACGTTGCCGATCCGAGTCGGATCCGAGACAGATCCGGGTATTGGCGCCAAATTCAAATCTGAAACTGAGGCTCTGACTCATAATCCCGTTGTCAGATCTCGCGATACTCGGATCCTATAAATTCCCCGCTAGTCGCCGCCATCTTCACTCGGGCATTGATCAGGGTAGAGGGAGGGTGTGGTAGGTGGTCCTCTGTCCTGGTAGATCTCGTGCTGTGCTGTTTAGTTCTGTGTTGTGCTGTTTAGTTCTGTGCTGTGCTGTGCTGTGCTGTGTTCTGCAGTATCAGTCCAGTGGTGCTGTGTGCTGTGCTCTGTCCTTCTGAGGTCAGTGGTGCTGCTGGGTCCTGTGCTGTGTCCTGTTCAGTCCAGTGGTGCTGTGTCCTGTGCTCTGTGCTTCTAAGGGCATAGTTATTTCCCCAATATTCCCCTGTGTTTAAAAAAATAAAAAAAAGTTATTTAAAAAAATACCAAAAACTAATTTAATTTTTTTTAATTACCACAAAATTTGCACAACCAATCCTGCAGTATAAGCCCATTGGTACTGCAATATTACCAAGTTCACACATTCAGCAGTAAAAGTCCAGTGGTACTGCAATATTACAAAGTTCACACATTCTGCAGTATCAGTCCAGTGGTGCTGTGTCCTGTGCTCTGTCCTGCTGAGTTCCGTAGTGCTGCTGGGTCCTGTGCTGTGTCCTGTTCAGTCCAGTGGTGCTGTGTCCTGTGCTCTGTGCTTCTAAGGGCATAGTTATTTCCCCATTATTCCCAAGTTTTTAAAAAATAAAAAAAAAGTAAAAAAAAAATAAAAAATAAAAAATTAAAAAAAAATATATATAATTATAACCAAATTTACAAAACCAATCCAGCAGTATAAGCCCATTGGTACTGCAATATTACCAAGTTCACACATTCAGCAGTAAAAGTCCAGTGGTACTGCAATATTACAAAGTTCACACATTCTGCAGTATCAGTCCAGTGGTGCTGTGTCCTGTGCTCTGTCCTGCTGAGTTCCGTAGTGCTGCTGGGTCCTGTGCTGTGTCCTGTTCAGTCCAGTGGTGCTGTGTCCTGTGCTCTGTGCTTCTAAGGGCATAGTCATTTCCCCATTATTTCCAAGTTTTTAAAAAATAAAAAAAAAATTATAAAAAATATTAAAATAAATTTTTTTTAAAAAAAGTAATTATAACCAAATTTGCAAAACCAATCCAGCAGTATAAGTCCATTGGTACTGCAATATTATCAAGTTCACACATTCTGCAGTATCTTGTGCTACATATAATGGAGACCAAAAATTTGGAGGGTAAAGTAGGGAAAGATCAAGACCCACTTCCTCCTAATGCTGAAGCTGCTGCCACTAGTCATGACATAGACGATGAAATGCCATCAACGTCGTCTTTCAAGCCCGATGCCCAATCTCGTAGTACCGGGCATGTAAAATCCAAAAAGCCCAAGTTAAGAAAAAGTAGCAAAAAGAGAAACTTAAAATCATCTGAGGAGAAACGTAAAGTTGCCAATATGCCATTTACGACATGGAGTGGCAAGGAACGGCTTAGGCCCTGGCCCGTGTTCATGACTAGTGGTTCAGCTTCACCCACAGATCTTATCCCTCCTCCTCCTCCCCCCCCTCCAAAAAATTGAAGAGTTATGCTGTCAGCAACAAAACAGCAAACAACTCTGCCTTCTAAAGAGAAATTATCACAAATCCTCAAGGCGAGTCCAAGGGTGTTGGTGGTTGTCAAGCCTGACCTTCCCATCACTGTACGGGAAGAGGTGGCTCGGGAGGAGCCTATTGATGATGTAGTTGGCGCTGTGGAGGAACTTGATGATGAGGATGGTGATGTGGTTACTGTAAATGAGGCACCAGGAGGGGAAACAGCTGATGTCCATGGGATGAAAAAGCCCATCGTCATGCCTGGTCAGAAGACCAAAAAATGCACCTCTTCGGTCTGGAGTTATTTTTATCCAAATCCAGACAACCAATGTATGGCCATATGTAGCTTATGTAAAGCTCAAATAAGCAGGGGTAAGGATCTTGCCCACCTAGGAATATCCTCCCTTATACGTCACCTGAATAACCTTCATAGTTCAGTGGTTAGTTCAGGAACTGGGGCTAGGACCCTCATCGGTACAGGGACACCTAAATCCCGTGGTCCAGTTGGATACACACCAGCAACACCCTCCTCGTCAACTTCCTCCACAATCTCCATCAGATTCAGTCCTGCAGCCCAAGTCAGCAGCCAGACTGAGTCCTCCTCAATACGGGATTCATCCGAGGAATCCTGCAGCGGTACGCCTACTACTGCCACTGCTGCTGTTGCTGCTGTTAGTCGGTCATCTTCCCAGAGGGGAAGTCGTAAGACCGCTAAGTCTTTCACAAAACAATTGACCGTCCAACAGTCGTTTGCCATGACCACAAAATACGATAGTAGTCACCCTATTGCAAAGCGTATAACTGCGGCTGTAACTGTAATGTTGGTGTTAGACGTGCACCCGGTGTCCGCCATCAGTGGAGTGGGATTTAGAGGGTTGATGGAGGTATTGTGTCCCCGGTACCAAATCCCGTCGAGATTCCACTTCACTAGGCAGGCGATACCAAAAATGTACAGAGAAGTACGATCAAGTGTCCTCAGTGCTCTAAAAAATGCGGTTGTACCCACTGTCCACTTAACCACGGACATGTGGACAAGTGATTCTGGGCAAACGAAGGACTATATGACTGTGACAGCCCACTGGGTAGATGCATCCCCTTCCGCAGCAACAGCAACAGCTGCATCAGTAGCAGCAACTACAAAATGGCTGCTCGTGCAAAGGCAGGCAACATTGTGTATTACAGGCTTTAATAAAAGGCACAACGCTGACAACATATTAGAGAAAATGAGGGAAATTATCTCCCAGTGGCTTACCCCACTTAGACTCTCATGGGGATTTGTGGTGTCAGACAATGCCAGTAACATTGTGCGGGCATTAAATATGGGCAATTTCCAGCACGCCCCATGTTTTGCCCACACCATTAATTTGGTGGTGCAGCATTACCTCAAGAGTGACAGGGGTGTGCAGGAGATGCTTGCGGTGGCGCGCAAAATTGCTGGACACTTTCGGCATTCAGCCAGTGCCTACCGCAGACTAGAGGCACATCAAAAAAGCATGAACCTGCCCTGCCATCACCTCAAACAAGAGGTTGTGACGCGCTGGAACTCCACCCTCTATATGCTGCAGAGGATGGAGGAGCAGCAAAAGGCCATTCAGGCCTACACAGCCACCTACGACATAGGCAAAGGAGTGGGGATGCGCCTCAGTCAAGCACAGTGGAGACTGATTTCCGTGTTGTGCAAGGTTCTGCAGCCATTTGAACTTGCCACACGAGAAGTCAGTTCCGACACTGCCAGCTTGAGTCAGGTCATTCCCCTGATCAGGCTGTTGCAGAAGCAGCTGGAGAAAGTGAGGGAGGAGCTGGTAAGCCATTGCGATTACACCAAGCATGTAGCTCTTGTGGATGTAGCCCTTCGTACGCTTTGCCAGGATCCGAGGGTGGTCACTCTTTTAAAGTCAGAGGAATACATTCTGGCCACCGTGCTCGATCCTCGGTTTAAAGCGTATGTTGTGTCTCTGTTTCCGGCGGACACAAGTCTACAGCGGTGCAAAGACCTACTGGTCAGGAGATTGTCCTCTGAAGAGGACCGTGACATGCCAACAGTTCCACCCTCATTTTCTTCCACATCTATGGCTGCGAGGAAAAAGCTCAGTTTTCCCAAAAGAGGCGCTGGCGGGGATGCTGATAACATCTGGTCCAGACTGAAGGACCTGCCAACCATTGCAGACATGTCTACTCTCGCTGCATTGGATGCTGTCACAATAGAAAAAATTGTGGATGATTACTTTGCTGACACCATCCAAGTAGACATGTCAGACAGTCCATATTGTTACTGTCAGGAAAAAAAGGCAGTTTGGAAGCCCCTGTACAAACTGGCTCTATTTTACCTGAGTTGTCCCCCCTCCAGTGTGTACTCGGAAAGAGTTTTTAGTGCAGCGGGGAACCTGGTCAGTGAGCGGCGAAGGAGGTTGCTTCCTCACAACGTTGAAAAAATGATGTTTATAAAAATGAATAATCAATTCCTCAATGAAGTACAGCACTGCCCTCCAGATACTACAGAGGTACCTGTGGTTGTGGAGTCCAGCGGGGACGAATTGATAATGTGTGATGAGGAGGAAGTACACACTGTAGGGGGAGAGGAATCAGAGGTTGAGGATGAGGATGACATCTTGCCTCAGTAGAGCCTGTTTAGTCTGTACAGGGAGAGATGAATAGCTTTTTTGGTGTGGGGGCCCAAACAAACCAATCATTTCAGCCAAAGTTGTTTGGTAGGCCCTGTCGCTGAAATGATTGGTTTGTTAAAGTGTGCATGTCCTATTTCAACAACATAAGGGTGGGTGTGAGGGCCCAAGGACAATTCCATCTTGGAACTTTTTTTTTTGCATTATATGACCAATCAACAGTCGTTTGCCATGTTCAAAAAGTAAAACCAAATTTAAACAAATTCAAGAAATTAAACCAAAAGTAAAATGCCCTGTCATAATTTAAAACAAGAGGTATTGACGTGCTCTAAAACTACTGTATTGTTGTTTATATTTTATAAACACTACACTTGAAAGCTTGAGTCTTTCAATAAAAAAGTAACTGTCCATTGCACGAATATTTGCAACAGGGACAATTTTAGGGTTAAGAAAGTCAACTAATAACACTTCGACGCTGTCTGTCTTTATAAACACTACACTTGGAAGTTGGAGGAGGTATTGTGGCCCCGGCACCAAATTTACTACCAGGGCCACTCCACTGTGCAGTCCATATTTAGGTGTATCAGATATTAAACAACAGTGACAGTTGATGCCCAATTTTTTAATTATATTGTGGCCTCGGTACCAAATTGTGTACCGGGGCCACCACACTACGCAGTCCATACCCTTTTTTGGTGGAATTCTGACCCGTGAAGGGTTTTTTAATTATATTGTGGCCTCGGTACCAAATTGTGTACCGGGGCCACCACACTACGCAGTCAAGATAGATAGATGCGTATCATAGATAAAGTACATTCAGTGGTGTGGGGCAAATTGAAAAATATTCAAAATGCACTGACATTATCAAAAACAAGAGGTTGTCACACGCTGAAACTCCAACATGTATATGATGGAGAGGATGGAGGAGCAGCCGTATGTGCAGTGTAATGCAGACCTGTTGAAGGTTTTTTATATATTTTATTGTGGTGCCCAGTGCCCACTACTCTACGCAGTCCAGATACTATTTTTGGGTGTAATTCAGACCTGTTGAAGGTTTTTTATATATTTTATTGTGGTGCCCAGTGCCCACTATTCTACGCAGTCCAGATACTATTTTTGGGTGTAATTCAGACCTGTTGAAGGTTTTTTATATTTTTTATTGTGGTGCCCAGTGCCCACTACTCTACGCAGTCCAGATACTATTTTTGGGTGTAATTCAGACCTGTTGAAGGTTTTCTATATATTTTTTATTGTGGTGCCCAGTGCCCACTCCTCTACGCAGTCCAGGTACATTTATTGGTGCGAATCACACAAGTTCAGGGTTTTTAATATATATTGTGGTGACCCACTCCTCTACGCAGTCCAGGTACATTTATTGGTGCGAATCATACAAGTTGATGGTTTTCTTATTATATATATTGTGGTGACCCACTCCTCTACGCAGTCCAGATACATTTATTGGTGCGAATCATAAAAGTTCAGGGTTTTTAATATATATTGTGGTGACCCACTCCTCTACGCAGTCCAGGTACATTTATTGGTGCGAATCATACAAGTTCAGGGTTTTCTTATTATATATATTGTGGTGACCCACTCCTCTACGCAGTCCAGATACATTTATTGGTGCGAATCATACAAGTTCAGGGTTTTTAATATATATTGTGGTGACCCACTCCTCTACGCAGTCCAGGTACATTTATTGGTGCGAATCATACAAGTTGATGGTTTTCTTATTATATATATTGTGGTGACCCACTCCTCTACGCAGTCCAGATACATTTATTGGTGCGAATCATACAAGTTCAGGGTTTTTAATATATATTGTGGTGACCCACTCCTCTACGCAGTCCAGGTACATTTATTGGTGCGAATCATACAAGTTCAGGGTTTTTAATATATATTGTGGTGACCCACTCCTCTACGCAGTCCAGGTACATTTATTGGTGCGAATCATACAAGTTCAGGGTTTTTAATATATATTGTGGTGACCCACTCCTCTACGCAGTCCAGGTACATTTATTGGTGCGAATCATACAAGTTCAGGGTTTTTAATATATATTGTGGTGACCCACTCCTCTACGCAGTCCAGGTACATTTATTGGTGCGAATCATACAAGTTCAGGGTTTTTAATATATATTGTGGTGACCCACTCCTCTACGCAGTCCAGGTACATTTATTGGTGCGAATCATACAAGTTCAGGGTTTTTAATATATATTGTGGTGACCCACTCCTCTACGCAGTCCAGGTACATTTATTGGTACGAATCATACAGGTTGATGGTTTTCTTTAGGGATGAGCGCACTCGGATTTATGAAATCCGAGCCCACCCGAACGTTGCGGATCCGAGTCGGATCCGAGACAGATCCGGGTATTGGCGCCAAATTCAAAAGTGAAACTGAGGCTCTGACTCATAATCCCGTTGTCGGATCTCGCGATACTCGGATCCTATAAATTCCCCGCTAGTCGCCGCAATCTTCACTCGGGCATTGATCAGGGTAGAGGGAGGGTGTGTTAGGTGGTCCTCTGTGCTGTTTAGTTCTGTGCTGTTTAGTTCTGTGCTGTTTAGTTCTGTGCTGTTTAGTGCTGTGCTGTTTAGTGCTGTGCTGTGCTGTGCTGTTTAGTGCTGTTTAGTGCTGTGCTGTGCTGTGCTGTGTTCTGCAGTATCAGTCCAGTGGTGCTGTGTGCTGTGCTCTGTCCTTCTGAGGTCAGTGGTGCTGCTGGGTCCTGTGCTGTGTCCTGTTCAGTCCAGTGGTGCTGTGTCCTGTGCTCTGTGCTTCTAAGGGCATAGTTATTTCCCCAATATTCCCCTGTGTTTAAAAAAATAAAAAAAAGTTTTTTTAAAAAATACCAAAAACTACTTTAATATTTTTTAATTACCACAAAATTTTCACAACCAATCCTGCAGTATAAGCCCATTGGTACTGCAATATTACCAAGTTCACACATTCAGCAGTAAAAGTCCAGTGGTACTGCAATATTACAAAGTTTACACATTCTGCAGTATCAGTCCAGTGGTGCTGTGTCCTGTGCTCTGTCCTGCTGAGTTCCGTAGTGCTGCTGGGTCCTGTGCCGTGTCCTGTTCAGTCCAGTGGTGCTGTGTCCTGTGCTCTGTGCTTCTAAGGGCATAGTTATTTCCCCATTATTCCCAAGTTTTTAAAAAATAAAAAAAAAGTAAAAAAAAATAAAAAATTTAAAAAAAAAAAAAATATATAATAATTATAACCAAATTTGCAAAACCAATCCAGCATTATAAGTCTATTGGTACTGCAATATTACCAAGTTCACACATTCTGCAGTATCAGTCCAGTGGTGCTGTGTCCTGTGCTCTGTCCTGCTGAGTTCCGTAGTGCTGCTGGGTCCTGTGCCGTGTCCTGTTCAGTCCAGTGGTGCTGTGTCCTGTGCTCTGTGCTTCTAAGGGCATAGTTATTTCCCCACTATTCCCAAGTTTTTTAAAAATAAGAAAAAAGTAAAAAAAAATAAAAAATTTAAAAAAAAAATAAAAAATAATAATTATAACCAAATTTGCAAAACGAATCCAGCAGTATAAGTCCATTGGTACTGCAATATTACCAAGTTCACACATTCTGCAGTATCTTGTGCTACATATAATGGAGACCAAAAATTTGGAGGATAAAGTAGGGAAAGATCAAGACCCACTTCCTCCTAATGCTGAAGCTGCTGCCACTAGTCATGACATAGACGATGAAATGCCATCAACGTCGTCTTCCAAGCCCGATGCCCAATCTCGTAGTACCGGGCATGTAAAATCCAAAAAGCCCAAGTTAAGAAAAAGTAGCAAAAAGAGAAACTTAAAATCATCTGAGGAGAAACGTAAAGTTGCCAATATGCCATTTACGACACGGAGTGGCAAGGAACGGCTTAGGCCCTGGCCCGTGTTCATGACTAGTGGTTCAGCTTCACCCACGGATCTTAGCCCTCCTCCTCCTCCCCCCCCTACAAAAAATTGAAGAGAGTTATGCTGTCAGCAACAAAACAGCAAACAACTCTGCCTTCTAAAGAGAAATTATCACAAATCCCCAAGGCGAGTCCAAGGGTGTTGGTGGTTGTCAAGCCTGACCTTCCCATCACTGTACGGGAAGAGGTGGCTCGGGAGGAGGCTATTGATGATGTAGCTGGCGCTGTGGAGGAACTTGATGATGAGGATGGTGATGTGGTTATTGTAAATGAGGCACCAGGGGGGGAAACAGCTGATGTCCATGGGATGAAAAAGCCCATCGTCATGCCTGGTCAGAAGACCAAAAAATGCACCTCTTCGGTCTGGAGTTATTTTTATCCAAATCCAGACAACCAATGTATGGCAATATGTAGCTTATGTAAAGCTCAAATAAGCAGGGGTAAGGATCTTGCCCACCTAGGAACATCCTCCCTTATACGTCACCTGAATAACCTTTATAGTTCAGTGGTTAGTTCAGGAACTGGGGCTAGGACCCTCATCGGTACAGGGACACCTAAATCCCGTGGTCCAGTTGGATACACACCAGCAACACCCTCCTCGTCAACTTCCTCCACAATCTCCATCAGATTCAGTCCTGCAGCCCAAGTCAGCAGCCAGACTGAGTCCTCCTCAATACGGGATTCATCCGAGGAATCCTGCAGCGGTACGCCTACTACTGCCACTGCTGCTGTTGCTGCTGTTAGTCGGTCATCTTCCCAGAGGGGAAGTCGTAAGACCGCTAAGTCTTTCACCAAACAATTGACCGTCCAACAGTCGTTTGCCATGACCACCAAATACGATAGTAGTCACCCTATTGCAAAGCGTATAACTGCGGCTGTAACTGCAATGTTGGTGTTAGACGTGCGCCCGGTGTCCGCCATCAGTGGAGTGGGATTTAGAGGGTTGATGGAGGTATTGTGTCCCCGGTACCAAATCCCCTCGAGATTCCACTTCACTAGGCAGGCGATACCAAAAATGTACAGAGAAGTACGATCAAGTGTCCTCAGTGCTCTTAAAAATGCGGTTGTACCCACTGTCCACTTAACCACGGACATGTGGACAAGTGGTTCTGGGCAAACGAAGGACTATATGACTGTGACAGCCCACTGGGTAGATGCATCCCCTTCCGCAGCAACAGCAACAGCTGCATCAGTAGCAGCATCTACAAAATGGCTGCTCATGCAAAGGCAGGCAACATTGTGCATTACAGGCTTTAATAAGAGGCACAACGCTGACAACATATTAGAGAAAATGAGGGAAATTATCTCCCAGTGGCTTACCCCACTTAGACTCTCATGGGGATTTGTGGTGTCAGACAATGCCAGTAACATTGTGCGGGCATTAAATATGGGCAATTTCCAGCACGTCCCATGTTTTGCCCACACCATTAATTTGGTGGTGCAGCATTACCTCAAGAGTGACAGGGGTGTGCAGGAGATGCTTGCGGTGGCCCGCAAAATTGCTGGACACTTTCGGCATTCAGCCAGTGCCTACCGCAGACTAGAGGCACATCAAAAAAGCTTGAACCTGCCCTGCCATCACCTCAAACAAGAGGTTATGACGCGCTGGAACTCCACCCTCTATATGCTGCAGAGGATGGAGGAGCAGCAAAAGGCCATTCAGGCCTACACAGCCACCTACGACATAGGCAAAGGAGTGGGGATGCGCCTGAGTCAAGCGCAGTGGAGACTGATTTCCGTGTTGTGCAAGGTTCTGCAGCCATTTGAACTTGCCACACGAGAAGTCAGTTCCGACACTGCCAGCTTGAGTCAGGTCATTCCCCTGATCAGGCTGTTGCAGAAGCAGCTGGAGAAAGTGAGGGAGGAGCTGGTAAGCCATTGCGATTACAGCAAGCATGTAGCTCTTGTGGATGTAGCCCTTCGTACGCTTTGCCAGGATCCGAGGGTGGTCACTCTTTTAAAGTCAGAGGAATACATTCTGGCCACCGTGCTCGATCCTCGGTTTAAAGCGTATGTTGTGTCTCTGTTTCCGGCGGACACAAGTCTACAGCGGTGCAAAGACCTGCTGGTCAGGAGATTGTCCTCTGAAGAGGACCGTGACATGCCAACAGCTCCACCCTCATTTTCTTCCACATCTATGGCTGCGAGGAAAAAGCTCAGTTTTCCCAAAAGAGGCACTGGCGGGGATGCTGATAACATCTGGTCCGGACTGAAGGACCTGCCAACCATTGCAGACATGTCTACTCTCGCTGCATTGGATGCTGTGACAATAGAAAAAATTGTGGATGATTACTTTGCTGACACCATCCAAGTAGACATGTCAGACAGTCCATATTGTTACTGGCAGGAAAAAAAGGCAGTTTGGAAGCCCCTGTACAAACTGGCTCTATTTTACCTGAGTTGTCCCCCCTCCAGTGTGTACTCGGAAAGAGTTTTTAGTGCAGCGGGGAACCTGGTCAGTGAGCGGCGAAGGAGGTTGCTTCCTCACAACGTTGAAAAAATGATGTTTATAAAAATGAATAATCAATTCCTCAATGAAGTACAGCACTGCCCTCCAGATACTACAGAGGGACCTGTGGTTGTGGAGTCCAGCGGGGACGAATTGATAATGTGTGATGAGGAGGAAGTAGACACTGTAGGGGGAGAGGAATCAGAGGTTGAGGATGAGGACGACATCTTGCCTCAGTAGAGCCTGTTTAGTCTGTACAGGGAGAGATGAATAGCTTTTTTGGTGTGGGGGCCCAAACAAACCAATCATTTCAGTCAAAGTTGTTTGGTAGGCCCTGTCGCTGAAATGATTGGTTTGTTAAAGTGTGCATGTCCTATTTCAACAACATACCTCTCAACTGCAGCTCATCCCTCCTCTGCGGGGATAATGTCTCCTGTGCTCTGACACGTCACTCTGTGTACTCTCAGCCTCAGGATCTGACACTACAGCTACCATGCCTCTTGTAGCAGCCCTCACTCCAGGGCCTCTTCCATGTGCAGTGTCCCCCTCTCTCTTGGGTTCACTATAGTGGCATGGAGTTCTCCCCCTCATCCAGGGCACACATTCCTTGCCCTGGCTCAGTCACCACGCTCAGACTTCCAGGCAATGCTGGGGGAGCCTGGGAGCTTCCACCCCAGGTCCCCAGCTACAACTCTCCTCTCCTGTGTCTTCTCTCTCTTTCTGACACTTTAAAGATCGTGCCTTTAAATGAAAAAGTCAGTCTTCATTGCACGACTATGTGCAAGTGCAACAGGGACATTTTTTTGGGTTTACAAAGTCAAACAATAACACTTCGACCCTGTCTGTCTGGGGTCTCTCAATGACGAATTGTCTGTAGCATGTTTGGAGGAGGTATTGTGGCCCCGGTATCAAATTGGGTACCGGGGCCACCCCACTATGCAGTCCAGATACTTGTTTGGTGGAATTCCGACACGTGGAGGGTTTTTTAATTATATTGTGGCCTCGGTACCAAATTGTGTACCGGGGCCACCACACTACGCAGTCAAGATAGATAGATGCATATTGCGTATCATAGATAAAGTACATTCAGTGGTGTGGGGCAAATTGAAAAATATTCCAAATGCACTGACATTATCAAAAACAAGAGGTTGTCACACGCTAAAACTCCAACATGTATATGATGGAGAGGATGGAGGAGCAGCCGTATGTGTAGTGTAATGCAGATCTGTTGAAGGTTTTTTATATATTTTATTGTGGTGCCCAGTGCCCACTCCTCTACGCAGTCCAGATACATTTATTGGTGCGAATCATAAAAGTTCAGGGTTTTTAATATATATTGTGGTGACCCACTCCTCTACGCAGTCCAGGTACATTTATTGGTGCGATTCATAAAAGTTCAGGGTTTTTAAGATATCTTGTGGTGACCCACTCCTATACGCAGTCCAGGTACATTTATTGGTGCGATTCATAAAAGTTCAGGGTTTTTAATAGATATTGTGGTGACCCACTCCTCTACGCAGTCCAGGTACATTTATTGGTGCGAATCATAAAAGTTCAGGGTTTTTAAGATATTGTGGTGACCCACTCCTCTACGCAGTCCAGGTACAATTATTGGTGCGAATCATAAAAGTTCAGGGTTTTTAAGATATTGTGGTGACCCACTCCTCTACGCAGTCCAGGTACAATTATTGGTGCGAATCAGAAAAGTTCAGGGTTTTTAAGATATTGTGGTGACCCACTCCTCTACGCAGTCCAGGTACATTTATTGGTGCGAATCATAAAAGTTCAGGGTTTTTAAGATATTGTGGTGACCCACTCCTCTACGCAGTCCAGGTACATTTATTGGTGCGATTCATAAAAGTTCAGGGTTTTTAATATATATTGTGGTGACCCACTCCTCTACGCAGTCCAGAAAGATACCTTGTTGCAACGTTTTGGACTAATAACTATATTGTGAGGTGTTCAGAATACACTGTAAATTAGTGGAAATGCTTGTTATTGAATGTTATTGAGGTTAATAATAGCCTAGGAGTGAAAATAAGCCCAAAAACTTGATTTTTAAACTTTTTATGTTTTTTTCAAAAAAAATCCGAATCCAATACCTTAAATCCGAACCGAGACCTTTCGTCAAGTGTTTTGCGAGACAAATCCGAACCTCAAAAATAACGAAAATCCGGATCCAAAACACAAAACACGAGACCTCAAAAGTCGCCGGTGCACATCCCTAGTTTTCTTATTATATATATTGTGGTGACCCACTCCTCTACGCAGTCCAGATACATTTATTGGTGCGAATCATACAAGTTCAGGGTTTTTAATATATATTGTGGTGACCCACTCCTCTACGCAGTCCAGGTACATTTATTGGTGCGAATCATACAAGTTGATGGTTTTCTTATTATATATATTGTGGTGACCCACTCCTCTACGCAGTCCAGAAAGATACCTCGTTGCAATGTTTTGGACTGATAACTATATTGTGAGGTGTTCAGAATACACTGTAAATTAGTGGAAATGCTTGTTATTGAATGTTATTGAGGTTAATAATAGCGTAGGAGTGAAAATAAGCCCAAAAACTTGATTTTTAAACTTTGTATGTTTTTTCCAAAAAAAATCCGAATCCAAAACCTTAAATCCGAACCGAGACCTTTCGTCAAGTGTTTTGCGAGACAAATCCGAACCCCAAAAATAATGAAAATCCGGATCCAAAACACAAAACACGAGACCTCAAAAGTCGCCGGTGCACATCCCTAGTTATATTAACATTGACCAGCAGTGTAACAGTGATATGTTTACTAATCTCACCTATAGAAAGCAACATGTGATTTTCAATTCAAACTTGGGCGGGTTTGCAAAATCGCAGCTCCATACATTTGCGACTTGTATTGCTAGAGAGGCAAAATGGCGGGACTGCGATTTGCAGGGATTTTGAAAATGGCGATATTGAAAAATCAGTTTACTGGCAGTTTTCAATCAACTCGCACTTTAATACATCGGGAAGTTTAAACTCGTCCGAGAAAATTAATGAAAATGCCAAATCGCACTATCACGAACACGCTCCCAGCTGCCGTGACTTTAGGGTGTTCGCTGTATGAGGTCACACACTATTTCAGCCCGCAGTGTCTCTCTACCTATGACACACGTTATAGACCTACTGAATCGCCCCCAAACAAAGCGCTCTCACACCCCCAGAAGCTTCAGGTTTGCCACCACCTAATGAATACGGACAATAGGACCCCAATATACTGTCCCACACTGGCACACAGGCTTCTAGCTATCCACAGACTAGCAAGACCCACACCAGCACGCACTGGGTTAACTCTTCACACCTCCAGACTGTTACACAAATGTAAATGCAAGCCCACACAGCTTGTTAATCAAATGTATCGACAAATCACACACTGGCATTCTAAGGGTTAACTTGGTCGAGATTTCTCTTCTAACAGGCTAATGGATTTGTTAGAGTATCAAGGACGCAACTTATTAAATTATAGATTTAATATACAAAAATACAGGGCATACAGATAAAAAAATAATGAATAACGATTAATAGATTGACATAACAAGCAAAGCAGTTTAAAATAAAAGGGGTTACATTCAGATTTGCACTTACATGAATTGCATTCTGGCCAAGGGAAATTTGGCTTGGAAGATGGACAGCTTATCAATGTGAATTGATTTCCCAAAAAGTCTGACAAATTTCTGTGTTTCGTCTCAGCATTTTAAAGTCCTGTCCCTACCCCCAGTGGTTGTGGCCTGCGACACTTTTTCCAATCACCATTTGCCTGTTGCCTGATTTACTAACCAATTCTACTATGTGACTAACTTTCCTGTAAAGTGTCACATCTATCCAATTTTATCATTAATAAATCCTCTATGATTCTGTCCATCTTTTGATACCAAACATGATGGCATTTTGACAATGTGACATACCTTTTCCAAAGATATGTGATTTTAGCTATTCCCGGATACCACCCATAGCTGTCATTCACAACCCTGTTGTGATTTCTGCTCCTCAGTATGTAATGGCACCCGGATTCCACAAAATATGAACTATGAAACATTTTCCTTTGAAGGTCATATTTCCATATACCTGTATAGGCTTTCACATGCTGCCTACAAGGCTCTCCAGCTGTGATCGGCCCCACACAGTCTATTCAAGTGTCCAAAACTCCCTCCCAGGCCGGGCCGTCTCACAGTAGGAGCCATTTTAAGCTGTCACAGGTGACACACTTATCTTTTCACACTGGAATGTGCAAAGCCAGCAAATACATTTACATCAAACTCTGTCTTTACATTTTACACTTTAACAAACTTATCAATGGATTCATCTGATATAACATATTTACACTGCAGTTATGATTTATCCCTTATAAATAACTGCAAACTCTCTATGTTCACGACACGCACCTTGATACATTTACCCCCTGGTCTCCTGCTTTGGATCTCCTCCAGGTGCTGACTGGTTCGGCTTCTTCCGTTGGTGGCCGCCATCTTAGATTTGGGTCTGTGCATCTATTAAGCACTTGGTGTCAGATTTTCAAGTCCTGTATCCTGTTTAATTGCTGGATTATTTGGCTCCACTGAAGCCAGGAATCCTGTATTCGTGTCTCTTCATCGGGTCCTGGTATCCAGCGTCATACGCATCTCAGCTAATCCTGGTTTCCTGTATCCATTGGTCCTGGTATCCAGCATCATTGCGTCTCAGCTAATCCTGGTATCCTGTATCCATGGGTCCTGGTATCCAGCATCATATGCATCTCAGCTAATCCTGGTATCCTGTATCCATGGGTTTTGGTTTCCAGCATCATATGCTTCTCCGCTAATCCTGGTATCTTGTATCTATGTCTATTCACTAGATCCTGGTGTCCAGCATCATATGCTTCTCAGCTAATTCTGTAAACCTATATCCATTCCTATTCAGCAGATCCTGGTATCCTGTGCTATTTGCTTCTCATCTTATCCTGGTAACTTACTATCTTTATACGTTCCTATTCTGGTCACTCCTTTACTGCTACAATATCTTCTCCTATCAGTCTTGCCTGGGACCCGTCTGGAGGACCCCGACCTGCAGGGTGAAGCAGCAAAGCCCAAACTTACTTGTAGGGGTCCATGGCAAAATCTTGTTAGACTCTGCGCCTCCAAGGTGGGTGGAGTGAAACCAGGCAGACTGCAAAGAGTCCCTGTGAATTTTGTGACAACAGGTATAAAATAGGGAACACAGAGCTATTGACATAAGGATATCATTCAATCATCCAGTTTGTGGATAATTGAATGACGTGCCAGCCGTCATTCCTCCTCAAGTAGAGCATTTAAGGCACTTGTAACATCAAGGTGTTAGTGGATAGCTATTCTGCAGCCATCACATTTCTAGATAAATCAGGTCTCATAAAGATGTCTTTGAGATTTCTTCCCCTTCTATAACTCAATACGAACCTTTTAGGTAACACATTATGTAAAGTTGGATCTTTAGCGACAATATACCATAGTATATCTTATCACATGACTACCAGTGTCCTATATAGTTGAAATGGCAAATTGTCCTTGTGACTTATTCTGGTTCCAACTCTGTTTTCTGTATTTGCCCTGATGAATCCTTGAAGCCTTAGCCATACAGGAATTAAAAACGTCCAGGCCATAGTCTTGTTCTCAGAATCTTGCCTTCTCGCAGAATGTCCAGTTCATATCCTTGTTCTCAGAATCTTGCCTTCTCACATAGCTGGATCTCACCCATCTCCGAATAAGAATTATTTAACAATATTCAAATAAATTGTGAAAGTGGTAGAGAATGATAACTCTTAGTTTTCCCAGTGATATTACACCTAGTGGATTTCCTGTCCAATCTATAGCCAAAAACAATAGTAACATCAATAAAATTGATCTCGGAATCCTCAGCATCCATGGTAAATCTAGTAGGTGAGTAAAAAGTTCAGGATATTTAAAATAACAGCAAGTGATTCTCTAGTCCCTGACCAAATCAGGAAGAAGAATATCTCTTATTGTATAATATTTGGACAAATTGTGGCATAATACATATTGTGGAGCTTCTCTGTCTTGCATCACTCTGGGTCAGTGGGCCAGAGTCTGAGTAACATGTTTCCAGCTTCATAGTATACAGATTATTGGATATACACACATTCTTGTTTAGTTTTTTGTACACATGCATAACTGTAAATGTACTTAATGTGTATTATTATTTAGATTTTTTTGAATAAACAGCAATATTAACATCCTGCGAAATCATTTTCAGATCAATTTTTCATATATATTTTTATAAATGTTATAAAATTGTATTATCATAGTACTAGGAACAATCTGTGTGTTAGTTTTAATAAATAACGCTGTAAATGAGTATACATTTTTTGTTATATTTTCTTCAGAACACAAGATTACTTATAATGCTCATCATGTTCAATACATAATGGAAAGTGCAGAACAGCAACTATTCTAATATCCACAAGGTGGCAGATGTAGCCTTTATAATATGTTCCAAAGTTACTTGGTTTTGCATTGTATTGTGTTTTCATAGTAACATATTCTGCACATAAATGATGTTGAAAAATCTTTTTTCCAGCAAAAATGAGTTTTTTCACCAAAGTTAGGGCTTCTCCCTAATCTCCATGATTTACCACCCAGCAATAAGCAGCAATAGATTTTTCATATTGCCTTCTAATGTTAAATAGACCTCAATCAGCAGAGTTGACCACATTTGCATCTAAAAGTGCAGGCGCAGAAAAGAGTTCACTGAAAAATACCCAATTATGAATATATGCTGAATGGCACGGATCGTAAAGCATGCTAATGTGCTAGTAAAGCATGCTAATGTGCTAGTAAAGCATGCTAATGTGCTAGTAAAGCATATCATCAGACTGCGATAACAGAAGATAATGAATGAAAAAAAATATTTGAATAGACCATTGTTTCTGTTGACAATAGTTTTAAAACAGTTATTTTTTAAAATATATGATCAATTTTTAGACTATCATTATATATATTTTTTCTTTAATAGTGAAACTTTAGCTTTCAGTTTTGCTGCACATGAGCGAACTTCTTACATACCTTACTCATGCAGATATCTCTCAAGACTGGGCCCAGTGAAGTGGTAAGTTAAGATATACCGTTCCCAGCCAGTGTTGCCGATGTAATTGAGTATTGCTGTTACCTCTGCAACATTTTATTGATAAATCATGGCAATAGGTTTTTCTTTTCTATTCTTGCAACATCGCCATGTATTAGTAAATAGGTCCGATAGAATTTTCACTTCTAGAGCTGCTTATTTTTTAATATGTGAATTTTTGATGGGACTCATTCTTTTGTGAAAGGACTGCAGCCCAAATTAAAAGTCTACCATAAGAGGGAATGCAGTGGTTGCAATGCAAGGAGACAGTCATGAATATACATCTTTACTAAGATTTGTGGGGAAATCTGCTAGCTGCTGGTATGGAAAGATTGCCACAGTCATCAGTCATCACACTCAACATCAGCTTACCCTCAGTGTTCACAATGTGTAGTGACTACACAGAATTACCTGATAGTAATATAGAGAAAGCACCTGATGTGTTGTGTGAATTAGCTTCATTTGCTAACACAATACTCAGACAAATACACCAACATTACAATTCCCATTTAAATATGCACAATCTTGGTTACGTGATCAGTGGACCTAACATGAGTCTCATCATCTGATTCACAAACCAACATGCATACATCAGGAAACATTAAATAACATGCTCTTTTTAAACTTTCTTACATTAATGTTGCATGATTTAATTGTAACATGATGGGATAAATATTATCGGTTCCTATGACATTTACAATTTTTCAATTAAGTTTGGGATAACTTGTAGTAGGAACCGCTGGCACCATAAAATTTAAGGTCACCACAACTCCTGTCAAGTCTATTATACTCACCATATGGAATATTATCTTCCTATTCCCTAGAAAAACTGCTCAAGCAACCTCAATAGGTGTTGCTAGCAGTAGGTTTCCTGAAAAAGAAGTTGGTGAAGATCAACCACAATGGTAATTGTAAAAGTACATATTTTGTATTGGTTGTTGCTTAATATTCTTAATTTGAATATGAATTCACCTTGGAGTGCCAATACCTGTTTAAAAGCCTTTTATTTCGCAGTAAGGTGCATTAAACCACATATTTTGTTGCAGCTTGTTTAAATCAAGTGAAAAGTCACATTCCATTGCTATTATGTGAAAGTTGCAAAACTTGTTACATGCAGGTCTGTGTCAATCTCCCACTATGTGAAATGCAAACTATAAAAAACAAATATAATGGTACTGTAAAAATTGGTCATAAAAAAAATATCATATAATCAGGCGCACACTTGGGGGGGTTTCCAGTTGCCCGGAACCCCTCTCTCTCTCCACACAGGACTCATTGTCAGGCTGGTCCCTTTCCTCTGGACCAACCACAGATCCACCCTCCTCTTTCATGGGACAGGCAGCATGTCATTGTGTAGAAAGTAGGAGCGGCAGACAGAATAGTCGGCCTCTGAAGTGTACAGATCCAAATGGAAGAAGGTAAGTAAGGGCTCTAACTGTAATAGGGCTGGAGGCTGGGCATTAATTTAATGGTGAGGGTGGTAATCATTTAATAGTGGGTGGGAAATATTAATTTATTGGAGGGGGGGCAATTTATTTCTTGGTGAGGTCTACTTAATTTAATTGTGGGCTCATAGGGTTGCTTGGGGCTTATTCATTTAATGTGGGATTGAGATTAGTGAAAAGGAAGGGCTATTTATTAATTGTGAATACCAATTATTTAATGTTGTGACAATTTGGAGGGAAATAGGATTCATTATCATGCAATTTATTTAACATTGGGGCTGTTTTTTTTTTTTTGGGGGGGTGTATTTATTAATTGTGAGTACTATTTATTTAATGTCAGGGCATAGTGGAGGGAACTAGTTATGTCTATTAATTCTGAATGCTTTTCAATTAATGTTGGGTCTTATTGTGGCGAAAATAGGACTATTTATTAAATGTGAATGCAATTAATTTAATGTCGAGTCTGGTAGAGTGGAAATAGCTCTATATATGAAATGTGTATGCTCCTAATTCAGTGTTGGGGCTGGTAATGAAGAAATAGATCTATTTATTAAATGGGAATGCTATTAATTTAATGTTGGGGCTGGTCTGGAGGAAATAGGTTTATTTATTAAATGTGAATACCATTAATTTAATTTTGTCCTGGTTTCAGGTAGGGAGCCTAATTATTAAATGTAGGTGCCATTTAACATCAGGGTTGGTTGGACGAAGGATGCCTAAATGGGTCACTCACTGCTAGACTTTCCATATTTTATCTCCCTTTTTTCCAAACAGGGCCCCAACATTACAGCATCCAGACAAGCAGCAACTGATCTTAAGAGACCAGCAGCTGTAGGTAGTGAAAACTACAAGAACAACTGCCAACTGTCCTGATTCTAGTGGGCCAATCCTGATTTTGTGTGATTATCCTGCTCAGTCAGGACTTTGTCACAACTGCAATGATAGCTGGGATGTATGCCTGGCTTCACAATGTACTGCTCGTTAAGGGCCAGCAAAATGCACTATCGTTATACGCAAGCAGCGCGCCCTTAATAAGCAGTACAGACTCTTAAGATAGTATCCCTACTATCCTTGCAATCAGAACTTTCTGAGTGGAACAGTCACATAAAATTGGGACTGCACCACCAGAATCAGGACAGTTGGCTACCACATGTATTTGAAGTAGATGGGAAGAGTTGGAGAGCAGCCTAGCACTGTCTCAAATAATAGCCACACCCTTTCGTACACTCTGGCGGTGTGGAATGGAAACCCCCTCTAGAAATCCTGCATTATTTGAGCAGCATGGTGGCACAATGGTTAGCATTGCTGCCTAACTGCTCTGCAATGAGTACAATCTCTACTAGGGCCCTATCTGTGTGAAATTTGTATGCTCTCCATGTGTTTGCGTGTGTCTGTCATAAGCCAATTAACCTAGCAGTATATTTTCAAAGTCGAACCCAGTCTGTGTGTGTGGTAATATAAATGGATTCTAACCCTAAGACACACTTGAGTAGAAAGGATATGTCTTAAAGGAGTCACATTATATGACATATAATGCTGGCATTGAAACTCTGATAACTTTTCTTGTGATATAATCAGCTTGTTCTAATTTATGACAAAAATTCTCCTATAGGTGCAATCTCTAGACAAAACAATTCACAAAGTCTATCTTTAGTTCTGAAATAATTGACTCTCGCTTCAGGAACCCTATATAGACACTATACAAGTATGACTGAAATAATCTTGATAATTTCTTCTTCTAGAATGCAAATTGTAAGCGCATAGACTACAGCTTGCTGAATATGTGTACAGCAAACTTAACATTAAAAGTAGTGTTCCAAGGGTTGGATCATATTCAACATCATCATTGACATTTATTTATATATACAGTGCCACCAATTCCGCAGTGCTTTTTAGAGAATATTTGTCATTCAAATCAGTGCCTGCCCGATTGGAGTTTACAGTCTAAATTCCCTAACACGCACACTAGTGTTAATTTTCCAGCAGCCAATTAAACTACAAATATGTTTTTGGAGTGTGGGAGGAACGGGAACACCTGGAGGAAACCCACGCAAACAAAATTACAAAATTAGGTTTTGCAATTGGGCATACTATAGGAGTTAATGTTAGTACATGTTAAGTTCAGACTAACTGTAGTAGACCAGGTGCAAAACTTCCATATTTCTGGTCTGATCAATTGTGCACAGTGTCGGACAGCTAAGTTATAGTAAGTGATTGGTCCGATTACACAAGTAACACTTGGACACTTATTGCACAATTGATAAGTGTCCAAGGGGCAGGAATTCACTGCGCCCATGGTTTTACGGAAGGTGAGTTTTCTATTAAAGAGCAACTGACACTTACACACACTAGATGTAGCCTAATTGTGGGCTCAACCTACATTCAGCTTACCAACTTACTGAGCACCAATCATATTGCTAAGGCACTGGTTCCTGTTGAACTGATTTACATAAATATTGGTTCAACCACACAATTGTTTGGGTGGGTCATTCTTTATGGGAATATTTTTTTTTTTTATGTAGGACTTGTAATTCCGTGTGGAACACTTCAAACCAAATTTCACTGGCCTAAAGCAGAATGAGGTGAATATTCTGTTGAACAATACTAAAAATTTGGCTCATCGTTATTGTAGTTTATTTGTAAGGTGCCACAAATTCCGCAGTGCTGGACAGTCAGCCAGCATACAAGTCATGTGGATAGTAATACTAGACATAATAACAATGCATAGGAGTGCAAATACAAGTACAAATTATAACAAGTACCGTGACAGTAGCAAATATAGAAGTACATTTACTGTATGCACAAGTACCGGTAAAATCAAAACATTAATGCGAATAGAAGATAATCATGGAAACATAACAGGTATCTTAGAGTTAGACAATGTCACACTTTTACACAAGGAATATCACTGACTGGTATTAGCGCTACTAACCTGAGAGGCGCGGAGTCTAACACACCACCGGTGTTCACCAGGGACCCCCGCAAGGAGGTTTGGGCTTTGCTGCGTGCGATGTGCAGGTCGCGTTCTCCCAGGAAGTCACTAGTGCAGCGATTAGAGGGTAGTCAGACAGGCTGAGTCGAAACCAAAGAAGCGAGGTACCACGGAGAGTAGGCAAGAGTAGTCAGGGACGGTCCAAAGGTCAATACCAGTGCGGGCAGCGAAGTACAAGGGATATCCGAAAGAGAGGTCAAACAAGCCAAGGAGTCAAATACACAGGAGGTCAGGAACAGTAATATAAACTAAATGCTGGAGCAGGGTAGAACCAATACTCTGGCACTAGACATGTGTCAGAGGCTGCTTTAAGTACTCTAAGGTGCCTCCTGATTGGGTTAGGGAGATTTAGGCGGTAAAGACATGCTGGCTGCAGACAGGTGAGTAGAGATACAGTTCTGCTGCTAGGCAACAGGACGTGGATTGCGGAGAGAAGGTGTCCGTCTGCGGCGCCTGTGGAGAGCGCGGAGACGGCACCTGACAGACAAAGTCTGTGCAGAGAGGAGACATAGGGTAGAGTGGACCTTGCTTACAGTCTAGAGATCTAGATATCATATCTAGTTCTCATCATGAAGGAAAGGCATCAATGGCACCACTTGAGCCACACTCTTCCTTTATTTGCATCTCTTCTATTACTGTAGCCTACATTTCCATTGCCATGTACCCCACCTGTCTACATTCAGTTTCTATATCTCCCATCAAAACACCTTTTAACTACAATAATCACACGAGCTATATAGTAATGGAATCTGCACTATCAATGTCTGGATGTGACATTGCTGCCTAATATAGATAAATGTGGAACATGTTGAGGTATACAATGCATTGGCACATAGAAAACACATTGCTTCTTAAAATCTTTTATGGAAACGATTGTAGTAGCACTTCTCTGTCAGATTCAAATTACAACTCAGGTTTAATGTTTCAAGAACAGTAAACAGCCCTGTGAATTGTAAATGGTACACACATCTAAGTTGCCAATTTAAACCTGTCAACCGTGATGGATGGCTTTAGTAACCAAATATTTCCCACCTCGAGCAAGATAAATTTGTGTAAGGCATCTTGGTCTCTAACCAATTACCTCTGATGCTGGGTTTTCATTTTGTGCGACTGAAAAACTACAAGCCAGGGTTTTATCTTTTTCTAGGTAGTCACTCAGTATTTAATAGTGTTCTTTAGAGATGGCATGAAATAAAGTCAAGGAGATTATGATGCATGAATAAAATGTCTGAGTAAGTGCTGCACATTTATTCTAGTCTCAAAAAATGTATCCTTATGATGCACATACAGGGATAATTGGGTATCGCACTGCAAACATTAATAAATGTCTTTAATCAGTGTAGCATACCCGCCAACATTCCCAGCTTAAAAGAAAATCGGTACACACATGGCCACACTACTAATTCACTCGATGCTCAATGCCCCTGATCTGCCTTCACCACGCCACTAACCCAAAGAACATCTCCCCTTTTGTCTGCAGTAAAAGCAGGAGTTTTGGAAGTATGGGGTCTAGTTAAAATTGTACATCTTTCTCTTACAATACTGCTTAGTTTGGCTTTACGTCTTAAGTTAAACGTGGAATTAAGGTACCCAGCCACTGTCTTTATTAAATGTCAATTTGTAAATTTAAATGTTCTTATTACATTGGTCATTGTGCATAAAACACACTTTTACACAACAGTGCTTCTAGAAGGACCAAAATACTTTTCATTTAAAGGATGAGGCCCAATTTCTGACACCTCAGAGGTAGATAAATAAGACTGTATGCACTCCTGCACCTAATCCACGCTCAGATGCTGAATCCAGCCAACTCCTTCCATCAGATGCTGCAAATTCTGCATCCCTAAAGACACCGTCAACCTGGCCCACAAAGTTATACGTTTACCTGTTAAAACAAGTACATTTACATAAACATAGGTGTGATGTCACAAAACAGAATTTGCACTGCACTTTGCATACTCATAGATGAGCCTTAGAGACTCATTGACAGATAAGCACACCGTAACATATGCACAGATTTTATTTTCATTAGCATATTTATGAAAAACATATTTTAACAACACACACGGACGTTCCCTCATAAAATTAATGGGTATCAAAATCATCATCATTATCAAAATTTATTTATATAGCGCCAGCATATTCTCTAGCGCTTTACAATTGGGAACAAACACAGTAATAAAACAATACTGCATAATACAGACAGACAGAGAAGTAAGCAGGCCCTGCTGACAAGCTTACAATCTATGAGACTGTTACATATTGCATATTGGTCCACCCAGATTGCAAAGATAAAAGTGCTTATTGGACTATATGATGCAGTCACACAACAATGTTGGTCAAAGGGTTGGTGTCTTGTGTGAGCTGTGTAAAGGGTGATAATAGGGTACACTAGGGAAGTTAAAAGGCTATTGAGGAATTTTATAAGCCAGCCTGAAGAGGTAGGTTTTCAGAGAGCGTTTGAAGAGGAAGTCTCATTGTGCGAGGAAGGAGTGTGAGTTCTCTGTACAGCGCTGCGGAATTAGTGGCGCTATATAAATAAATGGTAATAATAATAAAAATAAGGAATTCCACAAAGTGGGTGCAGCCCAAAAAATGTCCTGTAACCGGGAATGGAAGGATGTGATGAGAGTGGATGAGAGACGCAGATCTTGAATGGAAAAGTAGAGTTGGGATATATTTTGGGACAAGTGAGATGTATGTTGGTGCAGTTTTGTTGATGGCCTTGTATGTTAGTAGAAGAATTTTTTATCGGATTCGGTGAAAAACAGGCAACCAATGTAGAGACTGACAGAGTGACTCAGCAGAGGAAGACCAATATGCAAGCAAAATCAATTTAGCGGCTGCATGCAAAAGAGATTGTAGCGGTTTGAGTCTGATTTGTGGAAAACCAGTAAGGAGAGAATTGCAATAGTCAATGCGGAAGATGATGAGTGCATTGATTAAAATTTTTGTAGTGTTTTGTGTGAATTCTGGAAATGTTTTTTTCGATATATGTAACATGATTTAAATATAGAGTCGATGTGGGGGACAAAGGATAGTTCTGAGTCAAGGATCACACCGTGGTAGCGAGCTTTTGGTGTGGGATTTATTGTCGTTGTCTACAGAAATAGAAATGTCAGGTAGGTAACTTCTGTTTGCGGGTGGGAATATTATTAGCTCTGTTTTTGAAAGACTGAGTTAGTGTTAGCGAGAGAACATCCAAGATGAAATGGCAGAAGGACAGTCAGTAACACGGGACAACACAAATAGTGAATGATTAGGAGGGGATAGAAAAATTTGGGTATCATCAATATAGAGATGATACTAAAATCCAAAGGACCTTATTCATTTTTTATATCAAACGAACTGGTGCCCAAATGAACAGGAACGTAAAGGACTTGGAGCTCAAAATGTGAAAATGTAATGTTCAAATCCAACACAATCAAAGTCTTCATTTGCCAGTGTTACTTTGGATGGCATTTGTTTGGCTATAAATCCAGTTGTACATTCAATATACAATCCATTATATAGTAGCAGAGATTGTTCAGGATCGGCCATCATTGTGAGCCAACATATGCTGCCAACTAAAGTAAAACAACCTAATTTACCAGCAGAATCGCAACAGGTATGGATACTTTACAACTAGTTTGAATCTTACTTCAGTTAATTTTAGCATTAAACTTAAACATTTAAATGTTACAAAACAAAAAACAAGCGCCACACATAGTGTATTACGACTTAATACCAATAGTGATGCATAAAACCGCGAATCAAAATGCAAATTATTAATGGCTTATCTAATGCAAGAATAAAATAAGTACATAATCTTGATCTTCAATATTCCATGTTATGAGGATGAATCCAGATTGAGGACTAACACTTCAAAGAGAGCAATATAGTGTAATACAGTCTTTATAAATATCCAAACAGAAATTTATAGGAATGTGCGAACCATATCAAGCTTTTTTAGAAACATATAATCAAATCAGTAAGGCTGCCAATAAGAATTACAAAGACTTTAATAACCATACAAAAAAAGCATAGAATCAGAATTCCAAATGCCCGCACATTAAGATAATAGATTTGAAGGTTATCTGCACTCCTTAAATAGCAATGATGATCCAGTAAGAGACCTACAGTTAGATACATACTTCTGGCCAGAAAGAAGGTCTCAATACAAGCTGTGAAGAAGAAGAATTCCAATGAGTATAGACCCAATACGTTTCAACAAAATGACTTTATCAAGGTGTATTGGAAGCATTCAAAAGTGAATGTTTAAAAATAGTCCAATCAGGGGGCGTGGTCTGGCAGCCATCCTGATCGGCCACGTTTTACTGAAGCTCCTGGGGATCTTCTCATAAATTCTATTTTTATAGCCGATCCCACATATAAATATTCGATAAACAGGCTCCTTTGATCCCGAGGCACCTCCAACTTGCCCCGGAATTAGGCTCCGCTCAAATTCTTCGCCTGCAGACTGCCCGGCAACCCGGAGGCCTACCTGACACAGGGGACCGCAGCCTTAATTTAGGGCCCACGAGGCACGATTGCGTCGCTCCCCTTAATCTAAGCTACCTATTGAGGCTTTCCTCTGATAGCCGAGGCAAGCTATATTGTCCGGCTTTTACCCTGGTTCATTTTCCAGTGTGGACCCGGAGTGCTGCTGAGAACCGGAGCCGCAGGAAGACCTGCAATAGTAAGAGAGTGACCTACCTGATTGGCGACCCCTCCGGTGGCACCTCGGCAGACCGCGGCTTCTTCTCGTCCCTGCGACGGCGTCCTCTGGAGCAACTGCAGGCCGGCCACCTTAACTTCCGGTCCGCGGGGATCGACTTCCGGTCGGCGAGCAGTGAATGCGGCTGCCGCCTGGTCCACTATCCACCTGCTGATGCTAGCTGCCGAACTTCGACCCACTGAGGCCTACTTCCGGTCCAGAAGCCCCGACATCTAGCCCTGCAAGTCCCATAGAGACCACACTTCCGGTGGGGGCGGGGCCGCGACAAATTTGACCAGTGCAGCTGACAGAACCCTACGTAGATACAGCAGAGCAGTGAGAGCTGGCAGCCCTGGCCATACATCCCAGCAACGCTGATAGGGGGTTTGAGGAAGATCTCCCCAGCACCTGATCATCAGGAGTGCTGATCATATTATTGGAGACCCTGCTTTGAAAACGAGCTTCTTCAGATCCACACACACCCCTGCTCTAAGATCTCCACTGAAAGCTGAGGTGAGAGAAGCTGTTTGTCACTGTGGTTTTTTTTTTGTTTTTTTTACAGAGCTCGGCAAACTCTGTATCTATAGTGACTTAGTTAAAACTGTCTCAAATTCCCAGCGATACCCTGCCATCTAGTGGCAGTTTACAAAACAACATCTAAAATACTCTAATACTTCTAAATGACTGGGAGCTCATGACTAAGAAATGGCTCTTTTTCAACAATACCTAACCCACAGTCTCATCTATTCCGCCACCAACTGCAAACAATCTAACAACCAGATGAGCTCCTAACTTGCTCGCATATAGGGGAATCCATGGTTCTTTAACTCAATAATACATGTTCGCGGACGCAAGAAAGTCAGATCTTTATAACTAATAATTGAATCCTGATATACCTCTCGCACTTACCAAAACCCCTTTTTTAAGGGGGATAAAGGAAAAAATAAAAAATCAGTGGCTCCCAGAAAAAGACGGCTCTATGTCTCACAGAAACCAGAAAAAAAATGCACCATCAGAAGCAACTTCCTTCTTTACTCAAACTAAGAAGAAAAATGCCTCTCAAACATCTGCGTCTTCCCCATCCCACCAACTTGAGTCAGATCAAGAAGATACCAACTCATCTTCTAATACGTCTATTTCTGACGAACTGAGAAACGTCATCAAATCCACTATGCAAACGGAGGTACGAACGATTATCCAAGAAGAATTCAAAAAGGGAATGGCTGAGCTTCGCCAAGAAATAGCGGCTATTGGCTCAAGAACGGCAGATCTAGAGCAAAAAGTTGATGAGGTCTGCCACTTCCAAGAATTTGTGTCTACAGAGTTATCTGACATTCGTGCGGACATGGAATCGTTCAAAGATCAGCTGGAAGATAATGAAAACAGGAATAGGAGGAACAATCTCCGCATTCGAAATATTCCAGAGACAATAGATGGAGATCTACTACCCAAATATCTTGAGAAACTTTTCCTTCATTATCTACCAGATACCTCTGCATCGGACGTACAGACAGACCGAGCCCACAGAGCACTACGGCCGAAACCTCCACCTAACCAACCGCCTAGAGACGTCATTGTCCGGTTCCATTACTATAAATACAAAGAACAATTTGTTATGGCCACCCGGGCGACATCCTCACTTCAGTTTGATGGATCTGACCTTCAAGTTTACCAGGATCTTGCTCCCTCTACGCTGCAGAAACGACGAGATCTCGCCCCAATCACTAAGCTATTAAGAGATCACAAAATTCGATATCGATGGGGGTTTCCGTTCCACCTACTGGTCGGCCACGAAGGTCAATCTCATAAGGTTAAGACGCCAGACCAAGGAATCACCCTGCTGCGGACTCTGGGAATAGCGATACCTCCAACATTGATATCAAACACAGCGGAGATTGTGAGACCAGGGGCTCCCACGGCTTCATGGACACAAACATGAAAGACTTGGACATAAGTTTCTAACTTTTGCCGACAGAGAGTTCAGAAAACCGGTTCGTGATACCTGGAAAAGATTAGCGGCAACTCTAATAATGTTTCAGAGACATGAATGAAGGAAATTCTACTCATATTGGTTCCTGAGTTATCGTCAACAAGCAAGTAGACTTACATTGCATTCACGATACAATATTGTTATTATTTCTTGTATGTTTTCTGACTGATGTCTCTCAATTGTTGTCCAATGTTAACACTGTGCTTATTTTCTGTTAATGTTACGGTTACTGTTAGCCAAAATGACTATATAGAGTTAGCTAAACTGATAATGTTCTACATAGTAATACTTTTGTATTTATCTCTTCCTTTTAAATGTTTATAAGCTACATACATGTATATTTCTCCTCGCATATTTGCAACGACTAGGATTCCCCCTTCTCCCCGAGCAAGTGTACCCACGGCTACACAACCACCCCCCACACTCCCCAAGTACACAGGATGTACTGGTCTCGACTTTTTGAAGACATGACTTGCCAGTCAAGCTGTCTTCTCTCCCCTCACTCTACTTTCATTCCCCTACTAACCCATTTTCTCCCCTCCCTATCCTTGGCACCTCGGCCTGATATCGAGCTGCTCCTTTTATACTACCCAAAATTATCTTGGCATAAATTCTACTGGCATCAACCATGACCCTCTCGGTTCTAACTATAAATGCTAATGGTCTTAATACGCCACAAAAGCGCACTATTTTGTTCCAGTACTTGAAACGTCATTCTCCTCAGATTGTAATGTTGCAAGAGACGCATTTCCAACATATACACCCAAATCTACAATGCAAACTCTACCCCCAGGTTTATTATTCCACATCTTCCCAAAAAGTCAAGGGTACAGCTATCCTACTTCACCATACTCTTCCTTTAACAATCAATACATCCTATACAGACCCCCAAGGACGATATGTTATTCTAACAGGTTCTCTCCTCTGCACACCAATTACTATAGCTACACTATATGCTCCCAACACATCACAAAACACCTTTTTTTCTCAATTTTTCTCCAGACTTTCACAAACTGGGACTGGAAGGATAATAATAGGGGGGGACTTTAATGCCATCTTAAACGTTCGATTAGACCGTTCACCTCCAACATTACGAGGTAGTCAAATAGCACGTGAAAGCCTTAAACTACAATCCTTGATCACTCAAGCTAATCTTTATGATACATGGCGAGTGCTATACTCTAATGACAGAACGTATACACATTATTCAGTACCACATGGAACTTACTCTAGATTGGATATGATACTGGTAGATGCTCTTACGACTCGTTCCCTGAAATCGGCTACTACTACATCAGTTCCCTGGTCTGACCACTCAGCTGTGTTAGTGCGACTTGACGTTTTGCCACCCTTTGCACCATGTTATCGATGGAGGCTAAATGACCATCTATTTCTGAGAAAAGACAATGTTAATACGATACGACAAGCTATTCTTGACTTTCAAACAGACAATGCCCCAGAAGATACCACTTCTACTGTAAGATGGGAAGCTCATAAAGCGACCATCAGAGGACGCCTGATCAGTTTAGCATCTCACGAGAAAAAGCTACATCAAAAAGCAGTCACTGACTTAGAAGCCCAAATCCAAACCCTAACCAGACAGCACCAAACATATCCCAAACGTAAAACTTATTTAAAACTTCTGTCTCTGCGAGGACAACTAGGTAAACTACTAGCCTCAAAGGCGGCTAAGACCCTTCAATGGCTCCAACAGCGACACTATGAAAAAGGGGATAAAGCTGATACATTGCTCGCTCGTAGGCTTCAGAGCAAGCGGACCCGTAATCGCATAATATCCATTAAGGATCAAGCACAGCAATCACTATACGACCCACAATCTATAGCTGATAGATTCAGCACCTATTACACTTTACTATATAATCTCCCCTTGACAACAGACTCCCCAGATATTCTTCATACCCAGATACGAGACTTTCTTCAGACCTGCTCCCTCCCCCGCCTCACTGCGGCAGAGCTCTTAATTCTAAACGCTGACATCACGATAAAAGAGATCAAAGCAACCATTAAGACCCTAAGAAACTCGGCAGCTCCAGGCCCAGATGGTCTCACGGCAATCTATTATAAAAAATTTGGCTCTGATCTGGCACCTATGCTTCTCTCGCTTTTTGAAACAATTTTGAATGGTGGGCACTTTGAAAGGGACACCACCAGAGCAGACGTTATTGTTATAGCTAAAGAGGGACGCGACCCTAGTCACTGTGCAAGCTATCGACCAATTTCGCTATTAAATGTGGACCTAAAGCTATTCGCCAAACTACTAGCAAACAGACTAGCCAGAGTGATTCCCGCCTTGGTCCACCCAGATCAGGTGGGTTTTATCCCTAGTCGGCAAGGAGCCGACAATACTAGACGGGCTATTGATCTAATTGAAATAGCAAACCGGGCCCGGGTCCCTGCTCTGGTGGTGTCTCTTGATGCAGAAAAGGCATTCGACAGGGTCTCATGGCCCTTCATGAGAGCCACCTTGGGCACAATGGGGTTCAGGGGCCGTTTCCTATGTGGCCTAGCGTCTCTCTATCACAATCCCTCAGCTACGGTTATAGCCAATGGCGCCGCATCGTCTCCGTTTCACATTACAAATGGTACTCGACAGGGCTGCCCACTCTCCCCCTTGCTGTTCGCTCTCACGATGGAACCACTGGCATCGCGTATACGCAGGAACCCGACAATTTCTGGAATTCAAATGGGGACGACTAATTATAAGATATCTATGTACGCAGATGATATTCTTCTTACAGTTACCAACCCCCTTGCCTCCATCCCATCCCTTCAAAAAGAACTTGATGAGTATGGCGCAGTGTCTAACTTCAAGATCAACATGGACAAATCAGAAATTCTCCCTCTTAACCTACCTCCCCGCCTATTAGATACCCTGAAGAACCAAACAAACTTCCGATGGCAACAAGATAAACTTAAATACCTGGGAATTTACTTAACGACCCATTATAATCAGATATACGCAGCTAACTTCCCTAGGCTTTTAGACTCACTCAAACGTGATCTTGAAAAATGGGATAAGCTATATATCTCTTGGCTCGGCCGCATGGCGGTGGTAAAAGTGAATCTCTTGCCACGAATTCTTTATTTGTTTCAAACCCTACCTGTTCGAGTACCCTCTCTGGCGCTACAGACCCTCCAGAAGCAAATTACTAGATTTGTTTGGGCAGGCAAACGACCCAGAGTAAGAGCCTGCACGCTCTTCCGACGAAATTCAGAAGGGGGGGTGGGCCTCCCAAACATCTCTAAATACTATAATGCTGCACACCTAACCCAGCTAGTCTTATTTCACTCTCCATCTTCCACTAGGCTCTGGGTAGACATTGAGGCTACTTTTTTGCAATTACTCTCGCCCTATACACTGCTTTGGATATCAATCAAACATAGACCACCACTCCCGTTACTCTTATCCACCACCCGTTTCTCCCTCCAAATGTGGGACTACAGTACCAGCTAATAAAAAACCCAGAAGCTATGTTCCCACTGTGGAACAATCCAGCTTTTCCACCAGGGCAACAACACTCCTCTTTTCACCACTGGTCCCGACAAGGTCTAAGATTTATTACTGACATAGCGCCCACGCAGATATTCCCTGAATTTGCGGACTTACAACGACGATATGGCATTCCCCATGACCGTTTCTATCAATACCTTCAGTTGAGACACTTATATCAATCGCTCCCAACGCTTAAGCTTATATACCAACGTACACCTTTAGAAACTTTTTGCAGACGTAAATCCCTTCCTACTGGTCTAATATCTACTTTTTACAGTATCATGGTGGCATTTCGTCAACCTGCCAAAGATCGTTACGAGCTGAAATGGGAAGAAGACCTTGGCGTCGAGCTAGAGATAGAGGAATGGGCTAAGATCAGGTCACGAGTCGCTAAAAGCTCTATCTGTGTCCGTACCAAGCAGAACTCGTATAAGCTCTTATATAGATGGTATTTGGTCCCAACCCGCTTGAAAGCCATATATCCTGACTCCTCTGGTCAATGCTGGAGACTATGTGGACAGGAAGGCTCATTCCAACATGTTTGGTGGTCCTGTCCGAGACTTGTGGAATTCTGGCGGAAAATTCACAATTTAATTAATAGAGTCACCGCAGTAAAACTCCCCCCCTGCCCCTCATATTCACTATTGCATAGGCCTATACCGGATGTTAACAAATATACTATGGCGCTCATAGGCCATATACTTAATGCGGCTAAATGCGCAATAGCAGCAAATTGGAAACATCCAGAATCCCCATCGCTGCCTGAAATCATCAATAGAACATGGCAGACATATAGCTGTGAACACATTACAAGCATCCTCAATGACCGTCCCAATAAATTTCGTGCGATTTGGGATCCTTGGCTCGCCTCCTATGGTTCAGAACAACCAAGGCCTGATTAGAATGGAAACTATTAAATATAGAGTTAGAAGATGTGCAACATATGGTAGATACACGTAATACATCTAGATGCCAAGTCAGGTGCCCCCTTCCCTTCTCCCTCTTACCACACTAACATTGCCTCCTTTCCTCTCCCTCTTTCCTTCCCCTCCCCCTGTTCCCTGCTTTCTCTCTTTTCTTTCCCTTTCTATGTTTTTACTTTGATTGACAAAGTTCACATTGTTCTTTTCATCTGCAAGGTACTTGTTGTTTGATCAATGTAACTTAACCTTTACACTGTTTTGAAAACTGAAAAATCTCCTTAATAAAATATGTTTAAAAAAAAATAAAAAAATAGTCCAATCAGGCCCGGCGCTCCCATTAGGCAACCTTAGGCAGTTGCCTAGGGCGCCGGGACCTGCAGGGCGCCGCTGACTAGATTTTCTAATCTAGTCAGCGGCTCAGGAGAGGGTTGCCGCCACTGTTTTTCAGTGTCCGCGGGGCATCTGTGTAGTATCACACTTTTTTAGTGTGTTCGCGGGGGCGGCGGTGGTGGCGAAATTTTGCCTAGGGCGCCGTGAACCCTAGCACCGGCGCTGAGTCCAATGTCTCCAAAAAGCGCCAATCAGCACATCATTAATTGCCGGGCTTTCCGGTAAAATCCACACATCCGCCCTTACAATGATGACCCTTCCGCCCACAACCCAGAGGGGCGGATTAATGTCACTTTCTGTTAGGACACAGACAGAAAAAATACATTTCTATACATACAACGATATTTCCCACAAACATATTGTATGGATACAAATACACGATACCTATCAATATAAATAATAACTAATCTATTAGATTGCAATAAGGTCATATTAATATACTGCAGACACCATTTTTATGGTGGTTTGGTCCTATAACCACAACATTTAAGTTACTAAACTCATACTCAAAACAAACATATCATACACAAAAATTTATGTGAAGAGGAAGAATATTTACTCCTTTCATTCATGCATCAGATAAGCCATTAATAATTAGCATTTTGGTATACGGCTACCTATTACATTTTATGTATCACTATTGGTATTAAGTCGCAATACACTATGTGTAGCACTTCTGTTTTTTGCATTGTATTTTAGGTATTACACTTGCAAACAGATACTTAAGTACAAGAAGCAGCCTACTGTATGTTATATTACAATTGTTCTTGGTTTGTTATTGCACTAATCACTTGATAATTGTCACTTAGCACCTTTGTCGCTTATTTTCTATATTTTCACTTAAATTTTACAGGACACATTTGTCAACTAAATAGATACAGAGTTAATTACAAAAATAACAGGCTTACTGTGTACCCACTTATTTATCAGATTAATATTGTAAGAACACTAGTTTTGTCCTGGGGAAGAAAAACACACAAAGCAGCTATTCAATGGTGAATATTTGCCAACTTATCCTTAACAGACCAAACAAAAAAAAAAACAAAGTAAGAGATCAGCGCTAAAACAATTCAAATATAAATGTACCAAAAAGGCCAAATTGGTGACAAAATCCTATGGCTGAATTTTAATAGCAAAGGTACACAAATATATAAATTGTAATCATTCACAAAAGAATGCTGTAGAACCTGTTATTAACAGAGTGTAGCATACTAACAGTGGGAGATGGTAACTACATTTATTGAGCTGGTGTATTTAATCTTTGCTGAAAGTGTCATTTATTTAGCATTTTTAAATATAGTCTGCATCCAAGTAAATAAATTAACCAGAACATAAATACAAGAATGTGATATAGTTATCATTCCAGATGATACATTAGCTTATTTATGCCTGCCAACTAAATATCATGATGTTAAATTTCACGCTGGGCAGCAGGGTGGCTTAGTGGTTAGCACTGCTGCCTCACAGCACTGGGGTCAGGAGTTCGATTCCCGTATGGAATCAAGTTTGTTTGTTCTCCCTGTGTTTGCAATGGGGCAGTGACTGATGTGAGGGAGTTCTCTGTACAGCGCTGCGGAATAAGTAGCTGATGAATATGATGTTCTATGTATGTTTCAATTAAATTGGTTTATCATGATCATTCTAATTTTTGGAGGGGTAAGATTATTCCAGATAATCCCAAGCAATATGTGGAGCGACACTCTTTCTAAAAATGTATATATACCTACATGGTGTGTGCAGAGGACCAATGTCTACTTGCTTATACAAGTCCCACCTCTTGTGCACCCCATTTCTAGTTGTTTGTTTAATAAATTAAATCCAACCTGTGTCAGGTAAGTTCCCAAGAGCCCCCATGGCTGCTAATGCTTGGGAAAGACTTGCCTTTCAAAGTTGTGTGCAGGTAAACTTTAACCCATTGTGATGAAGAGAGATCCCACTGGACTGAGGACTTTTCCATTTCTCACAGATTATTGCTCTTTCTAATCCTTGGCCCAGTCTAAGTATATACACCAGAGCATTGGTGTATTATGTGTATTGTTATTTCTTGTTATTAGGTACATTTTGCCCTTGCTATTACCTGCAATATTGTATGTATTAGACGTATAAAGACTGTTGCCATATTGTGTGAAAATAGCAGGACAGCTAAGGTAATTAACATTAGTCTCAAATGTCCATTGTTATGAAGTCTGGCTTAGATCTGGCTTGTTCAGTAATGTAATCCGAACGATATCTGAGTGACTGCTAAAATAGCTAGCGGGCAGCCCAAGTTAATTATCTAGGTCAACAGGTAATCTGAGAGAAGGGCCGGACTGGGACTAAAAATCAGCCCTGGCATTTGAAGCAGACATTCCCACCTCTGTTGATGAGCAGGAAAAACTGTGTTACCGCTGCGCAGCGGCGCCAAGGGCGTGACCACATTATGTTGGGGGCGTGGTCAACATAGGCATTGATACATACATTATAATAAAACATTACATTTTTCAGGTCCTCCCCATCCACATCACACCACCTCCCACCCCAGAAACACATTACAACACCCCAGTCCACTGTACTTATCTATGCTTCTGCTGCTGCTGACATCCAACAGGGAGGGAACTTCCTGTAGAGTGAGCAGGGAAGCTCTTAGTCTCACAAGATTAAGAAATCTCATGCGACTTAAGAGTTCCTTAGCTTGCTCTGCAGGCTGTGTCCTGTCCGGGAACTAGGAGCAACTATCAGATTTCTCCTGCTAACCAGAGCCAGATTAAGACTCGGGGGGCCTAGGCACTTAAGATAGGGGGGCTCCTACGATGTAATATGGTTATTAGACACATTTTCAACAAATACACAGGCAATACTTTGAGCACTACTGTTATGTGCACACAGTTCTGCCTTTACAAGCAGTACAATGTGAAGCAGGACATACCTCCCAACTGTCCTTGCAGTCAGACCAAATCCTGACTAAGCGGGACAGTCACCCACCAAATTCAGGACAGTTGGCAGACTGTCCTGCTTTCTCTTACCTGTCTTGTCATTGTCGCCACTTGTGGCTGCTGATGTCTTTAGATCAGTTGTTGCTTGTCTGGATCCTGAAATGTTGGGGGCCCTATTTGGAAAAAAAAATAGGTACATGAAATTTAGAAAACTCCAACCAGCACCGCTGGTAAATCAATATAGCACCCACGTTTTAAAATTAGGCCTCACTCCAGCCCCAACATTAAAATAATAGTATTCCCATGTAATAAATAAACCTATTTGCCTCCCTACATACAGCCCCAGCATTAAATTAATAGTATTTACATTTCATAAATATACCTATTTCCTGCAACCATCACTGCCATTAAATTCATAGTCACATTTAATAAAGAGACCTCATTCTCCCCAAACTCAGTCCCACATTCAATAGCCCCCAAACCACCCCATGTTAAATTAATAGTCCCTACTATTACATTGCCCCACCATTACCCCGCAAACAAAATAGCACTCAGTAATTAGCCACCATCTACCTCACACACTACATTTCCCCCCTTCTTCATCCCTGTGTGCCTATTATCCCCCCTTCTTCATCCTTGTGTGCTTTTTATCCCCCCCTCTCCACTTCTTCATCAGCCTGTACCTCTCTTTGTTTCTCCACTTTTTTACTTACCTCTGAATTGCTTTCTTTCATCTTTATTTTCTTTTCTTCTCTTTTCTCTCTTCTGTCTTCTTTCTTCTCTCTTCCGTGTCGCCGCTCCTCACTGAATGTTGGGCGTGACGTGATGACGTCACGCCCGACCTTCAGTGCAAATGGAGGGGGGAGAGGGATGCAGGCACTGCGATCATGTGACTCAATTGATCCCGATCGTGCGTGCTGGCGCCCCCCCCCCCTTGCTGCCGAAAAAGAAATAGTTAAAAAGATAAAAAAAATCGAGAGTGGGGGCTGAGGCCCCGCGATCATGTGAGTATACAAACACTCACATGAATGCTGCATGGGGTACCGGACCGGCCCATACAACCATCGGCCCTTCTGGCAAATGCCAGAAGTGCTAGATGGCCAGTCCGGCCCTGTCTGAGAGCTTAGATGATGTGCAATGTGTCTCCACAGTACTATACAGGCTGAAATAGCATTGGGAAATGTATCAATATGTCTCAATATAAATGTTATTGTAAAAAAAATTATCTCAGACATAGAGTGTGTAACGCTGCAGATACAATGGGCCTGATTCATTAAGGAATGTAAAGCAAAAAAATTAGTAACTTTGCACCTTGGCTAAACCATGTTGCATTGGAAGGGAACCAAATTTAAAATGTGGGGACAGATTTATAGGTGGGGAAGTGCATGTCCTAGATCAACTGTAAATTTCAGTGTATAAATAAAGCTGTCAAGTATTTGTGTGCTACATGAAAAAGAGTCAGTATTTACCTTATATGCAAAATAATAAACTAATTTGCACCCCTTCTATTGTAACATGGTTTAGTCCAGGAGAAAACATACTCATTATTTTGCCTTACTTTCCTTAATGAATCAGGCTATTACAGACAGGATATTCCATTTACCAGGAGGTGTGCTACATACAATAAAATGGCCACCATTCTTCAGCAAACAGATTTGGCAATTACTTATTCTTCTTTCCAGTGTTTCCAATCTGGGATGTAGTCAAAAATTCTACAATGCAAAAGTTGACATTCAGAATGTAAGCATGTCCATTAGGTTGACAGGGTTAAATATTGACATAGTGAATGTCAACATGTTAGAAAGTCAACAGTCACAATGTCGACATAAAGCATTAAATTTAAATCGGCAATACGACCGGCCAGACATCAATACAGTAAAAAAAGAAAACGGATGTAGATATAAAAAATTAAAAAGTGTGCTCCCCACCCCCCCCCCCCCCCCCCCTACCAAACAGCTTAACCAACCCTAGTACTGCCGGCCTAGGCTGGTACTAGTAAAATCAGAGGGAGAAAAGGTGCTGGATTTCCTAGGGAAATCAGGTCTGCAAACGAAAATAGGAATCCTCCCTATGGGAAAGTGCTTGGTAATAGTAACTTAATTAATGTAGAAAAAAACATATTTTGGCCCGGGTACACTACAGGTCCCAGCATGGCCAGGCTGTGATTAAATGTCTGGCTGGGACCTATACTGCACCAAAGAAAAATGTAAATAAAACACACACCACTGTAAAAATGGCCTACATCCAGGGGTCTTCAACTGCCATATACCCAAACAATCCTTGAAGGGGGGGGGGGGGGGGGGAGGGGAGAGAATCCACATTTTTCTAGGCAGATCTGATCTTCCTAGGGAATCCAGCACCGTACTCACCAGCCTGGGTCTGGTTTGTCATTAGCAAGGGAACCCCCAGCTAAAGCGTCGGCTGGCAAAGCCAAATTGGGGGCAATCCCATGCTCCCCCCTCTACTCTGATTTTGCTAGTACCAGTACTTGCTAGCACTTAGGCTGGCAGCACTAGGGTTCGTTAAGGTGTTTGAGAAAGGAAGGGGGGGGGGGGGGTCACACTTTTTTTTAATATTTACTTGTTTTTTCTTGTTTTTATTTACTGTATTGCTGTGACCTAATGTCAACATTTTCATTGTACTGTCAACATTTCGTACCTAACCCTCCAATTTCACTAGCCAGCTATCCTTAGGAAACACTGGGACATTGTTGTTTACTCTCCTGAATTCATGGAATATTGTTGAGACCTCCCAAACAGGTACGCTCCCTTACTGGATTTTCAGCGTGCCTCACGACCTGCCAGAACGCACAGAGATCTTACTCACGTGACATAGCTTCCCAGCACCCTGCCGTTACAGTGCGCTGGACGCTGACTGAATAATCAGTGGAGAAGAAGAGGTGAGAGAAGGTGAGAGAGTGAAGGAGTGAGGGGAGGTGGGAAAGAAAAGGAGAGAGAAACAAATATGGGAGAGGGTCTGAGAGCTGGAAAGAGGGTTGGAAATAAGGTGAGAGAGAGAGTTGGGGGAGAGGGAGGTAACTTTGAAGGAAGTCAGGGGAAAAAAGGGTATAAAAAAGAGAAAGGGGGAATGAGGAAAACGTGGGCAAAAAACGTGAGAGAAAGAGGGGAGTATGGTGGCAGGGAGTAAGAGGGCCTGTGTGATGTGTCCCTTTAGGTGTTCTGCACATAGTGTGGCACCTCGGTGTTCCTTGCACAATCTACCTGAAATTATTTTTTAAAAGTAGGCAAGTATGGTCACGGTTATATTATGTTAATTTGAGGCCATCTATTCAGACTTCTTATTCGTTATCTCCATTTGGACTAATGCAGGAATAAAAGACTCCCATTGGATTTATAATGCTGTAAACAATGGATACATGGTTATTATTTAATTACATTTTATATAGAAAATATAACTGACACTGTCAAAACATTATCACTCTTCTATATATGACACTTCATTACATTATATTGTGTAAGGTAAAGTGAATTTCATATTTATAACTAACGTCAAGATGCATCTCTACGCATTTTATATGCCTAATGTAGACTGCCGTGTTTTGAGTTGTACTTTGTGAAGAACACCAGTGACTTCCCCTGATAGTCACTGGCTCCCTGCACAGACCGCCCCCATAGGGAGTAGCTGCTGTAGCTGAGCCCTGTATCCCTCTGAGCCCTCCTCCATTGGACACTGTAGCAGGGTTTTTTTTCACCCAACGATTAGACCAATCACACGATAAATGACTGTTTGACCCGATATTGCATTAGTGTGTACTCTTCCATGACCAACGATTATCGTTCCAAGCACATCATATCATTGATTTGATTTTATAAATTGACTAAAAATCTCGGTAAATGATAGCACAATGTTATTCTAATTCTGCAGTGTAGGCAGATCTCTGTAGTTTATAGAGTCACGATCTTTTCAGTCGATGGTTATGACAGATCTGAAGATAAATCTTGTAAAACGTGTATAATGTGTACACATGAATCAGCATGCTGATCAGGACTTTCAGTCGTTGGTAAAATCATTAACGATATCGTATTGGGAAAAATTTCTGTAATGTGTACCCAGCCTAAGAGATGCTGGGGTGTCATGTAGAGGACAGGAGCAACACGCTCATAATCCCCCTTGCATTGTAATTCAGTGGCCTGCAGGTAATCAGATGGAGCTGAAGCCTTGGGCCTCACATTGCTCTTGGCCTCATCTATATCATCTACATCTACCTATTACACCACCACTAATTATATTAAGCTAAATCCTGTCTGGATTTTCAAATGGATGATTAATGTTTATAAAAGTCCAATAGGAGACTTGTATCTCTTATTAGATGTTTATAAGTATCCAGTAAATGTGGAAGTCTTGAGTCAAAAAGAAAACTGCCTGCCTTTTTCAGGGAAGGCAAGCAGAGTATTGTGTTAGACAATGTCATGTTTCTTTGATGTATATAATTATACTCATTTGTGAAGTAATGCAGTAGTTTTTGTGGAGGGATTGTAGGAGAATTGGGTGCTATGATAATGTAAAGTTTCGTTCCCATTGGTCCATTTTACCCCTTGATGTTGTATATAGTCTATTTTATTTTGGACACAGTGATATGGAATTTATTTTTGTTGCAATTTTTAATAAAAAAAAATCAACCCTTGCAAAACTACAGCTACTTATTCAAAATATTAAAAATTCTATCTGTGCCCACTTTGCCACCTGATTTCATGACTAAAATAGTGTTGGGCCAGGTAAAAGACAATTGTTTTATATGTAACTGACCACCCTTTATTGTTTCCCACTATCAAATTGGTGGCCCAACTGAGTGAAGCTTGCTGTGTTTTCTCAACCTGTATAGTGCATTCTGTTCTGCTACACAGATATGTTCTCTAATATGTGGAACAACTATTACACATATTGTATTGCATATATATTGTGGATCATAGCTATATATTCTAGTTATCCATTCTACCTCCCTGAATGTATGTGGAATGGAGCGCTGAGTGCATTACCCATCAATTCCGGCTGCCGGAATGGAGGTCTGAGGACCTTAACCTACCATTACGGCTGCCGGAATGAAGCTTCAAAGACCCTAACCATACATTCCGGCTGCCAGAATGGGGCCTTAGCCATCCATCTTAAGCGTGAATAAAAAGATGGCCAAATAAAAAGCTAACTTCAGCCTCGTAGAACTGACCACAATTCATGTATATCTTATTAATTTCAGAAAACTACTTTATTTCCATTTTAACTGCAGGTGAGAAGGGCATGCTGATATACAAAGAAACAAACTGTTCATTCATGCACATAAAATGTGCTGTAAAAATATATGCAGAGACCTTTTAATAATATTAAAATGTATTGTTCCTTCCACATGTAAATATACACATTTCGTAAGTTTCGTTTACCATTTGCATATGTTTTTTCATTACAAAACAAACATAGAACTCGTACAAATACGGAGAACATGTACATTTCTCTCCAGTTGGTTTGTCAGAGCATCTGCAGATAGACCCGACAACCACGCTGCGTTCCTACACGTGCTGCAGTCTCTGCTCTCTTTCACCAGCAGAGCAGTTTGTAGACTGGTGCAGTGATACCATTGACATCACGTGTGATTGTTGATTGACAGCACAGCATCTCCAATCAGTGCTGGGGGCGTGTACTGCTGTTTCCTCTGAAGGAAGAGCTGGTGGGACAGGGGCAGTGAGTGAAGGTCTGTACTGTAGTCAGTATAGATAAGGATTTGTTAAAAAAAAATGAACTGTCTCCTCCATGTGACATATTGTAGAGTCACGTGAACGTGGTAACTAGCACATATCACTGCTTTATTTATCTGTCTTTTCCTGCAGGGCTTCGGACATTGTTGTTTCCTTCAACGAATCTCTGAAATCCAGGTAGGTTAATAAGTTAAGATCCACAACTTGCTGATGTCTCAAGTTTCAGTGTTTGTAAATGTAACAAACAATAGTTTGACAGTGTAGTGTGCAAAATATTCAATGTATACATGGATGAGTGCTTTACTGAACATTGATTATCATTATTTTTTTTCATGATGTGATGCATAACTTTTTTTTTTTTATCTTTCTTTTTTTATTTTACTTCTGCAAGATATCTTTCTTTTTCCAATCAGTTGAGCTGTTTCATGTTTTTTGGTATACAAGATGAACTACTCGAGTAAGAACACATATAATTGCGGTTCCAGGAACAGTTTTTGGGCATTGATAATCCATGTTATCTGCCAAAAATAGTTCAAATTGTTCTCAATGTGTCAGGCTTATTCATGAAGCATATTCAAAGTTCAGTGAATGCATTTGGTAACCTTATTACATGTGCGTTTGTTTCATTGCGTTACAGAAAACCGTCAACATGTATCTACTATAACCATTTCTGTTTCTCTGTCACACATTTGGCTGCTTGGCCCTTTGCTATAGAATGCAAAATAAAATGCTCTGACACATTTTAATTACAATTCTTAAAATGCTTGTGAATGGTAACCAATATCATAAGGCCAAAAATAACTAAACTGCTTCTCTTGATGCTCTTCATGAGGACAGCATTTTAATGTATCTTTAATTAATTAAGGATACATTTGGACTAATTGATTTAAATTGCATTTAGACTTAATGAACCACTATTCCCCAAAATTGAAAAATCTCAGATATAAAACAGTGTTTATTTGTCAGTGTTACCCTGATATTCCACTGAAGGTTTTTTAAAAAGTAAAGTATTCTCTGGGTGAAGAGAATATCCCGTATCTTGATTTCTACAATTATCAAGGTATCCGCTTACAAAGTGTACTACTACTGGTGGTACTATAACCCAGATTAATTGATTAAAATTTTATAATAATAGATCTGGCCTGCTGGAGGTATCGGGGCCACAGGGGAACTTTCTATCATATTTGGTGGACCTGCCCCAAGATATAATTATTCTGGGACAAAATACACAGAATCCTCAACTCCATGGTGGAGTTTTCCTTTGTAAAAAAAAAGTGTCCTAAGAAGATCTGGTCAAGGACATAAAGTGAGCGTGCAGTGATTTCACATCACTGTCCTTGTATATTAATCGGGCAATCCACACTTTGTATTTCTGCAGAGCAACAATGCCAAGCTGCCAGTTTGTGTCTGCAGTGATAGAGAAGCACCTACCTCCTACCATTGCCATTGCTAATAAAAAGCCATTTTAACATCTTTGGGACAGTGTTGTAAAGGGATCTGAACCAGGTCAAAAAGCTGAGACTTCTGTGATATTAACTGGCTTTACTCCTGTGTATGACTCAAAGGGGGGTATTCAATTGTTAGCGTTAATGGAAAAAAACGAGCGCTCAAAAAATATTACTGTTTATACGGTAATATTGCGCGTGAAAAGCATTAATACGGTAGTTTACTCGCGGAATTTCAGCTCGCCGCTCCCTGAGTGGGTAATTACCGTATCAACGCTAAGATTTTTCGAGCGCTCGTTTTTTTCCGTTAACGCTAACAACAATTGAATACCCCCCAAACAATCCACAGAGTGCAAGTCTAGTTGTTGTTATTATTTATTTATAAGGCGCCACAGATTCCTTCGCGCTGGCTACAGAAGCAATTGTCAGCGACTTGCTGTTAAGTTAGTGTAGCACATGGCTCCCTAACATGGCAGAGGAGTAGAAGAGAGCTTGGTGAACATTTTTAGTTAAGTATACACTCCAGTTATTTCATATACGGTATCCAGTAATACATAGCCTTTGATCTATTTGAATGCCAATTAGTGACTTTAGCATTTCGTTTTGTACCTTTATGTTTACATGTGCTTTTCACATTAACCGAACCAATACCGAGGCCTAACTTTGGGTAACAAAGTACAGGACCTGGGAATTATGGGTATGCAATTTTGCGTAAAAGAGCCATTTATAGCTAGCACTTCTGCTTTTCTTGTAGGACTTCACCAGATGGCCAAGAAGCTGCTGCTGGTGGATGTGGACTGCGGGGTAGATGATGCTCAGGCTCTCATGTTGGCCTTAGCAGCTCCACAGGTTGAGATCTTGGGGATAACTTGCTGTCATGGGAACTCTACAATAGAAAATGTCTGCAAGAATGTCCTGCGTGTTCTACAAACCTGCGACAGACTCAGTGTAAATATTTATGCATATGAACATATATAAGTAACAGTGACATGATAAGGAGAGTGTAACTATAGAAACTTCTACAACACAAAGTGCTTCCAAAGGGTGAAATGATTACTAAAGAAATTGAATCAACAGGCTATCCACTCTGATTTTGTTTAATTGATTCATTCAAATGTATATCATAATAGGTTTTGCTTATTCTATGTATATTAAAAATATCTGCACATAGAAAATAGTTAAACAAAAACATACCATATATAAAAGTTTGTTTGTTGTTTATTTATAGCTAACATAAAATACAGCTAAAATGGTGAATGTGAAATAATTGAAACCTTTCTGGATAAAAAGTCTCTACTGGTGTGGTTGTCCTCTTAAAGGTATAGGGCTAGATTTACTAAGCTGCGGGTTTGAAAAAGTGGGGATGTTGCCTATAGCAACCAATCAGATTCTAGCTGTCATTTTGTAGAATGTACTAAATAAATGAAAGCTAGAATCTGATTGGTTGCTATAGGCAACATCCCCACTTTTTCAAACCCGCAGCTTAGTAAATCTAGCCCATAGTCACTTGAAATGTTTTCTTTTTGTTGCAGATCCCTGTATATGGAGGGGCGAGTAGAGCACTACTAGGACATTCTACTGATGCAAGCTTTTACCATGGAGTAGATGGCTTGGGTGATGTACCAGATGCTATATCCCCTGGTCTTGACTCACTGCAAAAAGAGCATGCAGTCCTGGCAATGCTGAGGATAATCAATGAATATCCTGGACAGGTGGGTTAATTCAGAAATACTTTTATTAGTGTACAGTATTCAACTTTAATATTAAATATTTGATTGCTTTCTGCAAATACCATTCCTTTCTATTTTTAATGTATAATCCCTTTTGGGTATATTTCTTCCTTGAAGCAGAGTAACCACTACAATAGTCCTTTCTACTTGGAACACCTAAGTACTTTGGAAGAAAAAAAACAGAGATAAGTCCTCTTTAATGGGGGGTAAAGCCCTGTTATTAGGTGTACACTTGCATTAAAGAGACGTTATGCTGTTTATCTAAAAGCGTACTCCATATGGATGAACAATTTTGTAACCTGTCTGCAGGTTTTTATTTTCACTTTGTTTTCCTAAAAATTGTCGTCTGTATGTTTTTCAGTTCAATTTTGTTGGCTGCACGGTCACATTAAAGGTGGAAAAAGGTCTGACATGATTTATCTTGAGTTCAGGCTTTACATCACCAACACCTGAAAATTCTTAAGGGTGTGTAGATGTATTGTATCACTGTATGTGTAATAGAACTCCTTCAGCGGTAGAGAAAAGCATGTGACTTTCTCTTACAGACAGTTGAAAAGCAACCTGGGCAGATCATTTTCATTATTTTTAATATGCAGTAATTAGTGCTGCACTTAAGTGAAAGCAGATCTAAGCTAGGCTTTAAAAATAACAAACAGCATTGATAATAAGGTAGTGAGGTGATGAAGATAGAGGCACTTGTACTTATAGCTAAGCCACAATTTCACAGCCAGAGGAACTTCAGACTTGCACACTTTAACCCCCAGAAAAGTCTTTCTGGGTCCCGCTCTTCCTTTTGACCAAATTGACCTTAAAGGTATGGGCAGCAGTACGAATTTGCTTGTTACTTTAGACTTGCGCCTTGATCTACTACCCACCCAAGAGCTGTCAAAGACATATTTACATTCCAGCATACATTTAATTTCTCCTAAGGATCTAGCCCTACTTATACTTAAACCGAATGATCAACTGCTTAGCTAGCAGTGCAGCATGACTTTTGATACCATTTCCGGTGTACCTAAAGAATAACATTCATTACTGGGTTCCACTCGGGGGCGGGCTGGCAAATTTTAGCCTAGGGTGCGAGACTTGGCTCAGCAGCCTATTAAGTTAGCCTATTACATTTTAAAGGAAACAAATGTAGGTAGCTAGTGAACCAGCCCAAGGTTGCCCATTATGGGACCGGCCTTGGGGGCAGTTGCCCCCTGTCCCAGCCAGCCCCTGGTTCCACTATGGCTTTACCCTATTTTATACTCCATCGCATTTCATCCCCTGGATAGAGCACAAAGAATACTTGTAAGGGGTGATTCAATTGCCGTCCTTTACGGTAAGGAATGCCCGCTTATTTATCCTCGCACCCCTGTGGGATGCAAGGAAAAATGAGCAGAGACTTCAGCCCAGACATCGGCGTGAGGTGTCTCTTCGGACTGTTCTGAGAGAAACATCTTGCTGAATTGAAGAAACATAGAATTTGGCGGCAAATAAGAGCCACTTGGCCCATCTACTATGCCCATTTTTAAACCTTTGGTAACCTCAAGCCCTATTTGATCCTAAGTACTTTGTAAGGATATCCTTATGTTTATCACAAGGATGTTTAAATGCTATACTGTATTAGCCTCTACCACCTCTAATGGGAGACTATTCCATCTATCCACCACCCTTTCTGTGAAGTATTTTTTATTTTTCCTCTGAACTTGCTTCCCTCTAGTTTCAGTGCATGTGCTCATTTTCTATTACTCCTCTTTCTTTGAAGAATGTTTCCCTCCTGTACATTAAAACGCTTGCTATATTTGAAAGTTCATGTCCCCACTTTTACCTTATTTGCTCCAAACTATACATATTAAGATCTTTTAGTCTTTCTGGGTAAGTTTTGTGCTGTAGGCCATGCACCATTTTAGTTGCTCCTCTTTGTACAGTTTCTAATACATTTATATCCTTCTGGAGATGTGGCCTCCAGAATTGAACACAGTATTCTAGATGAGGCCGTATCAATGACCTATACAGTGGCATTATTACATCTATCTTTCTGCTACTGATTCCTCTCCCTATGCAACCAAGCATCTGACTTGCCTTTCTCATTGCTTTGTTACATTGCTTACGTGCCTTTTAATTCACCTGAAATAGTGACTCCTAGATCCCTTTCCTCTTCAGTAGTTTCCATTATAGTGCCTGTTACACGCCATGTCCATAAATGGGTCCCGGTGTACTTACCTGCTCCATGCAGGCATCCTCTCCGGCGCCAAGCGCCGTGACTTACTGGTGGCGGCTGCGATCTTGGTTTCGGGTTTGCTTATGCGCAGACCCTATCTCTGCTTTGTTGCCTCACTGGGCTGCTCTGATTGGTTCTTCTTCATCACCTATATATTTAAGGCACCTGACATAGCAGTCAGGTGACTGTTCTTTTTGCTCACCTCTGTGAAGTGTTAAACCGTGGCTCCCTGTGCTCCTGAGTCACCTCCTCGTTTACAGCCTACAGTTCAGTGCTACCTCTTGGCAGAAAATATTTGTATTGGTCTTCTTGCTGTTCCAGTGGCTCTCCATTCAGCCGTTCAGTGTCTCTTCCTCATTCTCAATCTACAGTTCTGTGTTACTATTAGCAACCAGCTAACTATTCTCAACTCTCCTAGCGGGTCTCATCTAGGGCTCATCTTGAAGTCCACGACCTGCGGGGCAGGGGCCGCAAAGACCATACCTCCTGGCAAAGACAACCTGTCCCATTAGACTCCACGCCTTTGGGTAGAGTAGCGCCAAACTAGTCAGACCCGGGGGATCCGAAGTTTGCCTCTGTACTCTGTGACAGTGCCATTAATACTATATTTAGCCTTTTGGGTTTTTGAGACCCAAGTGCATGATTTTGTATTTTTTGGCATTAAACTGTAGTTGCCAAACTCTTGACCATTTCTCTACTCTACCTAGATTATCAGTCATTCTTTTTGCCCCTCCTGAAGTGTCTACCCTGTTGCATATCTTTCTGCCATTTGCAAAAAGGCATACTTTTCCTTCAATACCATTTGCAATGTCGCCAATAAAGATATTAAAAAGCACAGCTCCGAGTATGGGTCCCTGGGGTACTCTACTGGTAACCTTTCGCTCCATTTACTATAATTCTCTGTTTTTTATTCTTCAAACAAGATCTTATTCATTCAACCATCTTAGAATCAAATTTGAAGCTTTCAAGTTCATTTAACTTAACATGCAATGTGGAACAGTGTCAAAAGCCTTACTAAAGTCTAGATAAGCTACATCTATGGTCCCACCTTGATCTATTCGTTTTAGTCACCCAGTCAAAAAAGTCTGTAAGATTTGTTTGACATGATCTCCTCCCAGTTAAACCATGCTGTTTAGGATTCTGTAAGTTATTGGATTTTAGATATTGTACAACTCTTTCCTTAAGAGTGTTTCCATCAGTTTCCCTACCATTGATATAAGGCTCACTGGTCGGTAGTTGCTTGCCTCTTCCTTTCTTCCCATTTTGTGCAGTGGGACTACATTTGCTCTTCAGTCCTCTGGAATTACTCCTGTAGTTAGGGACTGGTTAAGCTTTAAGCTCTATTAGGATCCTTGGAAGTATCCAATCTGGCCCCATTGATCTATCCACTTTCAGTTTTGAGAACTCTGATTTCTGCTTGTAGCTCTGTGAGCCGCAAGCAAAAATCTACGTTAAAATTGATATAATAATGGTAATAATGTGCAGCTAATATCGTAGAAACAGTAATAATGTGCAGCTATTGCCGTAGTAATGTTAGTAGTGCAGGGTACTGAATCTGCCCCTTAAAGTTGTGATGTTAATTATTTATATTATATATTACTTTTACTTGTGTTGATTCTTTAACAAAAAATTAAATCAATGCAAATGCAATTACTTTCTTCTGCAATGTTGTAAAGTTTTACTGACTGGGTATTTGACAAAATAAACATTGGTCCATTTTATCCAATTTACTAGCAGTTTATTAATAAGGTTTTTTTTATGTGTGTTTAAAACAGCATCTTAAAAGGCAAAAATGTTGAATTGTATTCTGCACTATGGCTATGCTTTTGACATTTGACACTTGTGTCAATGCCATTGTATGTTTTACATTACTCAGACTTTTATATACCTATGTCATTTTTTAAATTTTTATTTTAATACAGGTTACCCTTGTTGCCACTGGTCCATTAACTAACCTCGCTTTAGCTTTGAACATGGATCCCACCTTTTCACAGAAAGTTAAAAATCTTTTCATCATGGGAGGTAACATGGAGTGTAAGTACTTCTCATCAGAAGCAGCTTTTATTTCTCAGTGTTACAAAAAAAGTGTTTTGACAAAAGTTAAAGCCAGTTTGTTCATCATGTTGTTGTTGTTGTTATTATTATTTACAAGTTGTTTGTTGCATAGATCATTGCAACCTAATTTGTGATATTGTATGTTTAGACAACATACCTTATGTGAGGAGACTATTTTGGTTTATAGACTAAGGTGGCAGCCATAGTCCAGGCTATTTTGATTCTGTATTCCTTTGAGTTCTGTCAGCCTTTCCATTTCTCACAGGTGACTGTCTTTATCTTAAACTTTTCTTTATGTAAGCTCTACCTACCTACACCTCACTTCACGAAGATATTGAAAATAAGCACATAACTAAACGGAATACATAGGGGCGAATTCAATCACCACGGTAATAGTGCGCGTTATTACCGTCCGTACGGTAATTTCAACGCTGATTTGTGCTTGCAGCTCTGAAAGCCACGAGCAGAAATCCATGTAAAAATGTACTATAGTGCGCAGGCCGCATTACTTTCACGAATAATTGAATTCACTCTATAGAATAGTATGTGATGATCTATCTAGAAATATCCCCATCTAGACAATCTCAAGTTAAGCTGTATATGTAAACTTTACACATTTTAAACTTCATACAAGTATTATTATGTTTATCCTTTATTTATATTATACAGGCTGTACATTCAGTGTTATTCAAGCATATCCGTCCCTGTCTCAGTGGAGCTTACAATCTAATTTTCACACCACAGGCACGAAAACTGTAGGGTGCATTTAGTCAGAAGCCAATTAAGATACCAACACTATCGTTTTTCAAACAATTAAAAAACTTAAAGTAAAAATTAAAAAAACTTGTCAGTGCATAAGACCTAAAGACTAAGGGGTATGTTTACTAAACTGCGGGTTTGGAAAAGTGATTGCTATAGGCAACATCTCCACTCAGATTATACTTATCATTTTGTTTAGTATATTCTAAAAGAAATGACAGCTAGAACATGATTGGTTGCTATAGGCAAAGTCTCCACTTTTTCAAACCCGCAGTTTAGGAAATATATCCCTAACTTTGTAATTAGAAATAAGAACAAACGAAGTGACATTGTGTAAATGTCTATATATTTAGATAGTGATACTGAAATACAGTAATCACTGTATTCAATACTTAAAGAAACAAACACATTCTCATTGATGAACTTTCCACAAGTAGCATTTATACTAAAGTAAATCTTAATATCATAGATAACTTTAGCAGATACTTGAAGACCACAGCCATTTACTTATGTTTGTTATGCAGGCAAGAACCTGCCAGCCCTCTTCTGATCATTCTTAAAAATATATTTACAAGATAAGAGGATTTTTACTTACCGTAAAATCTATTTCTCTTTCTCCATTGGGGGGACACTGCCAGACATTGGGGTATAGTAGTGGGATTGGGAGTTTAGGCACTAAAAACTATTTGATTTTTACTCCCCTCCTCTGCTATGCCCCTCCTCTCCTAGATACCTCAGTTTTGACTTACCAAGTGTACTATAAGGAGCTGCCCAAAGGGCAGAAGAATGTAAATCATAAACATTCATAATCAGATTGTGTACAGAGCAAGGGAGGGAGCGCAGTGTCCCCCAGTGGAGAAAGAGAAATAGATTTTACGGTAAGTAAAAATCCTCTTTTCTCTCTCCTACCACTGGGGGACACTGCCAGACATTGGGGACATACCAAAGCAGCCTCATGGGAAGGAATGCTTTGGAGCGGCTGCATGTAATACTTTTCTGCCAAAGCTCACATCAGAAGATGCGAAAGCCTGCAATCTGTAAAACTTTACAAAAGTATGAACAGACGTCCAAGTGGTCGCTTTGCACAGCCGAAGCCCCATGGCGTGCCGCCCAGGATGCAACAACAGCCCACTGAGCAATAGTCTGTTTAGACGCCGGCCAACCACGCTTCTTGACGTTGTATAAAACAAACAGATCCTTTGTTTTACGAGTAGAGGCTGTGCGGTCCACATAGCACCGGAGAGCCCTAACCACATCCAGTAGATGAAGATCGTAATCAACAGAGTCAGTTGAAGACGACAAATCCGGACGAAATGCCGGAACCACAATCTCCTGGTTGAGATGGAACCTAGACACTACCTTTGGAACAAAGGAAGGTTTAGTACGTACACCGCTGTGTGAACCTGGCGGGATAAAATCTCTGCAGACCTCGCCTTTAAAAGAAGGTCGTCTAGATATGGAATTATCGTGACTCCCCTTCTTCTCAGGGCACTTGCCATAACTGCCATGATTTTTGTGAACACTCGAGGAGCAGAGGCCAGACCAAACGGAAGGGCTCTGAATTGAAAATGATCGGAACTCACCGCAAACCTCAGGAACCGATGATGCTGTTCCCATATGGGAACGTGTAAATACGCATCTCTTATATCGATGAAAGCTAGAAACTCTCCCTCTTCCATCCCTGCAATGACTGTCCGAAGAGACTCTATTTTGAATCTCTGGACTACCACTTGCTTGTTCAAGGACCTGAGATTCAGTATAGGGCGAAATGTTCCGTCCGGCTTCGGAACCAAGAAGAGATTGGAGTAGAACCCCTGACCTCTTTCTGGCCCCGGCACCGGAACCACCACTCCCGCACCCTGAAGCTTCGCCACTGCCTCCAGCAGGGCCTGACTTCTGAGGGGACAAGCGGGCACCGGTGAGGAAAGGAACCTTATTGGTGGAAACTGGATTAAGTCTATAACATATCCTTTCGACACCACTCCTCGAATCCAAGCGTCCGACGTGACCGACCACCACTGGCGCTTGAAGAGAAGAAGCAGTGCCCCCACCACGGGTACCCGCGTGGGGGCCAAGGAGTCATGCTGCAGGTTTTTCACTGGGACGCGACGTTCCCCGTCTGGGAGCGCCCCTACCTCTACCGCCGCCTCTTCTGGAAACCGTCGGCTGACCCCTTGGTGGGCCGCCACGGCCCTGCGAGAAGGATCGAAAGGACCGAAACCGAGCTTGACGCGGTTTACGAGAGCCCATAGGAAGAATATTACTCTTACCTCCTGTGGCTACCTCAATCACTTTCTCAAGCTCCGGCCCAAACATAGTGACTCCATCAAAAGGCAGGATTTCCAAGGACCTCTTAGATTCAGCATCCGTCGTCCACGAACGTAACCACAGGGAACGTCGTGATGCCATAATAAGGCCGCCAATTCTGGCATTGACTGCTACTGCATCCATGGTGCCTGTCCCATATAATCCGCCGTCTCCTGAATGTGCTCAGCGAGAACCAGGAGATCAGGTAGCGGAGCATTACTTTGGATGGCCAAGATCAACTGCTCTGCCCATATCTGCACCGCCTTATTTGCCCATGCCATTGCCATAGTGGGCCTAAACAAGCTATCGGAAGCCACATATGCGGACCAGAGCGCATTGTCACACTTTTTGTCAGTGGAGTCTTTAAGAGATACTCTCTCCTGGGTAGGAATGGCAGAAGAAGTGGACAACCTGATAATGGGTCTGTCCACCTTGGGAGACGCCTCCCATTTAATACAATCCTCTGTTGAATAGAGGGTAAAAACTCTTAAATCTACCCGGCATAACGAACTGTTTTCCTGGGTTTAACCAAGCGTCCGTCACAATCTGTACCATCTCTGATGACGGTGGGAAAGACATAACCTGAGATTTAGTCCTTTTGAAAATGGAGAAACTTGAGGGAGCCGAGGGTGTAGGGTCAGCAAAACCAAGGCTATGCCTAATACCTAACACCAGGCTTTCAATATTACCCACCGAGGTGGTCATAATACTCAGTGAGTCTTCTTCCTGAGTATCCGAGACTATATTCCCATCCTCATCTGATGGGATATCTGAGCCTGGGCTACATCCCTGGTTTACATCCAGTGAGGCCCTTTTGGCTCTGTGGGAGACTGCAAGTGGGCGATCATCACTATGAGTCAGAGAACTCTGTGAGGATGTGCCTGCAAATTCTGTCTGGTCACTCGCCCCTGCTACATGTGAAGAGCGCTGCCCTGCAGTGAGAGATACCTGAGATTCTGTAACTACATTCTGACGTATCTCTGCAGCCTGTAACATCACCGTAGTAAACTTCTCCATAGTTGCAGCAAAGGATTTAACCCAAGGCGGTTCTACCATGGCTACCGGTGTTTGAGCTGGGGCGGGACGCTCCTGAGATCCGGTCTCACAAGCAGCGCAAAGGGCACCTTTGTCATGTTGTCCTTTTGAAAGTTTTACTTTACACATGGCACAAGTAAAATACAATGCAGACCCTCCAGAGGATCCCCTGTCAGAGGACTCCTTGTTAGACATTACTGGTTAAATACAGTCTAAACTGATTATGACTAGACAGATAAATGATTATTGTCTAAACAGTTAATGTCAGAATACAGCAATACACAATTTGTAGCCAGATCTATATACACGGGTACAAATTTTCCCCACAGTAACTTTTAACCCCGCTAGGTAGAACAATCAACCATGAATGTTTTAAATGTTTTTGTACACAAACAAACACAGGATTTAACGATACCAGTCACAGAAGAGGTAAATGAGAGGAGAGAAGCGACATGCAGCTGCTCGGTGTGAGCTAAAGATGGCGACTCCGCTGTGCAGGATCCTGAGAAGTGCGGGAAACGAAGGTCCTCCTCCAGCTCCGCCTTCATCAAAAAAATGTCTGCTCCTCTCTAAGTTACCGAACAGCTCATCTATAATATGGCTGTCGGTAATCTCTCCACAACACGCTTGTTACAGTGCCCAGGTAGCGTGTGCGTCTCTGCCCTCCTCCTGCAGCGCCGCTCTCTATAAAGAGGGAGCGCTAATGGACCCCGCTGCTCGTTGTCAGGGGAAGTGGGGGTATGGAGGAGGGGGCTTGCCGGCTAGTCCGTCGGCGGGGAGAGATGGATCCTGGATCTCCCCCGCGCGACCTATCTCTGTGGCCCGCTGAAGAGGTCTACCTCCGTGGGCACCTAAAGCCCTAATGGCGCTATCCACAACTAACAGCTTGTTTCTAGGGGATGAACTACCGGCAAGACTGGTGAAGGAAGACCCGGGCATCAGCCACTTCTTACCTTGCGCGGGGATCAGGGTGAAGGAAGCCCAGGACTATTCACCCTCTCTGGGACTTAGGATCGATCCCCGCGAAGCACCCTTAAGAAAAAATAAAATAAAAACGTGAAACACTATCACTAAATAACATATAGGCGGGAGCCTATACTAAACTGGCCTAACTCCTAAGGCACTAAAATAAACCTGATGTATCTAGGAGAGGAGGGGCATAGCAGAGGAGGGGAGTAAAAATCAAAGAGTTTTTAGTGCCTAAACTCCCAATCCCACTACTATACCCCAATGTCTGGCAGTGTCCCCCAGTGGTAGGAGAGAGAAATGATGGATTTATTTATCATATTGTTTTTTGTATTATATTTGCTAGCCCGGGGAAATACCACAGTTTGTGGGGAGTTCAACTTTGCATCTGATCCAGAAGCCGCTTACATTGTCCTGAATGGCTTTGATTGTCCAACGCATATTGCCACCTGGGAATTCACGTGCCGAAACGGCCTTCCTTGGGTAAGTAAAAAAACCTTTTTTTGAATTAACTTCTTCCACAGAAAGTAGTCGGCTTCTTGATCGCTTTAAGGATGATCTGTCACCAGAGGGGCAGTGTGTTTTAAGTTAATATTCTAATTAAATGCAGAAAGCAAAAATATTTGTAAAAAGAAAGCTCTAAAAAGAATCATCTTGCCTTTTATTCACCTGGAAGTGGTCCAGTAAGTATACTAATATCTGAGCAGAGTGACATTGCAGTGTCCATCTGTACTCTGAGATGTAACTGTGTGGGGAGAGACCATTTCTGTCCAACATGCTTAAATAAAACATTAACTACTTTTTAAATGATCCTCTGTAGACTCTTCTCTTCTCTGTTCTATTTAACTACAATTTTGAAACATTTTCTACTCTGACATAGCTAATGATAATCATTCTGTTTATTGTTATAATGCAAGCAAAGCAATGTTACTGAGGCAGACTTTGCAATTACTGTATTCTGTCAAGAAGTCTGATTTGTATAAGAGCGTTCTTGTAAAGTCCGGTAATGACCATTGTTTTTTCCTAGACATTTTACCATGAATGGCTCTCCCAGAATACCAAAAAGGCAGAGTTTATGAGAGAGATCACTGCTCACTCTGAAGAATACACCAAAAACTGTTCTAAAAACGACGGAGAGGAATGGACCAAAGGATTTGTGTCCTGCGACTCCTATGCCATGGCTGCGGCCGTAGATGACAAATTTGTCACTGATGTCACTCACTGTGTGGTAGATGTAGAACTTGGTGGCACGTTGACCCGCGGAATGATGGTGTTGGATACACTAGGGAAGCTGCAGAGGAAACGCAAAGCTTTTGTCATGACCAAATGTGACAAAGAAAAGTTGAAATTCCTGCTGATTCAAGCATTGCAATAATATGCTCCTATAGAATAAGGACAAATAAGAAAGTAATAACTTGAAACTCATCAACTCTCAATTTATGCACCCTGAGCAGAACCCAGTAAAGCACTTAACATGACGTGTGCTTGGGGTGGGAACATTGAGAAGTTATGTCATGAACCAATGTTAAAATTTCGAATGGTCGCTCATTCTTCAAAGTCCGGTAATTGTGACCAAACAAGTACATCTTGAAATAACTGACTCTTGCTGTTCTTGTATGCTGTCTTCGGGTGTGAGCTCAAGGAGCAAAATACTGAATTATTAAACCAGAAATTTAGACTGTCTGTGTTGGTGCAATTTCCAGTGGTGCGTTGTGGAAGTAACCACACATTCATTTCTAGTGGACATAGTTTTTAATCATTTATAGTAAATAAAAAAATGGTTATTTACCTTCCTTATGAATCCAATTAATGTTGTAAATTAAACAAAAAATGTCATCAGTAGGAACTCATTATATTTCATTTTATTCCTTTTTTTTTTATCTTTTTAAATCGTGGTTTTACATACTGTGCAGGGCTGAACATTACTCCCCACTGATAATTGGTCAGACAAATAATTTTGCATGTGAGGTGGGTTTTTTTTTCTTTCTTTCCTCTGTAGTGGGCTACCAATACGAAGCCACAATGTTTCCTGTTGGCTCTGTGAAACTAACCACAGAACACCAGCGAAAAATAACAGCTGCCCCCACAGCTTTGGGTTTCTGTCACTTATTTTGCGTTCACACTGCCGCCCAGGCTATATCCTGGGTATATGAACTCGGGATATTGTTGGGTGACAGCTCCCCACCCCAGCAAATTCCCGGGTCGAGTGGGTTCACACTGAATCCGGGTCGCTTTTTGGCTCCTCTTGTGATGTTGATTTTTTTTTTTTTTTTTTAAACTTTTCAACAACTTTCGGTGAGAACCAGGTTGAAAAGCCCGGGTCTCACCGTTCAGACTGGCATCTACCCGGGAATAGCCCAACAAAAGACCCAGGTTCAATTCCCATGTCATCCGAACTGGGTAGATGCAGGGGACCCTGTTCATACTCAGCCTCAACCGCCCCGGCAGTAACCCGGGTTTTTGAGGCAGTGTGAACGGTGTATTATAAAGCTTTGCACTCTCCATAGGTGGGTAATGCAGCTTATAACTTAAAGATACTCTTGGATCTAGGATCTTTGACATTTCTCTCGGGAACAAAAAAGACATATCCCCAAAATTTTGATGGTTCAAATTCATGTCTGTTTTAACATCTAACTAAAACTCTGAATGCCATTAGCCATGTGTAGACTGCCCATAACACATTCAACAAAAATACTCTAGAGCATTCCATATACCCTGGCCTGACTCACTTTACACATGTGCTCCACAGCCATCTACAAAAACATCTTCTGACATTTTTACTCGAGGGTTCCTGAATGTGCCTTCCTTCACTGAAGTTCTGTAGACTATAGCGGCGGTTCCCAAACTGTGCGCCGCGGCTCCCAGGGGTGCCGCGGCGCTGTTACTGGGGGGGGTCGCGGGCCAGCCATATAAAAAAAAAAAGAGAGAACACAGTAACTTACCAATCCGCCGGGCGCCGGGACCAAGTAGACTCCTCTTTCCCGCAGCAGCTGTCACTGACGTCGATATTCAGTGACAGCTGCGGGAGAGAGGAGGCTGCTGGGTCCCGGTGCCCGGCAGATTGGTAAGTTACTGTGTTCTCTTTATTTATTTTATTTTTTTTTATATGGCTGGCCCGCGGCAGAGGAGTTAGAGGGATCGTGACAGCAGGGGCAGAGGAGGGTGACAGAGGGCAGAGGAGGGGGACAGCGTGACAGAGCAGAGGAGGGGGGACAGCATGACAGAGGGCAGAGTGGACAGTGTGTCTGGATGCAGAGGGGACATTTTTGCATACAACTAAATAAGTATTTCTGTCCTGACCTAAATACTTATTACAATTTTTTGACCCAACTACTTCTAAAACAGGACTGCTCAATAATTATATTGGAGGGGTGCCTTGAAAAAATTTGGAGACTCTAAGGGTGCCGCGAACTGCAAAAGTTTGGGAACCACTGGACTATAGGGAATCCAATTCCACACAAAATGAGTGCTTGTGTATGGTACTGCTTTTATTATTAAAGCCATGGATCTCAGTGTCCTCATTCCATGATAAATTGACAGTGGCTTCACTTTACTGAGTGTATACATTATAGGCATCCGTTTGCTGATTTGTTTTTTTCCAGCAGAAAAAACTTCACCTAACCTGAAACCATGATTACACTTATGCATCTGATCCCTCTTTTATTTTTCCTTGTTTACATACTATAACCACAGACTTACAGAACGTCCATTTTGTCCTTATTTTTAGGTAACTGTGTTGTGGAGATTACTTAGGGAAGCCAAACATTTATTAACAGTAATTAAGTATAAATGCAATAATACTTTATCCAGATAATACCTAACACGAATAACCATACAACAATATACATAGCTAACATAGTAAGTAGTACAGATTACCATATGCAGCGTACAATGTAATAGGGACATACTGACAGGAGACAAAGGGTACAGAAGATCCTGCCCATGAGAGCTTACATTCTAGAGGTAGAGGAGAGACAGAAGAAATAGACAAAGTAGACATGCGTGAGGAATCAGATGGTGAATCAAGGGTCTAACAGGAGGGAAGGTAGGCAAACAAAGAGAGGTCGCTTTTGATAGAGTGTTTGAAGGATTTAACATTGAGAGATAGACTTGTAGAGTGAGATAGGGAGTTCCAGTGGAGTTAGGCAGCTTTGGAGAATTATTGGAGCCTGGAGTGGAAGGAGGTAATAAGTGGTGAGGAGAGGCATAGATCAGATGAGGAGCATAGGGGGTGTACTTTGAGGACTTAATAGGTAAGGGTGAGGAGCTTGAACTGGATTCTGTATGCAATGGAAAGTCAGAAGGATTTGCAGAGGTGTGCAGCAGATGAGCGTCAGCAGAGAAAGATTAGTGTGGCTGTAGCGTTCATGATGGAACGCTACAGTGGGAAATAGGCAAGTAAAAGAAAGGACAATGAGGAGAAGGTTACAGTAGGCAAGGTGGGAAATGATGAGCAAGTGGACCAGGAACAGAGTTTTGCAATATTGCAGAGGAGGAGGCTGCAGTTTGACACATGACTAAGACAGCAAGAGAGAGGTCAGGAGAGGAAAGATAAATCAGAGTGTTGTCAGTGCAGAAATGGTAGTGGAGGTCGAATTCACCTAGGAAGGTGGTGTAGAGAGAGAAGAGTAGAGGGCTTAGAACAGATCCTTGAGAGACATTGAAAGTGAGGGGCGAGGGAGAAAAGAAAGAGTGGGAGGTAGAAATACTGAAGGTATGACCAAAGAGGAGGAAAACCAGGACAGGGCTGTCTTACAAATGTCAAGGTATTGGAGAGTGTCAATGGGGAGAGATCAAGTAGTATGAGGATAGACTTAATTAGGAGTAGGTTGTTGGTCACTTTGGTGAGGGCAGTTTGTGTAGAGTTCCTAAGCCAGACCATAGAGGGTCGAGAAGGGAGTGGTAGGAGAGGAAATGGAACAGTTCGTTGAATACAAGTCTTTCAAGGATTTTGGAAGCAAATGATAGGAGAGAGACAGGGTGGTAGTTAGAGAGGGAGGTAGGGTCAAGAGATGGTTTCTTAATAATCCGGGAGATAAGAGCATTTTTGAAGGTGAAGGATAGAACTCCAGTGGAGAGGGAGAGGTCAAGGTAAAGGCAGTCTGATTGAGAGGAGGAGCAAAGTAAGGAAGAAACAGATCAGGAGGGCAGGTTGCGGGAGAAGTGGATGTGAGAAAAGAGAGAATCTCAGATTCCGTTGCCAGGGAAAAGGAAGAGTGGGTTGTGGAGTGAGAGACATGGACCGGTAAGGGAGAGCATATTTGGTGAGAGGAGATATGTTGGTGGATTTAGTTTATTTTGTTTTTAAAGATTGTAGTAAAGTCAGAGTAGGATTTCCTCCATTGACACTTAGCGGAAGAGGAGTACCTTTTGAAGCTACACCGGGTGAAATAAGTATTGAACACATTAACTTTTTCTCAGTAAATATATATTTAATGTGGTTATTGTAATGAAATTTACACCAAATGTCAGCAACAACCCTTGCAATCCACACATGCAAAGAAATCAAACCATAGATATCCATAATTTAAGTTTTGTGTAACAATGTGATATGATACAAGGAAAAAGCCTTTACCTGTCAGTTGACAGGGGATTGTTCTCTCATGTGTTTAGGAATTTGATGATCATTGCTACATGTCAGATCTGTAACCGACATCCTTTACCTGTTAGCTGGCAGTAGTGTGGGCCCTGATGTGTTTAGCTATGCGGTGGTCACTGCCACATGTCTGATCTGTTATCAGCATTTCTCCTTATTAAGCAGTTGTGTATTGTACTAAGTATGTGCAGGATGTCCTCTCCTCCCACGCAGCTGACGCCTCATTGATTCAGCTGGTTGCTTTGTAGATAGCAACCAACGTCTCTCTTAAGCTCTCAGTCTGACAATCACTCGCTGCAGTCATGCAGCTAATCATCCTGCAATATCTCATTGGTACTGCTGGTTTATAAACCTCTTCCTGTTACCATACCAATGCTGGTGATAGTTCCTGCTTGGCCTAGTGTGCCTTGTATCCTGTTCTGTTCTTGTCTCAGTGTTTGACCTGAATTGTTTAAAGGATTCTCTGTATTCTCCTGCCCCTGCCCTTGGCTTTTTAATTAAATCTGTAAATATATATCTCTCTACCTGCCCTGACCCCTGACTTCTTAAAGAAACTACTGTCCTCTCCTGCTTCGGACCTTAACTTGTCTGTTACTCTGCATTAACCCTTGCCAGTTTTACTCTCGGGTTACACTGCTGTCACCATCTAGGTTTCTCACTACCTCCTACCAAGTTCTGTCCACTCCACCAGGCGAGATCAACAACTACTACTACCTATGCTTAAATCCTGGGGGCAACGGAGTACTGGGGGACATATATAGTTCCTCGGAAATGTGGCTGCTAAAGGTGAATATTGTCCTTGATACAGCCTCAAAGGATTTGGAGAGTGAAATGTTATATTGAGTGACAGGAGATTGGAGACAGGATGGGTTCAAGAGAAGCCATGATGAGGAGGGGGTCAAGGTCATTAATGTAATGTGTGAGCACCTTTAGGTGGGGCTGGTGGACCAGGGGGAAGGGAAAGGTGGAATGACAGGAGGTTATGGTTGGGGAGTGAGAAGACAGAGTTGGAGAAGTTAGTGTTATCACAGAAGTCGCTATTTCCTTTATTGGGACCATCTCCATATCATTATCATCCTGTAGCAGTTTTAGTATTAAAGATTTCAGAGCACTTTGCTTTTGTTGAGAGGATACCTTTGGCACTGTAAGCTGTAAACTTTATTCTGTAGCCAAATCAGACTCACTGGTGCTAGAAGAAGAATAGCCTTCTGGCTGGAATTGATATAAAAAATCCACTGCCACTAGAGGCTACTGTTCTTGAATCTCTATAATGTTTGATCATCTCTTTTCACTTACTTTGTCCTGATCTCGGTCAGCATCTAGGAGTGAAAGAATTATCCCTTTACTCTTCTAGCTCTGTCATGAGGTTATATCTTACCTATGCTCACTGAAAGTCTGCCAATTAGCTAATCAATATGTGATCTAAATAGGTATCCTAGTTCAAAGAGTGTTGAACAAACACTATTTGTTGAAGAGACATCTACTAGTGAAGCTTTTAGGTAGATTGCTATTCTGGCTGAGGTAGAAAGGGCTACAGATTTGGCATTACATAGAAACATAAGACAATTGTAATGTTAGAGATTTTAATCAGAAAAGTCATCCATGAAACTCTTGCCGGGATGTCTTCATCTAATTGCACAATCCAGTTCCTTAGTGCTCTGTAAACAGAGATAGATTCCACTACAGGCTTACATTGTGCTTCTGCTGGATATGACTTTCTTAAAAGGAGCTTTTTGACTTCCTATCCACAAGACATTTTAAACAAGACCCTTCTATAGAAATTATTATTTTTTTGGACATGTGTGCTACTACTACTTTGGGAATGCATCACAATGCTCTGTCGTGTTTTCGTACAGCATGAACATTGTCTTTCCAGGAAAATTTTCCAGTAAAAGTCAACTTATCTGCATGTCTTCACTTGAACACCATTATGTTCCCCATTTCTATTTGGCGTGGAAAGAACTTATGTTTCTTCCAATAGGAAGATAAATTTTATTTTGGGCACTTTCCTGTAGTTCAATTTGTTTTTTTTTTACTGCTCATATGAGTTTAGTGGTATCTCCTGATCCTAAAACAAAAAGATCCTCTTAAAAGTCTTTATATTAAGACATTCAAAATGATGGCATAACAGGTTCATTGTATCCAGTATACACCAGGTTATTTATTTTTGTTTTAAAATTTTTTGACATTTCCTTGGGGAAGACTCTTTTAGCCACACAGCTATGTCTGGGTACTCCTATATACACCCTAATATCAGCCTCGGGTTCTTAACAGTTTTATCTTTAAACTGAGCTGTTGCACACTCTGCTCTGACAGTTGAAATCGGCATCTAACGGACTTGATAGTATTATGATCATTTTTTTTCTAGAGCAGTGTGACTGCCTCGGCTACTGAACAGGGTTGGAATGTGGTTTGCTGGATGTTATTATGAGGATGACGGGATTAGTGGAGAATGACAATAATGAAATGGGGCTAATGGAGAATAATGATGAATGGGAGTTCCTGAACGATGATGGTGGAGGTTTAATGATTGCTGACACCACTAAAGGTGTTGGGAATTCCCCGTAAATATTCCTGCATATGCAGAGATCCATTAATCCTAGGGTTTTCCTGGGCATTCCCTCAATACCCAGGATCTTCAAATAACAGCAACCTACCTTCATCCACCTACTGTCCCAGAAGGGACACAAAAAAAGGTTAGACAGAAGCAGAGTCCCCTTATAAGTGAGTTTGTACAAAGTTAAATGCCAATTCTAAAAACTGCCTTTTCCTTCGAACTGTCCATTAAGGGGAGCAGACTTTTATCCATATAGATAATTTAGGACAAAGGTCTGCCCACAAAATAGTACTGTTTCATACAATACGCCTTTCATTAATAACAGTAACCAGTGCTGTAAGTTAAACATTTACATTTTGTACACTTCTGTTTTCATTTTAACTTTTGGTTTGACTAAGCACATATGCTTGCAAAATAGGAACTAAAAATGCAGACTGGCACTTATGTTGTTTGTGTGCATTTAAGGATGTGGATACTATTCAGTTTAACTTCTTTGTTTAACTTTAGATGTAAAAGCTATATAAATACTAAGACATTGCTCACACTAGATTTGTTTACTGGCAAAATAAGAAGAAATGTAATAAAATCATTTGCTCATATCACACATTCATTAACTGTTAAATGACCAGAGTGTTTTCACTTCTTCATGTCCAGACTAATTTTTATGTTACAGAGATGTATCTGTTTAATTAGGAATAACATTTTTCTTTTTATTACTTTATCAGCCTGAATTTTACATTGGTTTTTTTTCAGGACACAGAGAGGCCTTTGCTTGCAATAACCGGTATAACGCCACCGTGTGGCTGAGGTAGGTGATGCTTGATTTTGGCAGGAGTTGTGAGTTTCATGATCAAGAGTTAGTTCAAATTCATAGTCCAAAGGTGGGAGGTGTGTGAGAGAGAGATGATCCCAGCATGCAGGCAATAAGGACTTCAGCGAGATCAGTGTTGAGTTCCAACAGAGATGTTCCTATGGGGATATAGAAGCCAATGTGAAGCCCTAACAGATGCAAACTATAAGATGAGAATAGTGTAGAGGATTGCTAAGCTGATCTATTTGTAAGTTGGAAGTGAGAGGTAATTGAGACTAATTACCTAATTACAGTTACAATCAAGTTAAGAGAATCTGCGGACACGGGAGTGTGCCAGTGTAAATATTGCGTGTCTGAAAGGAAGGCAATGTACCTGCCTTGAAAAATCAGGATCAACTAAGAGTTACCAGCAGGGTTATAGTCAATTACTTTAAAGCTATAGAGTGGTAGAACAGGGGGAGAGGGGTGGGGGAGGGGAGTGCACTTTAGCTTTTGAGTCTGATTTTACTTGATCATCCAATTGTTGACATTGTCCTCCTGTTATCAAACCTGCAGGGAAACTAGTTTGCTAAACACAGGATTCTGAGGTGGGAGAGACTAAGCTAAAGCTGGGTGCTTGACCTAAAGGTACTACAAGATAGGAGTTAAGCCTAACACATACCACTATCCACCCAGCAGACTGGGTTTACAAAATGGTGCGCTGGCCACTGCAGGGTAGTAGAGCAGCAAACACTCTTATAACTAGGATTATTGGCAGAAGCAACAGGCCAAAGTGACACAGTTGGCCCAGGCAGGAGCAACACATTTGTGGCATCCCTTCTGGTCATCTTAGGATGCCTATAATCTTCCTACAATGGTCAAAACAAAGTGGAATTTAGAAGTGGCGGTATGGAAAATATAAATGAATAGAATTGAAAGTTTTACAATTAAGGCAGTAGGGGAAGTGGCGGTATGGCATACCACCATATACCAGCCCACTTCTATCACTGTATATTTCCATACCTTGAGAAATTAACCAATGAAAGGCTTTACTGTGACTTAATCAAAGGTGCACTCAAAATTACCTATATTAAACATATCATTTAATATAATGAAAGCATGACCGTGTCCGAATTTGTAAGTGAAAACTGTATTGTAATCTGTGGTGAAAACAATTTTATGCATTTAATAGGATTCGCAGGCTATCCTGTTGACCGTTTGTATAGCTTGACAGTGTATACTTCTGTACTGCTGTCTACCCTATGCCTGTCTTCTTATTGTATGAATGTCAGCTTTTGATTACAAGTCCTGGGCCTGTCAAACGAACTGGTACTAGTTAGGTCTAACATCTTTACACTACATAAATCCCGGGTAGTCCGATTACCTGAAGACACAGCTGGACCAAGTGCATGTTCAGATTTGTAATTCTCCACTAGTGGTTTATATGTCAAGCTGTAACGTCTGCAGTGTTACTTTGGTGCCATTCCCCCACCCCTCTTCCTGATGATGGCAGGCAAGATCACTCGAGGGGAGTAACGAGGTGCAGTAAGGCCCCCCCACCACATCTCCAACTTCATCTCTACCCACACTCGTTCCCGTGCCGTCTCTACCAACAACCATCGCGTTACTACCACACTGATTACTTCTTCCCACTCCCACCTCCAAGACTTTGCGTGGGCTGCTCAACTCTTGTGAAATAACCTTCCATGCTCAGTTTAGCTTCTCCCCAATGTCTTAAAACTCATTAATTTATCCAAGCCAATCAGCCCTCCAAAGTCCTTTGCCTCTGCTATCCCCTCTGTACCTCTAGACCTGCTTCCTTAGCTGTTTTCTTGAGCCCAGGCCTTCACCGTTACTCAGTTTTATAATTAACTTGATCTGCATTACAAAGTTATCTGTGTAATCTATTAGATGTATTTTTATGTTTAATCTAATAATGTATTATATAATGTACTATGGTTATTGCTGTCTGTTTTGTGTACTACTGAAAATTTCAGGTTCGATGCTGTGGACCATTTGTGGCACCTTATAAATAAAAAATGCTAATAATCACGAGAGATCATGGCCAAGTGGTCGGGCGCTATAGCGCAGAGCACCGACGCCGGCCAGTGACGTGGGTCCTGACACTATAAAAGGTTCATGTTTCCTGCGCAAGGGAGATAGAGACGGAGGAGATAGGTCCCGAGTCCCTGGCGAGGGTGTGTGTGCGGTGCATAATGCAAGAGCACAGTTCTTTCTTTTATCCCTTAGGGAGGTATGCAGAAAGAGCTCTCCCTGCCTTCAGGAGTGAGTGGGTATGTAGCGGCTGCCATTAGAACTTATTTCTGTTAAGAATAACTAAGCAAGGAGAGTTCCATCAAGAGAAGTCCCCAAATTTAATATATTATCAGTCTGAATGGGGGAAGTTTTACACATGCTACAATAGTGGAAGGATAAAAGGCCCCATATTAAGAGCCCCCTGAGTAATGCCTAAATAGAAAAGGGGGGTTCACTGCAAAAGCAGCGTGGATGAGTTGCAAATGTAAAGCCCTGCAATTGGAGGGAAGTAAACCTTTAGAAGGGGCGGCACTGTGTAGAACAGTGTGGCTGCAAGTAGTAGAGTCCTCGGATATTGGGATGAATGGGATGACCTATACCTGAATAGATTAAAGTTATAATATATCTGTTATGTTATTTAACACCCAATAACACTTTTTAGCTGATATCTATTTGACACAATATACTCTGTGATCTTATGAGGCATTAATTTAGAGATAAAGAGACACACATAGCAATATTATTTCACCTTTATTTCACTTTTATTTCACTTAATCACCTTTCTTGCACATATTTAGCTGATTTTATATTATTATAATGTATTTTAATATGATTATAATAAAAGTTACATTTTAATACATAGATAGGGATTTTTAATGCAACTTTGACAAATATAAAATTGGGACTATGTGTGCGCAGTTCAAAACCAGCACTTGTGTTCTTTTGTCTGATGTGTATACTCTGGCTGGGTGGCAGCACCTTGAATTGTTTGAAGATTGAGAGAGAGACCAATATCTGAAAACAAAAAGATAATTTATTAAGAAGATATGCCGATAAATAATAGTCCCTTTAACCTATACTAGTGCGACAAATATCTTCTGTTTCTGACACTCTAATCACTTTGGAGTTCTTGTGCCTAGATCTGGCTTAGTTTGGGTTTGGGAGGAACTTTCTAGTACAGAGTTTTTCCTAGTACTAATTACACTAATTATACATTACAGTATCTGAAATTTTACTAGGGGAGGAGATGGTGCCAGTAAAAATCTAGGGAACAGACACATATGGAGTTGAATGACCTTAGAAAGGGAAGCTATCTGTCCCAAAGTCTTCATATACCTTAAATGATACACCCAATAATAGACTCCACTCCTATTGGAGAGAACAGCCTCTTATTTCTTTAATCATAATCTTTAGGGGAGAAGTGTACCAGGCAATCAGGTACCACCAAATGCAACACATAAATTATGTCACTAATAAAACCAAGGGTCACGTCCACCATGCCTAACAAATCTAGACACCTGACCTTGAGTCCTAGTGACAATTAAACTAGGGTGTATTAACCCAATAACATGGGACAGAACCGCCCAGTTGGAGTCCCCAAAATAACCGTGCAGCCCCTCCTTTTAAAGTGAGAACCAATAAGCCTTTCCTCTTTAAACACACAGGTTATGACCAGACAGATTAAGAAACCATAACATCCATCATAAACATGCTTGTCTTGTTATTTTCCATCTTTTTTTTTATATTTTATTGTTTTATTTTTAATAGAAAAGTTAACAGATTTCACAAAATATGTTACAGATGCAACAAAATATAGTTCAATTCACACCACAACCCATCTTGTCATCTTGTGTAGGATAGATGGATTTACTTTCATGTGTCCTTCTGAAAAAAGGGGTAGATGAGTGTACCTTTAAGCTTTATATATGCCGGTGACCCCAGATTGACTCCCCCTCCCTCTTTTTCTCTTCCTTAACCCACCTATATTAGGCTTCTGCATCCCAATTACACTTACTTCCCCAACAGAAGCAATCTCATTGGCCCCCAAAACTCATCTAGAGTGCTCCTGCCTGCAGAACAACAAGAGGGACATGGGCCAGGCTCCCAGCCGTGTTCATGACCCACCAACTGACTCCTATTGGGTGCACAATAGAGGTAATAAATCAAAGTTAATGGCATCAGGGCTGAATTGCGCCTTTTGCACTATAAATTTCACCTCAAATTGGGGGTGTTCTCGTGCAAGCGGATTTAAAGACAAGACTCTGAAAAGTCAGAAAAACACAGATTAATACATTAAGGGGATGCAAATGTGTCTACTGAAAGGAGGAGCTTATTTAAAGTAGACAGATCAATGCATTTCTTGCTGAATGCGAACCATTCCAGCCACATGCAAAAACAACATTTGGTTTTTGGATGGGCTACTTAAATTCGCTACAGCTGATGGGCGGAGCATATTTAAGGAGGCATTCTAGAGTTATAGAGGAAATCCTGAAAATGTGGCTGAGGATGTGTCTCATATACTTGTACCCTTCAGTCACAATGGTTTTCCATGAAAGTTATGTAAATTGTGAGCGTGCATCTAACCAGGAAAAAATTCCAGGTAAGTGATTATATTTTTTTCTAAATGAATTCAGGGTCTAAGGGCTAGATTTACTAAGCTGCGAGTTTGAAAAAGTGGGGATGTTGCCTATGGCAACCAATCAGATTTTAGCTTTTATTTATTTAGTACCTTCTACAAAATGACAGCTAGAATCTGATTGGTTGCTATAGGCAACATCCCCACTTTTTCAAACCCGCAGCTTAGTAAATCTAGCCCTGTCTTTTAAATGTATATATTTTTGTAAGCAGAATTTAGCATTTGTTTTTTAATTTAATATTTGTATTATTATGTTAACTGCTACATTCCACTATTCTGTTAAAGAACCATATGACAAAAAGTCAGTTTTTATTTATGCCATAAGTTATTTTATAAATGTTTCTGCATATTTCTCTATATAAATCTGTGAGAAATGTAACCTGACAATCATAATTTTCTGTGAGTGAAGTCTATCTCATGCTCCCATATTAACATCATGGAATGCCTCTCTTCTGTGCATGATAATGTCTGCTTGAAGTGTGCAGATTTCTCCAGAGATTCTAAAGCTATCACAGTATTTCAAACCATGGTACAATGCTGTTTTAATGAACAGTCTATAATGAGAAAAGGTTCTAATGTCCAGTCCTAGATGGCACTAAGCAGGTTGCAGTTTGTTTAGTTCACTGGTGGGTAATGTCCCATCACATATTCTCATAAATTCCTGCACATTTTTTCTAAATCTGCATACTCTCAGCTGTTTCACACTGCAAGAGAAAACATTTAGACGAAAGAGAACAGTCTTCTCAAGACAGTAGATGCTTGATATGTTATTGAGGTGCTTTGAAGAGATGACATTAAACTGAAGACTAAAGCGACTTGTCAGAATTACTAGGTGGAGTTGGTGATACCTGCCAGTAGTTGGCGATACTGAGTACTGAGGCGCGGAGTCTAACACGTCCCTGGTTTTCACCAGGAACCCCAGCAAGGAGGTATGGACTTTGCTTCAAGGAACGTGCAGGTCGCGGCGCTCAGTATCAGTCAGCTGGCGAGGTAACAATAGAGGCAGCGGTGACAGCCCACCAGGATGCAGAATGGAAGAGTAGTCAACAAGCCGGGTCAGAACCAGAGAAACAGATATAGCCAAATGAGAAGCAGGAGAATGGTCAGGAAGCCGGGTCAGTACCAATAATCACTCTAAGCCAGAATCAGGAACCAAAGGAGAAGTCAGGAACAAGCTGGGGTCAGAATCCAATAAACAGTAACACAGGAACAAATGCTGGAGCAAGGCTGAAGACCAAATACTCTGGCAAGCAAATGGCCTCAGTGAGTTCCTTAAATAGAGGAGAGGGATCCCTTATAGGTGCATGAATTGGAGGGAAACCCGCAACCAATCGCTGGCTAGTCGCAGGGTGACGGAGCGCGGAGTCTTGTGCATGCGTACCGATGGCAAACGTAAACAGCGTCATGTTGATAAATAGCGGTTGCCAAGCTCGGCGTATGCATGCGAATCAAACGGCAAGCGTATCTAAGCAGCGGGACGCCGATTCAGCAAGGAGACAGGCAGAAACAAGACGGCGCCTGACTCAACTACAGGTATTGGACCAAAAACAGGAACAGCAATATAAAGTCATATATTGCCAGTATAGCCTGTGTGGTCAGTGGCATTGAGTCTACCAGTGTCTGGAACTTTGCAGGATGAAGCAGTAGATGGTGGAAAATGCTAAAGACATTGTTCCAGAACCATTGAAAAACGAGTAAGTTGTCTTGGACGCTGAAGCTTTTGCCAAATGCACCCCATACAATCACCCTCTTTCAAAGTCAATGAGACCTTTCTTACAGCCATAGCTATAGGTAACCAGGACAGTCCAGAATTATTATACACAACCCTGACCATGTTGGGATATTATTTACTTGATTAATGCATAAACCACACCTGTGTTAAAAGACTTTTCAATATGCATGGTGTTCTTCAGTTATCCAAGTGTTTATATGTATAGCCCACTAACAGTATGTCATATATATAATCTGTTATATCTGTTGAGTTTAACTTTTTTTGGTTTTCAGTAAATAATTGACTATATCATTATTTATTTTTGGTATCCAATCCTACTTACAATGTCTGATAAAACATTTTTATTTAATTTCTAATTGACAAAATTTATTCTATTTATTTATTCTAAATTGTTGACCTTTTACAAAAAAGTACTTCATTGGATAAGAGATTTGTACAATGAAAGATCCTTCTCAACAAAAAGAATGGAGTTTATCTGAGACCCCATGCATTTGGGAGATACTTATCCCCTGCCCCAGCATCTCGCTATCAGTAGAATTTTGAATTTCGGGACTACCTACTTTGTTGGTAGCAGCTGATTGGGTGGCTGTGGCAGTTACTACCAATAACCAATAATAAGTTATAGGATGTTCCCATTCATTGAATTGTACACTGCCTTGAATATGTATGTAAGGGTAAGGCTTCCATTATGCACATTCCCTTTCAACATTAATTTGCAGGGCAATCAATTAGGATTGTCTCTGTTACTGATCACACATCTCTCACTGACTGCTATTTTTGTTTGGACCGCGTGTTTGTCTCAGTGTATTCACAATATCTTTCAGATCACATAATGAAAACTGTAGTTTTTATTTCTTTTGGAAATATTCTATATCAATGCTCTTACATCTTGTTTTTTGTTTACTATAGTCTGTGCAACCAGCTGCCACTGAAGTCCAGCAGGTCATTCTTGGCCTTTTGTGTGTGGTTGCAGAGTGACCTTGCTGTCAAGGGTCAATTGCCACTTTTATTATAAGCTACTTTGTTTTCTCTACATACCATCTTGGCTGCGCTGTATCCCCTATTACAAATATTCACAACATGTCGTTTTCCAAAAATCTCATCTCCATTGTAAAATTGCTCTGATGTAAAACCCATATTTTACATTTTACTGCTTATCCTGCCATTAGCCAGACCTGTTTTAAAAAAATAACGTGGAAAATATATATCTAATTAGATTTCGCTAAATGGAAATGTCACATGTAGATGATCATTATTGTTGTAGATCAATAAAGTTATATTTGTGTTCCAATAGTTACACTAAATAATTTATATGAAAAATTAGATAAAAATGTTTATACAATCATATGAAAAAATTATATGAAGTATTTACACAATCGTATCAAATATTTGTAACTGACAATAACTGCTCAGTTTCGGTTGAAAACCCACGCTTGGGGGACGTGTGTGGGCGGACATGTGCTTTGTGCGTTAGTGAACAGCAGGTAAGAGGTGTAAATGGATCTGCATCTTTAAGAAGCTGAGATTTTCTCCAGCCTGGAAACATGGTCACATTTGCAACATTCCCACTGCTTCTTTTGTTTGCTCGTATTTGACAGCCAGAAATCAACGGGAGCCCTTTCTCATGGTGATTAGAAACAGCCTAAACATAAGATGATCTTTCTTTTCTTCCCGTCCTTCCTTCCTCCTATCTTTCTTTCCCCTCTTCCTTCCGTAAGCCTTTAAAATAAATATTGAGCAAGTTGGAAGGGGTGAGATGCACAGCTCCCACACACATTTAAACAAAAGAGGTAGAGGAAGACTCCTGAACACAAAAAGAAAAAGATTGTCTGTGAGCCAAACCCCCTTCAGTGTGAAGTGCCTGTTCTGGATGCTGCTGATAGTAGAAACTGCTCTTGGTTTTCCAATAAGCAACAGCAATTAGAGCCTCATCTTTGTGTGATTGTACAGGGTGCCTGCTTCTCCATCCACCACGGATTAAAGAAGGTCCTGCAGGATGATTCCTCTTTGAAGATGGGGAGCTTTGTGGTCTAGGGAAAAAATTGATTGGTGCTGGGGAGCGATTTCACAACAGTGATTTTTTCATCACCAGTGGATTCATCTAGGTACGAAGTAGGTAAGGGTTCATTAGACTGAAGATAATTGCCTCTATACTGGTTGATGTTATATTTTTATGCTGCCGTACAACTTGCATGTAATTGGATACCCTAACATATATGCTTTTAATATGCATAGTTTTTACATATTTGTTTTCTGAAGTTAATATGATGTCAATGAGTGATACACTGTATTTTGTACAATATGATCAAGGTCAGAAATATTATTTAAAGACCGTTATGGAGATGTATCTGGTAGTGTTGTGTTGAAGCCAGCTCAGGGGATGTAGATTTTCCTGTTGCCATGGACAAGGTCTGCTCAGAGATCAGAATGTCACATGTAGACATAGCCTGAGCTCATTTGCTGAAAATATATTGCACAGTGAGAATAGTAAATATTACATATTTTTATCGACTTTAAATATTTACCTGGAGGTTAAGGGTTTGTCTTGAGAAAGTGACCCTGATGAACTATGTCAGGGAAATCTGTTAAAAAGTGGTTTGGTAACAATCACGAGACCCGGGGTGTATAATAGGTTAGATACTTTGTTATATATATTATGGCATATAAGGCAGTGCACAAAGAGTGCTTTTAAAATATATAAAAATATTTGATTTGAAATCCATAATTTTAAATACACTTATAATACCATTGTTTAGAGTCTGTGGCTTTCAGAAATAAAACCAACATATTTAGACCCTGTTCCACATTTATTACAAAAACAACAGCTATGTTGGATTCACTTTTTAATTTTTTGTTGCATCAATTTCACTACATTTTATATACGATAGAACATTCTGTTGATTCGTAGTAAGTACAGAGGGAGCAAGTTTTTAGGTGATCAAATGACAGATGCACTGAACTTCAATTTCTCTGTTCTATCTTACTCTAATACAGGATACGCAGTCCAACGTGTCCACCACTTATTAGGGGTTACCAAATTGCGACATATATTTAATAGAAACATGCTAAATTTGTATGTTGTATCTCAATATCAAGCGGATAATATGTGTTTCACTATGCCCAAAAATGGAAACCATTCTTTCAACTACCCTATGCCCAGTGTTACTCGCATTCAAGAGCATGAGAGCAGCGTTCCGTTATCTGTACACTACTAGCTTCATTTAATGTGTTTAACAAAACTGAGCTTCACTTCTTTACGTAAGTAAAGAATTGCAAGTTATCAGCAGTTTGTGTTTGCCATGTGGTTTCACTCGTGTTTGGATTGGCATTTGTAGATACAAATTAAATGCAAGTGGGTACAGGACCGTAACTAGGGCTGTGCGAGAGGGGCGACTGCCCAGGGCGAAACGCTGAAGAGGGGCGCAGGTTAGTAATATTTTAGGTTAATTCAATTAAAATTGAGGGCAAGGGAGTCGACAGTTTTCCTTCTCACCCGAGGCGCTAAAATTTTAAGTTTCGGCTCCGAGTGGGTATAAGGCCTACTGTAAGATCTGCTTCAAAACCAACTAGTCTTTTTTACTTGCTGTATGACCCACATGAGAATGTTATCTTAGGGGCTTTTGGCACTAACAGCTGATAAAGTCATAGATTTCAGCCATTCCATTGCACCAACGTCTATGGTATAAACTCTTTCAGACTGAGTTACAGTCTCTATTCCAAGAGTAACAGTCAATTTTCTTTTTAGCAAAAATCACTTAGATAAATTTACCTGTGTAGGATTAACCACACGTGTATATATATATATATATATATATATATATATAATATACATACACCCTACCTTGTCAGTCCTTCAGGCCTGCAGTATGTAGATCTATGTTCTGCCATTCCGCAGACTGTATGTGTCCCCCGCCTTTTTGCCTTAACTGGATCCAGGCTGTCCGTGTTCCTTGAGAACCATTTTATTCAAATCTAAATCGTAAGATACTTTACACAGGGTACATGTATTTACGCGCTAAAGGATCACGTCAGTGTCTAATGGAAAATCCAGTGACAATGTCATCAGGGTCTCCATGTAGCAATAAAAGATTCTGCTGCTTATTTGACCCAGAAAACTCCCCACAGAGTCCCTAGTCAAGTTTTCATGTGTTTTCATCCTCTGACATTACCTTAGGTGTCAATGTAACCTAATCTTATACTATTACATGTAAACAAATATTATAACATTTACAATAGTGTTTTTCCTACTAGACAGGAAAAACGGTTAATAAAAAAAAGTTTACAGAATAAAAGGGTAAAAACACTAATACACATATTTAATTATGATGTTATTGTGGCCAGTGAAAGTATAACAAACCTGTGAAAATCATGTAAATGGTATCCATATAATACTTAGAAACTGCATAATATCTCTAGGGTATATTTTATAGGTTACATTGTATGTGTGCTTCTGAAGTAGGACTTGGATGCAGCAGGTGACAGCAAGCAGTGTTTTGTTGTTCTTGGATGGATTACTGACTTCTTGTGAAGGTTAGGCATAGGAATTGCCATTTGAAATTGTGTTTATTACTGTTTGTGATTGTTAAGGCTGTAACTGGAGTTTGAGAATAAACCATAAGGTTTTAGTGCAGAGAAGCCAATGTGGGAGCCGTTATTGAAGCACTGTCTTACATTATATGATACAAAATAAAATCATTATATTTTTAAACATTTACAAGAGCAAAGTCTACTCTTTGCACGATAGTATGAAAAATATAAATGATGGTAATATGATAGTTTTACAATGAAGGCAGTAGGAGTGGCAGTATTGCATACCACCGTATACCAGCCCACTTCGGCCGCTGTATGTAAGATATTCTCTGTACGTTTGTTTTGGCACATATATATAGTGACGCTGACACCTTCAAGATGACGTAACATAATATAATATTTTTATATTAACCTATGCTTTACTTGACAGATTAACTTGCACAAAACATACACTATTAGATCAGCCAACTTGTCCATTATCAATTGCCTCCACAAAAGACCAGAAAAGTTTTTTAAACCCTAAGCTCCTCCCCAGCTCTAGCCTGATTGACAGTTGTGAGACTGACACCTCCCCTAGATAAAGGTGATTAGAATGAGTACTCTGGTTGGTTGACCTGTTTTCAAAGCTTCCTTACAGAAACACCCTGGAGCCTGCTAGCCTGAGAGACTCTAATAAACACACAGGTTAAGTCAATCACTTTACCACTGTGCAGCACCTGTATTAACCAGTAAATGAATAGTCCACTGGTCATTTTTAATCACAGGTGTGTTATGGTTAGTTGTGGTAGGTGACACACATTATTGAAACTATATAAAGAACCATTACCAAGCAGATGATGCAGCTTAAAAGTGGAGCATTAGAATAGTGCTCTAGTATTTCAGAGATCATGTCCGAAGACGGAATGCATTTCCGTGATGTAGACACCATTGGTACAGTAGCATATACATGATACATGAGCAATAAAAAAAATACAATATGGTAAGTTGCTTGTAATTAGCAGAGATGCGCTGTCTGCGGTGTCCACATCACCGAAGTTGTCTACACTAAGGAAAGGGGTATGTGATAGAAGCTTATTTGCCACACCTCTCCTACAAAGGCATAGGAAAAATATTCTGATGGAAATGGCTGCGAACAGGGTTAAGTTTCTTCTGGGATTCTCTTGCAACACACAGGTGCACCACATGAGTGTAATTGGTTTGTTGTTTTCTGTGATTGCTTTGTAGTGCTTTGGTGGAGGATAAAACACTGTCTGTTCTTGTGGGTGGGGCAACCAACGCCAGCTGGTGGGTGGTGACCAGGTAGGGGAACTGTGTTGAACTAGAGCAAGGGTCGTCTGGTTTCATCCTAATCGAAGTTTGCTGTATTATTGCAACGTGAACAATCAAAACACCGTTTAGTCACAAAAGAAGTTGTTGGTGTCAGTCATCTACCAGGTGTTAGTATCACAATCCACACAGTATGCAGTGGTTGAAAGAAATTGGCATACCATAACCACCACTTCTCCCACTGCCTTCATTGTGAAACTATCAAATTCCAGCCATGCACATTTTCTATACCGCCACATCCAAATTTCAGTATCGACCACTGAGTATGTATGTATGTAGGTATGTGTGTATATATATATATATATATATATATATATATATATATATATATACATATACACACACACGCACACATGCACACATACATACTTAATATTTGTTTATTTAAAATTATGTTGTAATTTATAGTCAACAGTCATGCAGTCATGACAACGGCCATGGTGGTATCTTTAGCTAAAGTAACTCAACTTTTCATAGATTAAGTCATGTCTACAAAAGTGACAAGGTAAAGGAGTTAAATGAATATATATTTCATGTAATCTAATCTAATATAACAGACTTATAATATTGTTATTTATGTCTGTTTTTTTCAGTGCATGTTTGTAGACATTTACAATAATTTTGAACTATAAATACAGTAGACTATATTATTTGGGCTTTTCAAAAAACCTTCACAAATTTAGGAAGATAATATTAGATATATATAGTTATAATATTGAGAATGTAGTTTTCAGTTTTTCGATTATAAAAGACAATTCCTTCACCATGGAAACCACTCCACCAACCTCCCCACTTGCATCCTGTCTATGAAAGGGAAATTTGTGCTACCCCTGTATACCTGGCTCTTATCTATGTGTAAAACTGTGAAAACATACTAATGACATTATCCGTGGATTTCCCTAAAAGAATCCCAGTACAGAGAATCTATCAGTGTCACATAATTATGTGATATATTGTGCATGAAACCTTCATTTTACAAGGAAAAAGACACAATGATGGGTGCTTCACAACTGATTTTTCAGTACAATGAAATGTATTTCCTCAACAATAAAAAAATCACACCTATGGAGTTTTTTGCTAAGTAACTATAAAAATACCCAGGGCTGCTTTAAGTCCTTGGTGAGCCTCAGGAAACAATCACATTGGAGTTTCCTCATTCCTATTCACAAAGGCCAACAGTAAAATTTATCAAATGTATGAAAGCAATAAATTACATTTTCTTCTTGAAAAGTATCCATGCACTGGTGACAAATCCTTCTATAAAAGCATTTGTCTTCAAATCAGTAATTGCTGGGAACATAAGTTGGGAATGCCACTAATAGGTAAATATGTTTCTGTGCCCACTAAAATGTTATAAACAGACATGAAATTATTATATTACAACATGTATGCAGGTTAAGATATAGCAGCTGTGACTAGGCTGATCATGTGACTGACATCATAAAGAGCTGCTGTGATGTCACTCAGCCTGGGTATAAAGGTAAGTGCTTAGCAGAGAACACACAGTTACCAGCTGCCTGTAAGCTACTGTCCTCTATTTAGATCTGTGACTATGGCTGCTAGACTTGGCATCATTATTCTAAGGTAAATCTAAAACATTACATTAAGTTTTACTAATTATGTGAAGATAATATTTAAATAAAAAAATAATGTTACTCAGACATTTGAGATACATTCATAAATGACGTTATAGATTATCATCATGCTCAAGGGACTTAATTGGTTAAATATTGTGTAACTAGATGTCACTATTTTATGAGGTGTATGATTAAAATCTAAGTATACTTATTATCCAATTGTAAAGCGCTACGGAATTTGCTGGCGCTATATAAATAAATGTTGATGATGATGTTGATGCTGATTATCCGTGCTTAAAAAAAAAATTCTAAAGCTATCTGTTTTCCAAGGACAAATAAACATAAATTGGATTTTTTAGTTCATTTAAATGCACCCCCCCCCCTCCTAAAGTTGGGTATTCAGTTCAATATTTTAAAACTTACTAAGACTATATAATTAGGTTAAATTCTGGATAGTTTCACCAAAATTGGTTCTCTGCTCAGGTAAGGATAGACTGCAAATCCTGAAAGCGATAACCACAGTTTATATACATACACCCGTAAGGGGTTATGTGGATGATGGGTAGGTTGTTGGTTTAATGGGTGTCAGTTTATGATGACTTGATGGCTGAGGTGCCAATTGTTAAGTTTTGGAGTTGGCAGGTGAGCACAAGGCTGCCAAGAGCAACCTGTTGCTCCAGTGTGCTGTGCGCTCAGCCCTGCATGCCCAGTAAAAGTCAGTTCTGCTTGTGAAGCCTATAAAGGATGTGACCATGCTGACCACTGGTAAGCTATTGGTCCATGCAGTCTGTTACCCCTGGCCACTACCCAGCTCAAATGGGGTTTATTGTCACAATCCCAAGGGAGGCCTCGTATTTTGCACCAACGCCCCTCTTGGGTGGGTAGTTTAAATGTTCATTTTGTTTATGAGGTGTGCATTTCAAGTAAAATAAAGGGGAAAAAAACAACATTAATGTGGTAATGTTCAACTTTTGTCTACCTATAACTTCTGCATGCCCAACTGTTGTTCCAGCTAATTGTTGGTGTGAGGTCCTTTTCTTTTTAAAGATGTATCAGCACCCAAAGGCTTTTTTTTTTTTTTTTTTACCTCACATCCTTAACTGGTTAATATGGCTGTCAATAATGTCTGCTATAAAATTGTAAATCTCAGTGGATGAACTTTGTTTACACGTTACTTCCAAGACCTTCGTCTTCTGTATCTCCAGTAGAAATTAATTTGTACAATTATATTGAGAATAAATATATTTCCACATAAATTGTTTTTCAGTTCTTATTAAGAGTCATTAGTTTGTATCAAATAAGTATCTAAATAAATTAAATTTCACCTTATTTGGCCCTTATTCATACTTTAAATTAATTTATTATATTCTCCCACATAAAAAATATGTAGGCTATGTCAAATTTAAATATGCTAAAATTTATAAATCTAAAATATTTAAGTCCTAGTTGTAATGAGCTACATGTGGAGCATATTTTGGGTAAATGGAGTGATCTATTGATCACCACAGTCTGGTGAATTTATCAGATCATGTCTCAATAATCTCAATCCATCCATTGTACCTCAATGGTAGGAGGTTTAATATAAATGGTGCATTCTATGAACCTGGCACAGACAATGGAATTTTTTTATTTTGAGGATAAAAAGGCTTTCTATAGTTAATATATTGAAGTATTTGTTTTTTTTTAATTTAAAAGGCCTCATTTAGAAAAAAAATGGAAAAATAGCACTTAGTTACACAATTATTATAGTTTCTTTTCATGTTGTCAGTGCAATCCCAGATATTTAATATTAATAGTAATCACCTTGGATAGGTGTCTGGGCTGGATCTATATCTCAACTACTATTTAACAATGTTCAATCAACTGTAAAAGAGGCCAGCTAGAATTAACTCACTACTGATCTATTACTGCTGAGGCACAGGGGCAGGGGCCAGTTCAATAGTGGGCTGCCTTGGGACGGGTCACTGGGCTACCTGCATTTTTTTTTTCCTCAAATATGTTCCTAATAGTCTGCTGAGCCAAGTCTCGCCCCCCAGGCTAAAATTTGCCAGCCCCTGCACAGGGCAGAAAGCGGGAATGACCCTACATTGTCCCAGTGCAAATTGCTCTTAGTGCAAATTGAATGTTTGGTGTATTTCAGCAGTGGCAATATTCACAAATCATATAGTCTAAATAAATTGTATAGTGTGGTCATTTTGCCTTTGCATATTTTTTTTCCCCACAAGCACCCATACTAATACTAATAGTAACATATTGATTATTTAAATACAGTGGACTATATGCCTACTTGCTTGCATCTTATGTCCTGATCTCTCCCCTTACCCCTCTCTCGGGTGTCCAGTTGCCTCTCTGCCATCTCCTCCTGGATGTCCTTACGTCTTCTCAAATTTAAATATGGCCAAATCTGAACTCATTGTCTTTCCTCCATCAAGAGTCTCCTCCCCTCCGGACCTCTCCGATCACTGTTGATAATACCACTGTCTGCTCTGTTCCCCAGTTCTGCTGCCTGGATGTCATTATTGAATCCTCAATCTCCTTCGCATTCAATCTTATGCTCAATCCTGTTGCTTCCAGCTCCTCAACATTGCCAGTATCAGACCCTTCCTCTCCCAGGATGCCTCCAAAACTCTTATCCACTCATGACCATTTCTCATCTCGACTACTGCAACCTTCTCCTTACTGGCCTCCCCCACTCCCATCTTGCTCCTCTTCGATCTAGCCACAGCTAGCCACAGCTAGAATTATTTTATATTTATCTTCCTCTCTCCTTGCTCTACATCTGCCAACCCTTATACTGGCTCCCCTTCACCTACCGAATCCTCTTGAAACTCCTCACCCTCACGTATAAGGCTCTCTCCAACTCCACTGCTGCATACATCTCCAACCTCATCTCCATACATATTACCCATGCCCTCTATGGGCGGACAGTGACCTCCGCCTTTCATCCCCTCTTGTAAACACATCTCATTCTCTTATCCAAGATTTCTCCCGTGCTGTACCCCACCATTAAAACAATCTCCCTCGTTCTTCTGCTATCTGGCATTCCTGACACCCATATATCGACAGTTCAAACCATCTTCCTCTTTTACCACTCCACATCTGGTGCACCACTTTGCAAATCCCTACACTGGCTCCCTGTGTCCTCCAGAATCAAATTCAAATAACTCACCCTTACCTCAACACACTACCCTACATATATCTCTCATTTGATATCAAAATGTCCTCCTTCCTGGCCTCTTAAAATCTACTTCTGACCTTCGCCTTGTCTCGTCTCTGCTAACCACCTCTCACTCCCACCTACAAGATTTCTCCCATGCTGCTCCCCACTTATGGAATTCCCTACCAAGCTCAATCAGACTTTCCCGCAGCCTTCAATTCTTTAGAAGCTCTTTGAATACCCATCTCTTTTTTAGAAGTGACCTTATCCACGATAACACTATTCACACTAATGCACCCTCACAACTATCCCAATCTCCACTCTAAACCATACTCGCTCCTCTTGTTTCAGCTGTGCCCTCTTCCATTTAGAATGTAAGCACTCTAATGAGCAAGATCCTTCATATCCTTTGTTTTCATGTCTGCATTTATTTTTATTTTGTCTACCTTGTATGTCTCTGTTTTATGTATGTACTGTTTTCCCTACTGTACGGTGCTGGGGAACACTGTGGCGCCTTACAAATCTATGATAGTAATAATATCAGACTATCCCCTAGCCTGTATCTCTTTAAGCGGTCATTGCCCTCAGATCCCCTTACATTTGCTCATGACCGTGTGTCAACTGTTTTTCTGCCCCTTTTCCTTTAGATTTAAGCTTTACTAAGCGGGACCCTCTTCCTTCCTCTTCTCATTACCTATAACTTTTGCTCACCAGCTATACTGCACACCACCTCCTTGGCACCACTTCGCTATTGTCTTTGCACCTATTTCAGTGACTCTAAACCTGTTAGTTGCACCCACACTAATGAGCACAGGTTTTAACCTGCACTGAATATACCCCTTTACACCCCGCTAGCTGTGTTGAGAGTTGTAATGTTATTTGTTTACTGTTATACAATGTACTGTCTTGTTTTCCCTCTACTGCCATAGCCAAATCACAAAATCTGCTGCCTCAGTTTTTATGATGGCAATTTGCATTTACTCCAGAATGTCATGAAGAGTGATCAGATGAATTATAATTTCAAAGTCCCTCTTTGCCATGACAGTGAACTTCAATCCCAAAAACAACATTTCCACAGCATTTCAGTCCTGCCACAAAAGGACCAGCTGACATCAAGTCAGTGATTCTCTTGTTAACACAGGTGAGAATGTTGATGAGGACAAGGCTGGAGATCACCCTGTTATGCTGATTGAGTTAGAATAACAGACTGGAAGCTTTAAAAGGAGGGTGGTGCTTGAAATCATTGTTCTTCCTCTGTTAACCATGGTTTACTGCAAGGTAACACGCGCAGTCATTATTGCTTTTCACAAAAAGGGCCTAAAGGCCTTCACAGGCAAGGATATTGATACTAGTAAGATTGCACCTAAATCAACCATTTATTGGATCATCAAGAACTTCAAGTAGAGAGGTTCATTAGTTGTGAAGAAGGCTTCAGGGCTCCCAAGAACATCCAGTAAGTGCCAGGACTGTCTCCTAAAGTTCATTCAGCTGCGGGATCTTGGCACCATCAGTGCCAGGCTTGGTCAGGAATTGCAGCAGGCAGGTGTTGGTGCCTCTGTATGCACAGTGAGGCAAAGACTTTCGAGGATGGCCTGGTGTCAAGAAAGCCAGCAAAGGAGCCACTAATCTCCAGCAAAAACATCAGGGACAGACTGATATTCTGCAAAAGGTACAGGGATTGGACTGCTGTGGACTGGGGTAAAGTCATTTTCTCTGATGAATCACCTTTCAGATTGTTTGGAGCATCAGGATAAATGATTGTCCAGAGAAGGAAAGGTGAGCGCTACCATCAGTCCTGTGTCATGCTAACAGTAAAGCATCCTGAGACCATTCATGTGTGGGGTTGCTTCTCAGCCAAGGGAGTGGGCTCACTTACAATTTTGCCTAAGAACACAATAATGAATAAATAATGGTACCAAAACATCCTAGAGCAACTTCTCCCAACCATCCAAGAACAGTTTGGTGACGAACAATGAATTTTCCAGCATGATAGAGCACCTTGCCATAAGGCAAAAGTGATAACTAAGTGGAGATCAAACTCCCCAGACCTTAATCCGAATGAGAACTTGTAGTCAATCCTCAAGAGACGGGTGGACAAACAAAAACCCACAAATTCTGACTAACTCCAAGCATTGATTAGGCAAGAATGGGCGGCCATCAGTCAGTATGTGGCCCAGAAGTTGATTGGCAGCATGCCAGGGCGAATTGCAGAGGTCTTCAAAAAGAAGGGTCAACACTGCAAATATTGACTCTGCATAAACTAAATGTATTTGTCAATAAACGCCTTTGACACTTATAAAATACTTGTAATTTTACTTCAGTACACCATAGCAACATCTGACGAAAAGGTCTAAAAACACTGAAGTAGCAAACAAATACTTGTGTCATTCTCAAAACTTTTGGCCATGGCTATATATGTACACCATAGAAGAAAATTTGTGTTATATCTAAATAATGATGATCTTTAAAATGCCTTGACAATTCATAAAGCCTGTTCAATAATCACACAAGTAATCTCTAACCCTTCCTCCTGACTTTCTTTTAGTTCTATCCACATGTATGGCAAGTACATAACTACTGTATATAACATGTATGTGTCACAGGTAAGTTTATTTTGTTTTAAAAAATTAGATTTTTTTTAACCTACAGTTTGGCATTGTTGACATACCTTGCAGCTGTTGCACTATACTGTAGAAGTCTTTAATTTGACTAAGCCGTTTCTTAATTGTATGGTTTTGCATACTTGCTGCCAGTGTGAACATTTGTAAAATTGTTTTATTCACTCAGTAAAGAAGTGAAATGTTAAGGAGCTGAAATTGGTCAACAGCAGTTAACTGACTACAGTTTATATGGTGTAACAAACAGCTGGCTACACCAAAATACTATAATTAATAAAAACAAGTCAGTCCATGAGATTTAACAAGTGCTGGGTATTTAAGAAAACAGCAAGAAAGAGGTCTCTGCCCAGTTTGCATTACAATATAAGCGGATGCATAGAGTTTCAAGGGACAAGCAGGAAGAAAACTAGGACACTGAACAACTAACTGTGCCAGCTAGGTTTATAGGAAAATATAGCACTGAATGGCAAATTGTAAAAAAAAAGGTTGGTGTATTCAAATGTTCTTTAAATATAACAGCAGTCATGTAAGTCTTAGTAAAGGGGAGCATTGTGAGAAATGTGTTATAGTAGGTTCTTTTGTTCACAGCATTGGAGGTGCCATTATGAATATAAACCATAATCAGGGCTAAGACATGTAAACATATCAAGCATCACATTCCTGTTCACACATGGACATTCCAGCATCGTGCTGGTAACATAGTAACATAGTTGATGAGGTTGAAAAAAGACACCAGTCCATCAAGTTCAACCTATTTTGGATCTCCTGCGATCCTGCACTTATATTTGAAATTAATCCAGAGTACGCAACCGCCAATCTGTTTCAATTTTGAAAATCCCCCCAGACTCAATATTGCAATCCAATTTTTACCCTATATCCACTACTATCCTTTATTTTAAATTAACGGTTGTATCCCTGGATACACCTTTCAGCTAAAAATTTGTCTAACCCTTTCTTAAACATATCTATTGAATCTGCCATCACAACCTTCCCTGGCAATGAATTCCATATCTTGACTGCCCTTACTGTAAAGAACCCCTTCCTTTGCTGGTTGTGAAATTTCCTCTCCTCTAACCTTAGGGGATGACCACGTGTCCTGTGTATGGTCCTTGGGGTAAAAAGTTCCCATGAAAGCTCTCCGTATTGACCCCTAATGTATTTGTACATAGTAATCATATCTCCCCTTAGACGCCTCTTTTCTAAAGTAAACATGCCTAAAATGGCTAACCTTTCCTCATAACTTAATGACTCCATACCCTTTATCAATTTTGTCGCCCTTCTCTGAATCCTTTCTAGTTCCAAATTATCTTTTTTATAGAGTGGTGCCCAGAACTGTACTGCATATTCAAGATGAGGTCTTACCAACGATTTATACAGTGGCAAAATTACACTGTCTTCCCTTGCATCTATGCCCCTTTTTATGCATGCCAATACTTTGTTTGCCCTTGCAGCTGCTGCTTGACATTGAGCACTATTGCTAAGTCTACTGTCTACGAGCACTCCCAAATCCTTTTCCATTATAGATTCTCCTAAATTAATTCCATTTAATTTATAGATTGCGTTCTTGTTTTTGATCCCTGAATGCATAACCTTACATTTATCTGTGTTAAACCTCATATTCCATTTGGCCGCCCAATCCTCTAGTTTTTTTAAGTCCCTCTGTAGAGAAGCTACATCTTGCTCTGATTTTATTACCTTACAGAGTTTAGTGTCATCTGCAAAAATAGAAACTTTACTCTCTAAACCATCACCAAGGTCATTAATAAATATATTAAAAAGGAGTGGTCCCAGCACGGAACCTTGAGGTACTCCACTTAAGACTTTTGACCAATTAGAAAATGTTCCATTTATCACAACTCTCTGTTCCCTATTCTCTAACCAGTTTTCGATCCAAGTACAAATTTTGATTCCTAGACCCAGTTCCCTTATTTTGTAAACCAACCTGTTGTGTGGCACTGTATCAAAGGCCTTTGCAAAATCTAAGTAGACCACATCTACTGTCCTTCCCTGGTCTAAGTTCCCACTAACTTCCTCGTAGAAACTAATTAGATTTGTTTGACATGACCTATCCCTCACAAATCCATGTTGATTCCCACTAATAATTTTATTGCGTACCAAGTAATCCTGAATACTGTCCCTTAAAATACCTTCCAGTAGTTTCCCCACTATTGATGTCAGGCTTACTGGTCTATAATTCTCTGGTTGTGATCTCGTCCCCTTTTTAAACAATGGCACCACATCTGCTATTCGCCAATCCCTTGGTACTGAGCCTGATGAGATTGAATCTCTGAAAATTAAGAATAGCGGTCTAACTATTTCCGAGTTTAACTCCATAAGGACCCTAGGGTGTATGCCATCTGGACCTGGAGCTTTATTTATCTTAATATTCTTCATTTGCCTTTGGACTTCTTCCTCTGACAACCAAGTATTAATTAATGGCATGATTTCATTTCCATTTTTATGTATTACTCCTTCCATTTGTTCCTCTCTGGTAAATACTGAAGAAAAGAACGTGTTTAATACCTCTGCTTTTTCCTTGGTATCATTTATCAATTCACCCATCTCACTTCTATATTATCTTTTAAAATCTTACCCAGCATGCACCAGTGAAGCAAACAGAACATTATTCACCCCTATTTCTGTCATCCTTATGTTCCCCATTGTGGAAACGCTCTTCAAAGGCACCAGCAGCAAGTAATGGTTTACAGCATATTTTATTTTCCAAGCTTACATCATTGAATTACTGGAAACAGAGTTTAGAACATAGAAAAGGAAACAGGGATACATCAAGATCATGGGCCTGATTCATTAAGGTACTTAAATGAAGAAGGTTCTTATTTAAGTTTTTTGGACAAAACCATGTTACAATGCAAGGGGTGCAAATAATACCCCATTCATACTGCACCAAAAACCTGGGTTTTTGCAGTAGTACGCTGAAAAACCCGGGTCTTGGTGCAGTATGAATAGTCCAACCCCAAAATCCCGGGTCTAAAATCCCGGGACTTAGACCCGGGATTTTGCGAGGGGTAATTCCCGGGTTGGACCCCGCTCGCCTGCAAAAAAAATGTTAATGTAAAAAAAAAAGATTTTAATTAATAAAAAATACATAACAAATGTTTACTTACCTTATTTTCAGCCAGCGGTGTCTCCGGTGTGTTGCCGGCTGTCAGGGGGACCTCTGGGTACTAAAATGACGTAAATTCTAATGGACTAAAAATTACGTCATTTAAAATCTTTTTTTTACACTTTTTTTTTTTGTAAAACCCGGGTCGGGCAGGTGCAGTATGAACCCACCCGACTCGGGAATCTTCTTATCTATACTGCCCTGTGCCCCGGCAATATCCCGGGTTAACAACCCGGGATATTGCCGGGGCGGCAGTATGAAAGTGGTATTAGTTTACTGTTTTGCACATAAGTTAAATACTGACTGTTTTTTCATGTAGCATACAAATACTTGATAGCTTATTTGTACACTGAAATTTAAAGTTGATATTTGTGTGCTACTTGAAAAAACAGCCAGAATTTAACTTATGTGCAAAACAGAAAACTAATTTGCACCCCTTGCATTGTAACATGGTTTTGTCCAGGAGACTGAAATAAGAAGTTTCTGAACTTAAGATCCTTAATGAATCAGGCCCCATGTTTCTATGTGCTTTAAGTTAAGAGAAAACAGGATTTCTTTATTAAAGGTGGGCCCTACCACACTTGGGCCCAATGGATCCACTTCACATTCTTCTCCGAATGCAATTGTTTACTATACCATATATCTATATATCTATTTATTTATTTATTTTGTAGTTTTATGGCTATTCATCATGCCTACCCTAGTGAACCACTTGACAGTCATTGCTTTGTTATATGTATATTTGATAACCCTCTACATGTCTTCCTTTCATGCTTCTCTTTACCCAATGAGCTCTATCATTTCTACTCTTCTCACTGCTCTCCAAAGTCATATTAGCTAATTAAAAGAATATGTAAAACACAATATAGCTTAAATATATGTACTGTATCAGTTGCTCTTCAACTAGCCAGCTACTAAATCTAAAGGTTCAAGCAATTGTGCATTCACAATTATTTTTTTTTAGTAAAAATAAATATCTGATCTTTCAAAAGTTTTGTGAATGTGAATTGTGAACAAGGGTACGAGATGTACCGGATTGAAATAAATTTTCATTGACATAGTGAACCTATTTGTCCAAGGTTATTTTTGTATTAATGAATAGAAAATAGAGCTATCTTACTATAAGATGCAGTGTCAGTAATTAATCAGGAAGCCAACATGCAAGGACTCACATTAAGTGCAAATTAATTTGTCTTTCCTTGTGTAAAAAATCCATAAAATGTAGTTTTTGATGGCGTGCTTGTTCAGAAAAGATCAATTGTATTGCATTTGTTTTAATTTGCGGAATAAGACAGGATTGGATATTTTACATTCTAATTATTATTGTAAGACCTACAGATTTAGATCTTGGACAGAAAGTAGCTGTAAAATGCAAGTTTATTTTTGTGGGTTAATGTAAAATGATTATGGAGATTGTTCTTCAATTTGGCAAAGTTACAAAAAAAAATATATACAAATAGTACAAATCTAAAAAGGGATTTTATGGTACAGCACATTTACCTACATGGATGTGTTTCAAGTTGTAGGGGTTCCATAGATCCGGTAAAAATATGAGTTTTCACTGGATTTAGGGATTTTCCATACTTATGAAGTCCTTCTGGCCCACAGAATTTTGCTGTCTCCGTGGGCCTCCAGTAATGCTTCCTCAAGCAATGCGGTGATAAGAAGCAGTAGAAAGTTTTCATAATGGAGAGGGTCCTGTTAAATAGACCCCATAGAGTGGAAAACAATATATTTATTGGTGTTTTGAATGTGATTTTTTTTATTGACTTTCTTCAAGGAATTACAACTTTTACCTAATTTTTTTAACTAATGCATTTGTATTTTGTTAATAATACAGTTTAAGAACATAATTCATGCTGATGAATTATATCAATATAAATAATACAGAGAAAATATTTTTGTGGGTATGCCAAGTAAATTATTTTTCAAAAGGAAATATGCCACTTTATTTGTTACGGTATCACAACCCTGCACAGCCCTTTGCATTAGGCTTCTGAAAAAATGAACCTGTGTGTGTGTGTTTGTGGTAGGAAATATAGATTGTAAGCTCTAATTGGGCATAAGTTATGGGAATTGATATATATTCTCTGTGAACTTATTGTGGATAAGTAACAAAGGGGTTCAATTAACTATGCTAGTAATCTCACCTGTCCATCTGCCCTATCCAGAAGCCCTGAGGTGACCAGTTTTTTGTCATAGAGAGACTTTTTACACTTGGCTAGACTGCAGTACTTCTATACTAGCCTGTAAAACAATGGCAGAACAGATGCTTTAAAAACTAGCATGGTGTGGTCCCTTTTATTCCTTTTTCATCCTATAGGGAATGTATATTCATAATTCATACTAATCTACATGTATGTATGTATATCATATGTCAAATGTACACACTAACCCCATAGAGAAGATATAGTAATAAAATATTTCCCCCCCAATAATATACCTAATATTGCATATTTATATGTATCTATGTTTAAATATGTGACTGGTTCATCGAATTGTTATGTTTCTATGATGTACGGCAAAAAGATATTTAATTTTTTAAGAATTCCCTATTAAAAATGATGTGTGTAGCAGAATTCATTATAGTCTGTCATACAGAGGCCTCTTCTACTGACCTCGTAGGTGAGGAGAGCTGTGGGCTTAATGAGCATGTTTATCAATAATTGTTCATATCCCAGGGTTCAATATGCTATTGAAGATTGATCCATATTACTGTTTATACCAGCAGAAAAGTCAATGAATCCTGTCAATTTATTTCTTATTCATTTTTTTTTCCTTTAAGAACTTCATATGCATTTTAACTACTGTATGTCATTGTATTATTCTTGTGTTGCCTTAAGCATTATGAGTATTTTGCTATGTTAAATTCCATTTAATAGTGTTCTGCCTTTGTGTTCTTAACAAATTCACATATTAGATAGCTTGGTCAATGTCTAAATGCTACCTAACTGAAATATGTGGGATTTTTTGGCTTAAGGGCTCTGTTTTAGAAAGTAAAGTGTCAACTTTAAAAGGAACTTAAAAAGACAAAGATAGTGGATATGAGAGCATTTTGGACATATTAATCATTTGTAAGTAAACCAGGTGGTTTTGTTGGGATTAACCCTTTGTCACACACAAGTCATTGTGCTTGGGTGAGCCATAAGGTTATACGAAGGAATACATGACAGGTTTTGAGTTAGGGCAGCTATTAACTAACTTAGATCTAGGTGGGCAGTTCACTCTCGAGATTTGGAAATGGAGTTTCTGTCAATCCTCCACTGAGTGACTGGCTTTTCTTACATGATTGTTTTGTTTAAAATATTCATTTTACCCCCTCTTTATGTCTTTTTTTTTTATTTTCAATAAAGGTTTACCTGTATAGTGGAATGCCCTTGACAATATATTTGCAGTTGTTTGCTATAAATGGTTTACCTGTTATAGCTAAATAAAGATTTAATTTAATAAATATTCAGTCTATTCAGCTGCTAGATTGAACCAATTTGTAAAATAGAAATAACCTTAACAAAATTTGAGGTTTTTTTGTTTTATTTATGTGTTTTTTATACTGTGTCATTAACATTTTATATAAGTGAAAGTGACACTGGATATGGAATATATTTGGATGGAAATGGCATGTTATGTCATGTGGAAAGATCACCTTGGCTTGTGCTCATTACAATAGGGCATCTTGCATGACATCACATTGTAATTGCAATTGGCAGCCAAATCCTCAACATTTACAAGTATAAAATGGTTTGACATCTTGCTTTTTAGATGTGTAAGTAATTTACAGTTAGTATTACAGCAAAAAAGGGGAAAAAAATGCTCCTGGACAAACCATATTCCAATGCAAAGTGTGTAAAATGCATTTATTGATTTTTTACATGCAGGGGTAATACTGGCTGCTTTTGCATATAGTATACAAATACTGGAGAGTTTTAAGTTTACACTGCAATTTAGATTTGGGCTAGAAAACGTCCGCTCCACTTTAAATCTATTGTACATATTAAATTTTCACCTGCTGCAGTGCAACATTTCCAAGGTGCAAACTTGCCCCCTTTTTTATTTTCTACTAACTCAAAATGAGGCCGTTAGCATGTATTCAAGCTCAGATAAGTGTTATATTAATATGTATTTCTACACAATAGGAGGATGCACGCAAACCCTCTATTAAAATGAATCATGCAGCATGGCACTTTCTCTCTATTGTGTCTCCTACTCCAGTTTTAGCGTAGTGTGCACTTTTTTGTCTTGTCATTTTATTTTTTCTTTCCTTTTTTTGTGTTATTCCCTATGGAGGGGCTGGGTGATGGGATTGCCTGGGGTCTGTGATGACTTTAATACATTTTATTCCATCATTATATGAAATATAAACCAAATATTTCTGTTTTTAATAATAGAGGCAAAATGCCCTGCATTCTAGTTTACATTGCTTGAGATGAATTCAAATTAAGTGAATGCACACAAAGAGAAACATAGCCTTTGATGTGGTGTGAAAAACAGGCATCTGTTCACCATACATTAGGATGTGAGCAGCATTGCACCGTTACCTCAGTTGCCATAGCGATAACAAACCAATGAATGATCCACATAAGAGATGAGTGAGGTGAGTTAGTGTGAAATTGATTCAGTTGTACACAGGAATATGTGGCAGTGATTATTTTTTCAGGATGCACTTTCTGGCAGGGCATACCATTTATTATTTATTAATGTTATCACAACTGCACACATTTCCACATAGTTGAAATAGCCTATTTTAACTTCAATAAGAATGTGCTGTTTATTTATTATTAATGCCAAATTTTTTGTATCCATTGTTTTATTTTTTCACAAATGGTATGCTTCATAGTTCACTGGCGGACAAATGAATTTATAATTTAATACAGATATATAGAAGATTTTAAATAATATTAGTTATTTAATGGTGTGTCTATATTAGGGAATTTAGACTGTAAGCTCCAGTGGGGCAGGGACTGATGTGAATGGGTTCTCTGTACAGCGCTGCGGAATCAGTGGCGCTATATAAATAAATGATGATGATGATGATAAATGGAAATGTTATTGTTGTGCATGCCTGTATTTGTAATATGTTGTAAAGTGAACTCAGGCAGGTAGGTGGCTTTATCAACTGGACTTTCACTTACAAAATTTAATATTTTCGTGAAATGCTGCAGTTACCGATGAATGACATTTTCAAAAAGTTTCTCATTTAGTGTTTCTGTATATGGTCTTAAATTCTGCTAAGTGCAAATTTGCAAATACAGTGCAGAATGGCATTGAGCGGAATGACAACTCTAAAGTGGAATTCAAAGATTGTATCTCTGACTCTTCACATCTTTGCAAAACACATACTTGCCTACTACGGGAGTGTGCAGAGACTCTCTATGTTCTCCTAGACCCCCGGGTGAGCAGGCCTTTCTCCTGAATCTTACTACATTAGGAAGTGGGTGGGGCCTCAATGATGCGATTCACTTTAAAAAACCATCATTAATGATGCAATGGCATCCATTTGCATCACCACACACTCCTGCCACTTAACTTAACCTCCCCTCCGGGACCTTTTTGAAGTTGACAAGTGTGGCAAAACTGCCTGCACCATGAAACTCGATTTGTGCGCTTTTACCAAACCTTTCTGCATCTTTAGCTGCTGTATGTTGTTGTGCATATATAATGAATGTTCTGCTCATACATTAATGTTTATTGGATGTCTAATAATTTTGCTCTTTATTTAAACTTCCTGAGCTAATTACAATTTGACTGTCAGGGGCTGGCTGGGCAGAGGGGCATGGGGGCATCTGCCTCTCGGGCCAGTCCCATAGCGATCTTCCTTGGGATAGGTCACTGGGCTACCTTCATTTGTTTTCCTTTTAAAATGTTCCCAATAGGCTGCTGAGCCAAATTTCACCCCCCAGGCTAAAATTTGCCAGCCCCTCATGACTGTCATTTTATATCAACATCTCAGGAGAAATTTGTGTTTCATATTGTCAGGATAATATTTCACCATAATATATGGCTAATAGGGGAACATCCTTTAAAATGTTGAAGATCTACACTAAGCCTTACATTTCAACCAAGGCTGTATTTAGCTTATGAGCAAGCTGGGCAGCATGTTCAATTGGCTCAACAGGAGCTGTTTTTTGTTAATTTTATTATACTGTTATTCTTTCCTTTCTTTCTTTTTTTTTTTTTGCTTGATCGTTACTAACTTACTTTTTCTCCTAGTAAAAATCCTGGTTAAAATGGTTGTTGGATAAATGGGCATGAGACTGTCTAGTGCACAATTATTTATTTTAGGTACATTTGCTCATTTTCTAGGTCAGCATTGAGTTTAAACAGCAGCAATGTGAGCTAGATTTTAGTAGCAATAAAACAAATTAGCTATAGCTCATTAATGGTTTTATTCATGTGTTATGAAAAAATGAACCATTCTGCACCAAAAAAGATTGGGAACTATTGCAATACAAAATGGATGTAGACAAGGTATATTTATAGACATACTTGCCATTATCTGTTTTATTTTTGAAGGGTGCATGGTTGCGCATATAGATTAATTACGCCCAGCCTCACCCATTTCACTATGCCGGAGGGTGCACTGCTCTTCTAAGAGAACTCCTAAAAAATTGGGAGTCTCCCAGACATTCCCGAGAGAGTAGCAACTATGTTTATAAAGATACATACATACTTGCTAACATTCCACTCACACTTACCAACGTTCGAGAAATCATTTCAGAGTGATTGCATAAGTAACATCTTGGCACAGTGAGCTGTTGAAAGGGGTGTGTCCTTCAATGCCCAAGGGACGTGTCTAGCTCCACCCATCGGTGTATCTAGTGCCGCCCAAGTGTGTGTCTAGCACCATTAGGTGGAACCTATAGTATTGTGTGCATGATGCTGCCAGAGGAGGATTGTGTATGGGTGGCATGCTGCTAGAGACTGTATAGTGAAGCAGGGCTGAAGAGAATACAGAAAGGTTGCAGTACATTGGTAATGTTGCATCATCACATGCACAAGTGCGCAAGCTGGCAATTACAATAGGCACAATAGGGATCCAGGAGGTTATCATACCTCTCCAGGAGGTCTCAATTTCTGTTGAGATAATTGAATCATCCCAGGGGCAGATTGGGCACTTAAAGTGGAGGAGGCATGCAATTTATTCTCTGCCACACCGCTGGAATGAACATGCAGATCATGCAGATCTATCACTTTAGACGGCACTAGGTCACACTCCAACCCCTTCCCCTTCAAGTATACCAGCAATTTTGTGTGTTCTCTATTTAAAGGCTTGCAGCTGGGCCTACTCTTGTTAGGGTTGGATGATAACAAAAATTACCTCATGATAATGGTATTAAGAGATGTTTAACAATAACAATATATATTCAGTTGGCATCTGGGCAATACAGAGAACCTTTCAATGACCCCTACGCAATACAGAAATACTTTCATTGGTCCCTGCACAAATCAAAGAGCCTTCCATTGATCTCTGTGCAATACAGAGATAGTACTCTATAGGGATGTAAAACACTGATATTTTGACAGGTGTGAGTTGTGATAAGGCACTCCATGCTGAGAATAATTGTATAGTAATGCTGTATGCTGGGAGTGGTAGTGCAATGGGAAATACTGGGAGTAATAGTGTAACGATGATGTATGCAGTGAGTAGTAGTGCATTAACACTGCTTACATTTGCTTTCTTTACCTCATGGCTGTCCCTGCAAAATTGGGAATGTTCCACCAGACTTGGGGCAGTGATGCTCTCTCCTATCTGTTTTTGCAGCTTTGACTACCTGGTGCTGGGGATTAAGCTCAGTTACTGCTTGGCCAGACCCTGTAATGTTGAGCCCTGTTTAAAAATAGATATTTACTATTCATCTATTGGAAGACCAGAAAATTGAGTGAAAACTGTAATCCTCCTTTCCCTGCAAGCCTGGAATGGTCATTTGACACTTCTGCCAGCTCTGCCTCACACTAACTGGGACCTGCTGTCATCGATTATCTTTTTTTTCCTCCAGACCCACCGCTTATTTTGCATGGAGCCCACAGCAGGTGCAAGGGCTGATTTTTAGTCCTAGTATCGGCCTGCTTCCCTAACATTAATTCAATCAATAACACCCACATATCATAAATAAGTATCCCACGCCTTTTGTACCCTGTGTAACTAAAGGAGGCATCTAGCTGGCAATATATAGAGAAAGCAGGGAAGTAGAGTAAAACATTTGTGCAGTAATGCACCTAGAGTGAAGACTTGTGTATGAAAAGCAATAGTTTAAATTTGGTTAAACTTACATGATCTGAAATCCTTCCTCTCAGCAAACAGACAGGGTGTGTCTGGTTGTGCAAACAGAGGCAGTGATGGGTGTTTTATTTTAAGGAGAATGTGGGTGTGTCACCTGTCCATCAAGCTAAGGCTGGGGGAGGAGCATCATGTATAAAAGCTTGTTTGTTGCATTTGTTCAGGAAGACCAATGCTGGGTGAGCTGGCTGGTCCTGAGAGAAAGCTGGACTATGTATAGCTAGCTTAGGGTCTCATTGATTGCTGTACAAGTATACGGTGTCAAACATTTACCATCCTGACAATAAAGCACCATAAAAAGGAAGTTGTTGTTCTCGTGTGCTCCTGCAGTAGCGGGCTCTTGCCACACCTGATTATTGCTAATACTAGCCTAGGCTGGGGGGAAGATTTGGGCTAAATGTTTGTGTTTTTGTTGTTGTTGTTGTTAATATTAACTATTTTGTGCCGGTTCTGACGGCTGTATTGCCGGTGACATTGCTATTGTGACTGTTGACATTACTACTGTTGACAATCACAATGTCACCATTTTAAACATGTCTCCAGAATGAATGTGTCAACATTTACACTGTCGCCATTTTGATGTCAACAGTATAAGTGTTGACATATTCATTGTCGCCATATCGTACCCAACCACAGGGTATCAGAATTCAGGTTTGTGCACAAATAGCATAGTGTCTAGATTCCCATAGATAGCGAGGTAATAGATTATACAGGATGGTTCACTGGTTATAAGTTTGCATACACAGGATGTAGTCCTTACTACTGGAGAAGCAAATATAAGTTGCACACAGGTGACATGCATCCGGATTCATGGTTTGCAGATATACAGGATAGTCATGTCAAAATCAAGGTTTGCAGATACACAGGAGTACCAGGTCAAGACCAAAGTTTACAAATACACATGATTGCCAATTCACGATCAAAGCTTACAGATACACAGTATTACCAGGTCAGAAACAAGGTTAGCACATAAATTGGATCTGAAGGACTGTAGAAAAGAGACACAATCAACTCCCTCACTGGTTCAATCATCTAAAACCGACTGCTGAGAGAGCCAGGATGTTAAGGTTTGCAGAAACAACAGGCAACCCAAAAACAGTATCACCCCTGTTGAGAGCATGGTACTTCGCCAAAGTTCTCAGTCCACAGGAACCAGGAACCTGATTCATTAAGGAATGTAAATACCTATTTTGTGTAAATTTGCTCTGCGCATACCCAGAAAAGGACTATACGTCAGTCATTGCAAGTTCATCCAATTAATCTTTGAACACAAAGGACACTTCCAACTATCTTTTCAAGGACGGGGAGGGGAGGGATGTATATGCACTTACTCAATGTACAGTAAGGGCTTGACAAGTTCAAGCTCTTTCACATCTGTCCAATTCTAGCTCTGGGCATCTCTGAGGTACGTGATTTTTTACCGGTTCACTTCTACCAGTTACAGGGCAGGTGTAAGTGTAGATTGATAGTGATGATGGTGGTAATCGTATCACCACTGCTGAAAAATCCGACACGCTTTATTCCTACAAAAAAATTCTGAAATGTGAGAAAAGCGACTACAAAATAAAGAGACTTTCCTGAAAACCGAAGGTCCACATCTCCGATGGAAGCGCTATGCTGACAGGCAGTGATTCTGAGCACACAGGACTCCGGCACTTACCTATCACGTCAGCGCGACTTCGATCAAGGTTAATTTAAAGCAGCAATGTGTGGTCCCTGCAGGATAAGTGTTTATACACCTGAAAGTGAAGTGCCGGAGTTTATGTGCATATCCTGCAGTGTGTTGTGTCTGCATATGACAAGTACCGTCAGGGCAGAGTGTACCTACACCCGTATTCAACTACAATTGTGTCTTCAGATCCATTTGTACTTGAATATGGGTGTGCCTGCGTGCTATTTCACTACAATTTTAAAAACTGCAGATTGTTTTCACTTTGCGGCCCCAGAACTTCCAATTTCTGCCAAGGCCTTACATTCAAAGAACATGTGCCAGCAATAAAGTGTACTACAACATTAATAATAGCAATATGACTAATTGCAACTCCAGATAATGTCAATAAAAAGATGAATTTGCAAGTTAGAGAAGGCAATATTAATGGGAGCTGTAGTCTCAATATTCAGATAATGTAGATAACACATCTACTTCTAGGGTAAGTGGAGATTCGTCACACACCAAAATATACTGTCTCTTGAACAGGTACATCTTTAGTGCATCCATCTAGAGCCATCTTAAATGGTTTTGTAACCAGGAGTGTTTAGAGGGGAGGGGCCTGCCTGGTGGCCCTGGACTGCCAGTGTAGTGAGAGGAGCCACCAATCTGGTGTGGCCACACCCCCTTCGGTGGCTATGGAAGTGGCCTCAAGACAGCAACGTACCAGGGCCCGAAATTCTTCTTTGTGGCCCTGCTTTTAACAGAAGGTCAATGTGCGTTTGATCTGTCAGGGGTCAACCTAGTTGAACCCCTGCCGGTCTCACCTGTGACACAAAGGTGTCACAGGCTCTGATACCTCTACACAAGTAGTAGAGGTATCAGAGCCATCTTTATGCATGGGCCCGGGGGCACCATGAACATGTAGGGACAGCAAAGGGAATATCACCTCAAAGTAGCTCATAACACAAAATTTGAATAGGTAGGGGGAAGTGGCGGCTATCTTCTCTGGAGGCCCCTTCTCTGCTCTTTGAGCATGTGGGTGCCAGCACATACACATTTGAGCCTTGTTTGGGTTTTTAGTTCTGAAACTTTGAATGTGTGTAAATCAGAGCTCTTTTTAACTTATTGCTTGTTAAAATGTTTGAGATATCTCAGACTTAACAGTAAAATATACTCACCACATAAAATATGGATGCCCAAATCTGAAATAATACCTAGATTAACCAAGGCAAATGAATGTTGATCCTACAGTTGAAGAAAAACAAATTTCTGTATTGAGATTGCATACCAAAATGCCTCTGTATCTAGACTTGTGGTTCATTTTACCTAGAAAGGTGGAATGGAGGTGTGCAAACGTCAAGTACTGTAAGGGTGTTTACATGGAAATGCGACCTAATGATGCATTCCCTTCTTTTGCTGTTAACATATTAACTTAGTTGATGAGGTTGAATAAACACACCAGTCCATCAAGTGCAACCCATTTTAGATCTTCTGCGCTCACGTTCTTATATTTGAAATTGATCCAGATGAGGCAACCGCCAATCTGCTTCATTTGGGTAGAATCCCTCCTGACTCAATATTGCAGTCTTATTTCTCCCTGGATCCACTACAATCCTTCATTTAACTTAACGTTCGTAAGCCTTTTCCGTAAAAAATTTGTCTACCCCTTCTTAAACATATCAATTAAATCTGCCATCATAACCTTCCTGGGCAGTGAATTCCATATTTTGACTGCCCTTACTGTAAAGAACCCCTTCCTTTGCTGGTTGTGAAACTTCCTCTCCTCTAGCCTTAGGGGGTGACCACAGGTCCTGTGTATTAATTTTGTCGCCCTTCTATGAACCCTTTCTAGTTCCAAGATGTCTTTTTTTTATATAGAGTGATGGCCAGAACTGTGCTCCATATTAAAGATGAGGTCTTACCAACGATTTCTATAGTGGCAAAATTACACTATCTTCCCTTGCATCTATGCCCCTTTTTATGCATCCCAATACTTTATTGGCCCTTGCAGCTGCTGCTTGACATTGAGCACTATTCTCAAGTTTACTGTCTACGAGCACTCCCAAATCTTTTTCCATTATAGATTCCCCTAAGTTTATCCCTTTTATTTATAGATTGCATGCTTGTTTTTGATCCCTAAGTGTAGACTTACATTTATCTATGTTAAACTTCATCTTCCATTTATTCATTTTCCTCTGCAGAGAAACTACTTATTGCTCTGATTTTATTATTTTATAAAGTTTGTTGTCATATGCAAAAATTGAAACGTTGGTGTCCGAAATCTTCACCAAGGTCATTAATAAATAATTGGTACAGGTAGCCTGGTGCAGAGATACATGATGATTAAACTTGAAGCTCTATCTAGCTGTTTCTGATTGGCTGCTTGCTGATAGTACTTCATTCAGTAGTGTCTTAGCCATTTATTTGGACTACTCATTTGTAATTACAGTATTTGTATTAATGTAGGAATGAAGATTGCCATTGGATATACAATAGAATATTTGTAAACAACATATGTGGGGGAGGGATGTATTTCGTTACATTTTATAGGAAAAATTTGATGTTATAAATTTACACATTTCTTTTAGACATTTTTACAATTCATCCCTTTTAAAAAGTTACTAATGGAGTAACGAAACGCATTAGGTTATTAAGAGAATATAGATAATTTCATTCCATTTACTTTTGGTAACTCCTATTAATACAGCAGACATTTATTTATTTTCCTGTTATGGAAAGGAATACTTTGCTCCCAGAGCCGTAACTAGGGTGGTGCGGGCGGTGCCGTCGCCCCGAGCGCAAGCCCAAGAGGGCGCAGCAGCCGCCCGCTACCTTCCCCTACCCGCCGGCATAGTAAAAAAAAAAAAAATGTCAATAAAGTTAATACAAAAGGAAAAAAAACAAAAGTCACCTGATCTCCCGGCGGCTCCCGGCAGTCTCCTCGCTCCCACTGAATGTGACATCATCACGTCCGACGTCATATTCAGCGAGGAGCACTGCTGGGGCAGAGGCAGCAGAACAGAACAGAGAACAGAACAGAACAGAGAACATAGAACAGAGGACACAGGACAGAGGAAAGGTAAGTAAAATTGTATTTATATTATGTGTGTGTGGGCAGGCTATGTATTTTTACTCAGCTTAGGAGGTCACTCAATATTCAAAACCCAGTATTTTTTTGCAAAATGCCTTTTACAACAATCCAGTAATTGTTTTACTAAACAATTGATCTGTAAGCGATCTGGAATGTACCCAAAGTGCTTATTTATTAACTTATCCAGCAAGTTAGTAGGTCAAATGTATTTTAGAAAAAAAACGAAATTAAAAAAAAAATTTGTGTTCTGCAAAATTAAATATCCTTTTTGCTTGTGGGCACTTGTGAGTGCTAAAGGAGGCACACATTTATTTTCTTTACTACCCCCTGACCTATAAGATCTGTTCTGTTACTTGACCTAATATTCCCATCTTGCCTCTTTTTAGTGTACTATATTAAAATAGCAATGTATGTCATAGGGCTTCTCCTTTCTATATAAAAAAGCTAGCTTAATGTGTGTGTGTGTGTGCGTGTATATATGTGTATATGTGTGTATATGTATATATATATATATATATATATATATATATATATATATTCTTTCAGTAAAGTGCTAGCCACACCCACACATTAGGTTGGCCACACCCACTTGTCAAATGCCACTCCCACTTAGATGGGGGGCGCCGGTGCCCTGTCACGCCCAGGGGCACTAAAATGTCTAGTTACGGCACTGCTTGCTCCTAATTAAGAAGGAGCTTTGGACATCTGTGTAAGACTCCTGTTGAATGTAATAACAGAGTTCTACATATCACTGCAGGCTCGCATAGGTGAGAGCCCATAATGCAAATCTCCGGTGTTTGGTTCCAAGTTAAGGCCACACACAGAGATAAATTGTTTCAATTTATGAAGCAATTATTTTGGAACTGATGAGAAGGATCTAATCATTTACACACTTGTCTGGCTAGTTCCTGCTTTCATTTCTGTATGTGAGGGGTTGGGATTTTTGTGCCATGAGAGTCTGGAAGAGGATTTTTGTCTCAAGTACTCATTCCTCTTTCTTCCTTCAATAGTTATAATAGGAATCCGTAACGTATATATTATTTTGGAACAATATACCATACCCGTTACAGCTCCTTTTTGTGTACATACATTATTTTCAATGCTTTTAACCTGGGACTTGTAGTTCCGCAGACCTTTGGATTGATCATTAATATTTGATTCTTTGTTCAGGACTTTTATTGTTTATGCTGCAATTGGAAAATCTATGTATATATGGTATTGATGATAAAAGAACCTATTAAGGACGATAAAAATATTTTTGTATATTAGTAACAATTTATGTGGTAATGGTTTAAAAAGTATTTTTTTTGTCATATTTGAATGTCAAGTAAATGTTATTTGTATTTTTTTGTTTACAGACATAGGTGTGCTATATTTACATTCAAACTTTATTTATTCTTTGTACAATATTTGACCTTTGTCAAGCTCAGTCCAAGACTCTTGATCACTTGTTATTTCTATACAGGAGAGGGTGCATCCCCCCTGAGGAATGCTGCTGACACAACTCTCATTATTTGCAAGTGTCGATAGGGATTTTTTATTATCTGTACATTTATTAATAATACTATCAAAACACTATTCTCTTGTATATAGGACATTTTATTACATTATATTGTATAGGAATAGGGTAGTGCGATATTGGCATTTGCTACTAACACTATCAAGCTGATTGACGCAAAAATACTTATGTGTTTTGAGTTTTACCTATCTTGAGATACATGCTACTCAACATACACATAGGTACACATGTTTTTGTAATGCATCCTACCCTAATTTCCCTATCTGGTAGCTGCCATATAAACAACATTTAATAATCCCATGTAGATAAACTGCTTATGTTAAATTAAAGAAAGCATGCGTTCACAACTATGATAAATAGATCTAGACACTACATATTTTCTGCAGGATTAAAGGAAAAATACAGGAAGTGAACCCATAACTGTGTTGTTTCAAGTTCATACGGTAAATGCTTACATCCCAACTGTTCCAATTTAGGTGGGACACTCCCAATTTGCGGGGGCTCTCCTGATCCCAGAACAGTTGGAAAATGTGCCTTGCTAACAGGTGGCAGGTGCGTGCAGGATTGAAAGTATGTTCTTTGGGGGTTGCAAGGGATTGGGGGAAGACCAATGCTTACTAGAAGCCTTGCTAACACATACAGTAAGCATTAGGTTGCAAAAGATTCATTTACTTTTTTAAAACTTTATATCACCAGTTGACACAAGTAATCTTCCTCTCAATCATTTTTAAGTTATTTGTTGCCGAAAGCAAATGTTGTTAAAGTCTAATGCCATTTTTAATTGGCTGTTTTCATAGTCTTATCTGTGATATCCACCTCAAGCACACACTTTGCCTGTACCATTTACTGTTCAAATAACTGATACTAACTGGTATTATATTTTATGTTTGCTACAAAGGGTTTGTTTGAGATATTTCACAAACAAGTTTAAGGGCAATTTGTGACTGAAAATGTAAGCATTGTACAGATGGAGCACATTTCTGTTAGATTGATGGCGCGCAGTGGCGGATCCAGGGGGGGGCGATCGGGGCATTCGCCCCCCCCTAGCAGCAAAAAGCTAGGTCCCAGCCGCCGATTAAAATGGGAGGGGCGGGGCTGAGCGGGGGGGCGGGGCTAAATGTGGGCCAGCCAATCAGAGTGGTCCCAGCCGGCGACCACAATGGGAGGGGACGGGGCCAATCGCGGGCGGAAGGCGGGGTTAACGCAGGTCAGCCAATCAGAGCAAAGGAGGGCGTGATTATGCAAAATCGCCCCCCCTAAACATAGTCTAGATCCGCCCCTGATGGCGCGACTCATCATATCTTGTACAGCGTGCATTGTGGTACCACATGCTGAGGTGTAAGTAATCCTCATGCCGAGTTCTTCCACATTGCTATGATGTCAACTGCAGTAAGAATCATGGACGGTATATTAAAAATACCGTAAGTGTTACCTGGTTAATAAGTCAAAGATACTGAAAGTCACAAGGCCTACTACTGGGATACTACTACTGTACTGGGATAGAGACACCAGGGTGTTGACCGTGCGTGCACAGATCAGTCGGTTCACTATTTTTATTTTGTCAGAATAGCAGAAAATATGAACCTTTTTTTCCATAAGACAAGCTTGCAACCCTAACACTGACTAACACAGCAACACTGTCTAAACACTTGCCCACTAGTTAGACATCTGTCGACCCCATCCCCAACAAAAGCATACCCTTAAATTCCTAACTTCCACCTAAGCACTAATTTTATCACCCATTAATCATGAAACTTCCATCTGTGTGAGTTTACACCTTGTGTATGTCTGTGTAAGCCTCTCTCCCCACACTGCTGCCCATCACACACCCTATTCACCCTGAACTCTCTTTACCGCAGATTCCTCCCCCCTAATGTCGCAAAGTATGGTGGCACGGAGAATGCATATTTCCTTGATAAGGCTTCTGCATTCTTTTACAGAACGTCTGATCTATGCTCCTCAGAGAACTGGAAAGGCAGCATGGCCAAGAACCACTGAGTCACCACGGCATTCACCTCCCTGTTGGCATGCATCTAATGCAAGGGATGATCAGTTACTAAGGTGAATTTGTGGTGGTCGTGTACTGATGGGAAACCCTTCCATTACCTTGTCCTCCAGACGCGAGTCAGGTTTTTTTCTGTTCGGATATCCGGTGGTCAGGAGATAAATACTTCAATGAAAGGGACAAAGATTGGTCAAACAACTTGGGTTTATTGAGAATGCGGTAAGGATAGTTTTGGTAAGCCACCGCGCCACTGACCCCTTCAGCTCAATAGCAATGACAAAATAATGCGTCTGATCAGCATAGAGCACAAAAGCATTTAACATATCACATACATCTGGTGAGTATAAGTTACAATAGCGATAACATCTTCAATGCACATTGTCTAATAAGGCACACTGGTAATCACAGTTACTACTTTCAAGTTAACGCTATCTGACTAGTGATGATGCAAGAACCATCAATAATAACCCATCAAGACTCTTACGGTCACTACCGCGCCCACTAGAGGGCTCCTTCTTATTCAGGTGTAACAGCATCTGCCCACACTAATTTATCAGGGATGCTTTGGGATCATGGACACTTTACTTAGTGTTAAAAGTTCCGTTCTAGCCTACATGAGTGATTTTCTGATTAGGTTACTCTTAGGGTTAATTGCTGTGCTGGTAGTTGCTAAGATGAACAGAGCCTTGATCTTTTATACACAGGTCTTGCTATGCTTAAACCAATGATGCCAACACTGGCTCCAATACAAAGAAGAAACTTTATTCCCACAATCGGACTATCCGATTGATGATTGGTTATTCTAGGTTTAAATGGAAGCTGATTGGACTCTGTGTATGCCTTGACAAAGACCCCAGAGGTGGGGTTGAAACGTGTCGGTTAACACAGATCCACCCACTAGACAACAGTGTTACATGAGCCGGAGGGGAGCGGACTGTCCAGCGGGGATTGCCCGGGAGTTATTCAATCTACACGCTGACTCTTCACTTACGTCCGGTACGGGTCCATTTGTTGTTGATGTTGGGATTTCGTATATGATACGATAATTTTATTATGGTGTTTTTAAATTGTGTGAAATAAACCCTGAAGATGTTATGCCAGATCCTCTCTGTATACTCTTCTCGTTGTATATGCTATGATTGGGTATTATGTGACAACGGAATCTGGCGTGGATTTGACATCAATCAGTGGATTAATTTCACCGTCTAAGTGATTTAGCTCATTTCCCACTTGCTTCACACGTGTGGTGGTGCTTTAAGTAACCGTTAGTTGATACACGGTGAAGTTGATATCTTTGGATACAGGATTTAGGAAAAGTGGTTTTATTGTTGGTTGAAATACTAACTTAGTATCAATTTATCCTCTTTTCCCAATTTCCACGAACCGCACCATTTAGAGAGTGTTCATAAAAGATAAATAAAGTCCCTCCATGTGACATCCGCTTTTCGATATCATCTGTAAAGAACATTCCATGATTGGACTGATAAGAAGCGTTTGATATATGTGGACGTTTTGTGGACTTTTTTCCATTTTTCATTCTGTGGTGAACTTGTCATATGTGCCTATATACCTTTATTGTATTATTTGTGTTATATTAAATGAAGTGGCATTTGAGGTATCAGGCAGCTGTGACAGGGAGCGCTTTTGGATTATCCGTTTTTCTGCTAATTTATTAGAGCCACTCGTTCAGAGCATCTTTGTGAGTGTAGAAACCTTAGTGGCAAAATTACTTAGGTTTAGTCAGTTATTATCAGAGATTTCTAAGTGTCAGGCGCCGTCCCCACGCCTCCTCACTCGCCGGGAACGGATGGAGTTCCTTTCTCTTGGGGCGCCCTGTTGCTAGGCCAGTCCCCAGGCACATGCGCGACCGTTGTCACGGCAATGGGACGCGCTCCCCTCCCCAGCTTCCTGTCGGCGGTCATCCACGCTGAGCGGTCAACCCCACTGTCCACCAATGAGCACTCACTTACCTGCATATAATAAAGACTCTGGCACCACTAGGGTGCCAGAGTAACTAGGTCTCCTATGCTCCAGCACCTCAGTAGTGTTCCCTGCTATCTGATTGACTCCCTGTGTACCGACCCGGCTCGTCCTGACCCCACCTTGGATACCCCTCTGATCTGCTCCGTACTTCCTGGTTTTGACCCCTGACCTGTTGACTTCGCTTTGCCCTCCGCTTGGTACCTCGCTTGTCCACACGGTTCTGACTCCTGCCTGTATGACCACAATAGTTCACCTAGCTGGTAGCTTTCTGGGAGGGCCACGACCTGCACGCTTCTTGCCGCGAAACCCAAACTCCCTTGTGGAGGTCCCTGGTGAAGAACAGTGGCGTGTTAGACTCCACGCCTCCCTGTGTAGCAGTGCTAATACCTGCAGGTGATCTTCAGTCCAAGATACTCTGTGACACTAAGAAGGTTCGCAGTTATGTTTTCCAACATGCAAGTTTTTTATAGTTTCCACCTTGTCCAATTGGGGTTTCACCTGCCCCTGTCCCACTATGTCCCAAGTACTTAGCCTCTTTCATAGCTGTGAATGAAATCCTTGAGATGGCTGTGTAGATAGTTTATTTTATTAAGCATGTATAGTATAGATAGATTAGTTAGTTTATTACTATACAATAGGTTAATATTGTTATAGGTTGGTTAATTTAGTTGGTAGTTAGTATAGGACATTAGTGTTTAATTAGGTCAGTTATAGGTTATTTAAGTTAGATTGGAGTATAGTTTTTTAAAAGAGTTAGGGGCACGAGCTAGACTGGCAATCAGCTGCTAATGTTCCACTAGGCCAGTGTTCAGAACTGTTTGGGAGATATAGTTACATTGATGCTTGTCTGTTATTTCAGTTTGTTAAGATCTGTAGCCTCATGCTGTATAGCTCTGATTTGTTGCTCTAATAATAAAGTTGTGGTGTACCATAATGCTGGTGTCAGTTGAGATATCAAAGTATCCATATACTCACATTTGAGGACAGCACTGGTGTCTCTCACTGACAGGAAAAACCATATTAAAATTTATGAAGTTTGAGACCAAAGTTGAGAGCGCATACAAATTCGTGAAGTGTGCCGGACTCTAGGTTTTGAGACGATGGCAGATAAGTCCAATGTTGTCCTGATCAGAAAGTTGGTCCGCTGGGGCCTAGAGAATCCCCAGATGGAGGACAACAATTTGGAGTATGAGGGCGAGGAAACAGTATCCAGTGAAGTGTCTGCTCTAAAGAGTACTCAGACTGCAGGGGCTGTCATGGGAAGTCAACTCTGAGATTCTTGATAAATTGGGGGAGGGTAAACCCTTAAATGAGAGATTGACAGTGTTGCAGGCAGTAATGGGGGTTCCTTTTTCCCCCAGCAACAGTAAATCCTGTGATATCAGCACCCAGATTAGGGTATAAAGATGTGCCCACATTTAATGAGACTGCCATTGACATGGACACTCATCTACATATATTTGAGTCTATAATGAGATTACATAGAGTGCAACAATTTGAATAGGCATTTAATATTCCCCTAAACAGATATTCACCCCTACAGTGCATTTTGAATGCAGTGGCTAAACTAATCTTTCCTGGGCAAGTGTTCTTCAATCCCGACATTGGTTGCCAGTATTTTACTGAATCCAATGTAAAATTCTTTTGAGTATTTAGTATTTGAGTATTTAGTTCCAGTTTAACTGGAAAAGACCTGGAAGCTTATCACACTTTTAGCCCTGAAGAAAGTGTTCAGTACGGGGTAATACCGACTTTTGAAAGCCCATTATGCCATCACCCTTGCATGCTATAGGGAGAAGTTCAGAAACATGAAACGGGCAGGGAACTTTACGCACACAGTGCCTGAGTCATTAAGACGAGCAATGCATAAAATAGGAGTAACTTTTAACCTGAGCAAAACCATGTTGCATTTGAGGGGGAGGTAAATTTAAAATGGGGGGACAGATTTATAGTTGAAGTAGGGCATGTCCTAAATCAACTTTAAATTTCAGTGTAAACATAAAGCTATCAAATGTTTGAGTGCTAGATGAAAAAACAGCCAGCATTTAACTTATACGCAAAATAATAAACTAATTTGCACCCCTTGCATTGTGACATAGTTTGTTCCGGATAACATTTACTCCTTTTTTTGCCTTCATTTCCTTAATGACTCAGGTCCACAGAGTTAGTGAAGAGTCTGAGGAGGAATTGAAGTCAGTAGTTGGCAAGTGCATACATTCTCCCAATTATTGTTACAGAGCAGTTGCTTGCTCACATGAGCCTGGAGTATATGGAGAAGTTACAGGAAGGACTGCAATGATAGATGCAATTGACCTGAGGTCTGAGTTATATTTAGTATCAGGATGCAATATGTTTACCCAAACATGAGTTTACATGCAATGCAAAGCTAACAATATTTACACTTATCTGTGATATCCTAAAACTTGCTGTGGTTTCCTGCATCGCAAAGGAAATATACCAGCAAGTCTAATTAAACCTTCCTGGGCCTCCAGGTGTGTTTGGACATCACACATCAAAAGGTCTAATTAACATGAGATGAATATGAGTCCTTTCTTCAGACAGTTGAGAATACACATTTCCTCCACTTGAGAATTCCCAAAGAAAAGTTACAAAACCCAAAACAAGTAATTTCCCGACACCAAAATACACAAAAGACTTCTTCAACAAATGCTTATTGCATCAGGTATATACCTCAGAAATAATGCATTTCCTCTAGCAAAGTTAAAACCGAAAACTAATTTCCTCCCCTGGTCTCAGAAATAAAGATATTTCCTTTACCAAAATACACACAATATCAAAAATAACTAAATTTGCAATTGTTTAGATAAGCGCCCTGCGCTATTTCCTTTAAATAAATTTATACCGTAAGTTTTTTTTATAAGTGATCCAGTCACGGTTCTTTAGCACCTTTTTGCTGCCAACCTTCTTTATGGATGTCTAAAATACCTCTCGATTGCCTCCCATATAGCCATTCGAAAGCACTAAAGCCTGACGACTCTTGTGGCACCTCTCATACCGCAAACTTTAAGAATGGTAGAAGAAGGTCCAGGTCTATCTTCTCCAGTGCTACAGCCTTCCTTTTCATGTGCTTTACTGTCCTATTAAAGCACTCAATCAAGCCATCACTTTGACGATGATATACTGGGGTATGCAGCACTTCTACTTTTAGCAGCTGACAAAGATCCTTCATGAGCCTAGACATGACATGAATGGGGTGCTCTGGTCTGTCAGAATTTTCTTTGAGATTCCCAGATGCGTATATAATTGAAACAGCTTCTTAGCAATGGTAGTGGATTTTATATTTCTTGGTGGAATGGCCTCTGGCATAGTCGAGAATTACAAGGACATATTGGTGTCTGCGAGCAAACTTTTTCAGGTGATCCACCAAATATATTGCTATACATTCAAAAGGGACCTGAATTACAGGAGTGGGAACAAGGGGTGCCTTATAATCAGGACAAGAATGGCAATGCTTTCTTACTGTCATATACACACACCTGGTCAATAAAACTTCAATAAGATTCCTTCTTCTCCCAAATGTCCCCAACAAACATATGTATGTGCTGCCTTTAAGAATAATGGAACATGTATTGCAGTACCTACAATTTTCAACCATTTTCCCTGCAGATTAACAACTCTATGCAGCAAATCATTTTAATGTTATAGTAAGGTTCACCTTCAGCTGGCCTAACAGCCTTTTCTGCACAATAAACTTCAGTCACATTTTCCAAAACATTTTCAAGAGTGGCATAGTTAAGCTGGTCACCTACAAAGTATCTTTATGGAGACACATTGGGTAATACCAACCAGTGAGGATCCTTGTCTGGAAGCAGGAGACCCCATCTACGACATCCCCACCAGCAACACACATGGATTGTTATTTCACCAGTACAGAGTTGCCGCAGACTCCTGTACAGCATTAAAAAATGGCAACTCCACAATTTCAGGGAACTTATCCCCATATTCTCGAGTATATCTGTCAAGATCAGATTTTCGGCCTTTGAGTCAATTCCAAATATATCTGGCCAGCTCTTTTAGGACTTCTTTAAACAACGGAAAGTCTCTGTGCAAACCAAGCGGGTACGGGAGCTTTGGTGCAATGATGGCTACCACAGTAACCATCTGGTCTTTCACAGTGACTGGAAAGTGTGTTTTTTTTTACGCTGACACCATGGATGCACAGTACTTTAACTCTGGCCAGCTTGTTGGACTTTGGCATAATAAAGCTAGAGACTAAAGCGAGTTTTCTCACAGAATCCACGAAAGCTAAAACTAGGTTTTTATTTGCAATGACAGGTACTTCAAATAGAATGGGACTACCCACTGTAGGACTTGTGGTGCAGCAACTTGGATCTACCCATAAGTCCATAGGCTTCTGCAACGTAGGACACTGGGCCTACAAGTGGCCCGGTTTAGCACACTCAAAGCATAGTGGAGCAGATGCAGCCTAATCTGGTTTCTTGTCTGCAGTAGCTTTCCCGTTGACTCCCCTCGAAAGGACATATAAATCTGACTTCTGTCAGGGCATTGGCTTTGGAAACCACAAGCTGGCAAGTGAATTCTACAAACAATTCTGCTTATCGAAATCCACCTAATAACATGGTCCAACCATGCCCCACTGCTATGGCGATGGGACCTTAATTCCCTTGAAAGCCCACTACGACCATGTAGGGTAGGAAATTATTTATTAGCATCCTCAAGGCCAAACATGCTATACAGGAGTCAAATGTATTCATACAAACTTCCAGAGAACCCATCAATATTTCCATATTGGTGTACTCTCAACTGTACTGAGGGGTGCACCGATGCAGGTAGCAGCAAGAATTAAATACACTCAATTATAATGTAATTTGAAGAACCATATAACTTTATTAGAAGCACATATTTTCTTTTTTTAAACTTTTTATTTATAACAGCAGATATGTGTATAAAGCACAACAGTACAGGTCATACATATTATCCAAGTACCACGATTACTAAATGCAAAGACTTCAGATAGGAAAAATAAGAAACGCATAAAAATAACAGAGAAAATGTAGATACATTTTTCTCATCCAAGTACATTTCAAGAGGGAGTTAAAGATCTGCAAAGTGAACAAATGAGAGAGAACATTTTCCCAATACCAAAGGTGCATCTTGTACCATTGTACATATCCAGCGAATAGAACACACTGCCATGATTTTTTATTTTTTGGGAGGTGCGAGGGGAAGGGAGGAAGGGGGAGGGGGAGAGGTGGATAGAGGGAACACAAAGAGAATAGGAGAAATAAAGTTATAGAGATTGAAGAAAGAAAAGGAGGGAAAAGCAACTTAGGCTTTTGAGAGGCCTGGCATAGTACTGTTGTTAAAGCTATACGAAGGATCCCATACTTTGTGGAACAGAAGCACATATTTTCAATGGATACTGAAGTGTGGAGCTCCAAGTGAAAAGCTTCAGACACTGTCTTTGGCCCATCTTAACCAAAAATTCTACACACTAGGCAATAGAGCAAGCAAATTGCTAGCTCACAGATGAATAAAATATCTTAACTTGAAATAGCAAATGCATTTGTGTCGTATTATGAAAAATAATATCCCATATGTGAATATCCATAATTAAAACAACATTCTTGAACAAGACACTGATAAAGGAAAAAAAAGAACTGGTCTTCCTGAAGTAAACGACGTGAAAGTCCCAAAACAGTAGAAGACTGCAAGTGCAGTTACATCTGTGATAGTTCTTGTTAACGAGGTCAAGTGTAATTCCCTGTAAGTCATTAGGTTCATATGCTTTCACTTTAATTTTCTTGACATCAGTACCATGAAGTTTATAGCATCTTTTAACTTATTGTGTCCACAGTGGTCGTGGTTAACCGCTTTCCTGTCTGATAGTGTATTTCAATTGAGGTTTCAATACAAGGCTTTTTTTCCCTCAGGAGCTATCTGAGTCCCTCTTCACTCTCCACTTTCTGTATAGTTCAGGGAGGACATTATTTATTTATTAACATTTATTTACATGGTGCCAGCATACTGTGAAACACTTTGCCATTAGGTACAAACACAGCAATAAATCAAAACTGGTACTAACAATCAGACAGAGGTAAGATGGCCCTGCTCAAAATCGTATATGCTATAGCAAAATAAGAGTTTGATTCTTGGAGTTAATGCCAAAAAAATGCATTTAGTTCAGCTGATTGCAATGTGAAATTGTGCTTAGTGGGGCTATTGTTTTGGAGGTTACTATAGGAAGTGAAGAAATGTAAGCTTAAGAGGGTAAGAGTAATTGTGGTTCAGGAATTTGATAAGCTTGTCTAAAAAGATGTTGTGTGTTCAGAGACACCTTTAAATTTTAGAGGCTAGCGGAATGTATTGTATGGGAGAGAGAATTCCAGAGAGTGATTACAGCCAGAAAAAGTTCTGTAACCGGAATTGGGAGCAAGTGATTATTGCTGATGAGAGGTACAGATCTTGGGCAGAGTGAACGGATGAGTTGGGAGATATTTTGAGACAAGCAAAACAATGTATGTTAATTATATTTTTAATGGCCTTGTATGTTAGTAGAAGAATTTTACATTGGATTCAGTAAAATACTGGCAACCAATGTTGGGATTGAAGAACATTTGCCCAGGAAAGATTAGTCTAGCCACTGCATTCAAAAATGCACTGTAGGGGTGAATATCTGTTTAGGGGAAGACCAGTAAAAAAGAATTGCAGTGGCTAATGCAGACGATTCTGAATGCATGAATTAAACTTCTTGTGTGCTATACATGCATATTCTGGAGATGTTTCTCAGATGTATATAGCAGAATTTGGAAGCAGATTGGATGTGGAGAACAAAGTTGTAAGTCAAAGATGACAATTAGGGAGCGAGTGTGAGGGATAGGGTTTATTGTCGTGTGGTTTGTGAAAGGTGGCACTGAAAGAAGCTTAGTAGTTTCCAAGAGAAGTGGTATAGATATAGCATTCAGTCTCTGTGGAGTGTTGGGGATAAAACCCTGACTGAAGATGGTTCAGTAGATTGTGTAACAAATGGTAGTCTTCTGGCTTCCGGACAGGACAGGGCAGATGTCTTGTGCATGCTCCCCACTGGAGCCTAGTGTGGAACATCACCTTGGCCCTGTATTAGATTGGAGAAGCACTGCCACCCTGACTAGCCCCACTCATGGGAACCTGCAATTTTTCTTGTTGCCCGGCTACCACTACTACTACAGGCCGCTGCTCTGGCCTAATCACAGTGCCCTATTTACATAATCCTTCCTTGGATGCCCTCACATTACAGCTGATCCCTACCCTTGGAGTCGCACTTCAATAGTATTTTACCCCCACTCTTCGGCACTTCAATGGAAATTTTTGTCTCTTGGGATACTGGTTCTGCTCTGCATAACTTGGTTACCGGCTATACTACAGACCGTGACTTTGGCCTAACCACCGCCAGGCCCAATTCACCTCCTCCTCACCTGACTCCTTTGTTTGCCTCTGCTCTTTTCATCTTCTGGATCCTCCTCTCACCCTGACTGATGCAAACTGCCTGACACTTCTCCTTTGCTCTCCCTCCCGCTGCACTGGACACCATTCTGGAGCCCCTTGCTCCTCCTTATCCTTGTTACTGTGGTCCCAACTAGGCCTTGAGCCCCGGCTCTCAGCACCATTGCAAACCAGTCCTCTAGAACTGGCCACCAGACTGGGATAACCCACTGCCACTGGCCTTCTGACCCAATCTGCCAGATAGCTCACTGGCTACATTTTTCCTTCCACTCTGCCCCTGCAGCTCCACACTATGCTGCATCCTGTTTGTCATCATTTCCTGCCTGCTCTCCTTCATCTGGACTACCTGCGGGCCGCACACCTTATTCCACATATTTTATATTTTAACTTTTCTACTCCACATTCAGCTAATCTCTGCCCGGTGTCCTACCTGCCTACCTGCTCTCCTGTCTGTCTCCTGGATCTGACCATCTGCTGGCTGCATCATCAGCCTCATCTACTACTGGGGCCTGAACTTTCATCAGTTCCATGTAATCCTGGACTCTCCTGTTCTCCTGCATACTTACCCTCATGCCTGATCCTATCAGAACCCAACTGCCAGAACATACCAGATCTGTCTGAGCCTATAGACACTCATTGGTTCTGTACTCTCTATAGCATCACCCAAATGTTATTGCCTTGCATTTTTATTTAGTCTTTTATTTAGTTATATTATTTAGTTTTATTCACTTTGGTGCTCCTCGCCTCTGTCTCTGCACTCTGATCTCTCATCCTGTTTCTTCTGCCCCTGTTTCTTTTCTTCCCTTCCACTCTCCCTCTTCTCCTAAACTCTCATCATCCTCCTCGTTTTTGTCATATCCCCTCCCCTAGCCCTCTTCCCTGCCCCAATTTCAACTATCCCCCACACTCCAGCAACCCTGCTTATCTCATCCATATCTCCCCACTTCCCTCCCTCCCCTTCTCCTTTGCCCTCTGGAACTCTTGATCCATCCGCAATAAACTGCCCTCTATCCACAACCTCTTCATCTCCAACTCTCTAAACCTTTTTGCTATCACTGAAACCTGGCTCTCTACTACTGACACTGCTTCACCTGCGACTCTCTCCTATGGGGGCTTCCTTCACCCACTCCACCTGACCGTCCATGAAGTGGAGTGGGCCTCCTCCTACCCCATCTGTACATTTTGGGTCACTCCTACTGTGCTGTCCCTCTCTTATTGCTCCTTTGAAGTCCACTCTTTCCATCTCTATTCCCCCACCACCTCTGTGTCTTAGTCAACTATCACCCCCCTTCCCTTTTTCTTGGCAACTTTGCAGCCTGGCTTCCCCACTACCTTTCCTTGGACCTCCCCTCCATCATACTTGGTGATTTTAACATCCCTATTGATAACCCCACTGATCATACCTCCATTACAATTGTTACCCTTTTTTCCTCCTTTGGCCTCAGTCAGTGGACCTCTTCCCCCACCCACTGTCTTGGTCACTCCCTTGACCTTGTTTTCTCTCATTAATGTGCTCTCTCTGACTTCTCTAATTCCCCCTTCCCACTCTCTGACCACAATCTCCTTTCCTTCACACTGTCCTCTTCCACTGCTCCCCCAGCATAAATCGACACTCATTAGGTGCAATCTTGATGCTCTAGACCCTACTTCATTCTCCTCATCTCTCAAAACTCTCCTGTCCCCTCTTCCCATCCTGCTGTGCCCTGATCAGACGACCTTCCTAACAACCACTTCTTCACCACTTCCCTGGATGCTGTCGCCCCTGCCTCTCGTGTCTGTTGTCAACACTTGATACCCCAACCCTCACACTCCAGATTCACCCATTTCCTTAACAAATACACTTGTGCTGCATCTGGAGGAAATCTCGCTCCCTTTCTTCTTTCATTTCAAATTTATCCTCTCTCCTAGAGCTCCACCCTCTCCCTCCAAACAATCCTTCTATAATTCCCTCATTTCTTCTTAGTCCTCCAATGCCTGCTGCCTCTTTGCCATGTTCAACTCTCTCCTCTTCCCTCTTCTATCCCGCTCTCCCTCTCTACCAACTTTACCTCCTTTTTCTCCTTAAAAATTGAGGCAATCAGACTACATCTCCTCCTCACATCATTCTCCTGCCACCTTCATTGCTCCGCCTTCCTCCAACAACCAACCCTGTTGTTCCGTCCATCCTACTTCGGGAAAAGAAGTCCACTCCCTCATTCTTTCCTCTTCCCCGTCTACCTGTCACCTGTATCCCATCTGCTAGCTCTCCCCTGCTGCCTGCTCCTACCTTACACTCCTCTTCAACCTGTCACTCTCCACTGGCATCGTCCTCTCTTCCTTTTATCATGCCTTTATCTCTCCCATTCTCAAAAAAAGCAATCTTGACATCACCTCACTCTAAATTACTTGAGTGGGTTGTCTACAACTGCCTCACCAGGCACCTCTTGGCTAAATCCAGGGATCACTTCTCCCTGATCATCCTCCTGGACATCTCCGCGGCCTTTGACACCATGGGCCACGCCCTACTGCTGCAGACCCTTCTTTCTCTCTGCCTCACTGGCTCTGTTCACGCATGGTTCATCTCATACCTTGCCAGCCACTCCTTCACTGTATCCATTTCTGGTTCATCCTCCGCTCTCCCTCAGTGATCTGTTCTTGGACCTCTACTCTTTACGCTGTACACTATCTTCCCGGGTAATCTCATCACTTCCTTTGGTCTCCATTATCACCTTACACCAATGACAGTCATCATCATCATTCAACTCTACATCTCTTTTCCTGATTGCCCCCCCTCCTCTCTCATGTATCTAACTGCCTTTCCGCCATCTCCTCTTGGATGTCCTTATGTTTTCTCCAAATTAACACAGACAAAACCAAGCTTAATGCCTTCCTACCTTCTAGATCTCCATCCCATTTTGATCTCTCTATCACTGTCAACAACACCACAATCTCATCTGTTCCCCATCTTTGCTTCCTGGGTATCACCCTTAACTCCTCCCTCTCTTTTTCCCCCAACATTCAAACTCTTGCCCAATCTTGTCGCTTTCAAGTTCGTAACAGTGTCCAAATCCAGCCCTTTCTATCTCAGTATGCCACAAAAAACATTATCCATACACTCATCATTTCCTGTCTTGATTACTGTAACCTCACCGGCCTTCTCTGCTCCCACCTCGCCCCCCTTCATTCTATACTCATTGGAGCTGCAGGACTTATCTTCCTTCCTTTCCTTTATCGTCTGCCTCCCCTCTCTGCCTTGCCTTACATTGGCTCCACTTCCCCTACAGAATCCTTTTCAAACTACTCACCCTCACCTACAAGGCCCTTTCCCACTCCACTGTTTTACATTGTATGGTCCATTGTATACTGTACGACACTGCGGATATCTTGTGGCACCCTATAAATAAAGGATAATAATAATAATAATAATAATAATAATAATAATAATAATAATATAGAGCATTGTGATACTTTGTGATACTTCAACTGAAGTTTAGAGGAGGTGGACACTGAAGTGGTTTGATAGATAGTATGATAACTAGGCTAGGGAATGCAACATTTGTATTAAGTGATTAGTTAATAGTGCCAAATGTTGAAAATAGGTCAAGGAGAATTAGAAGTGGGTATTGTTTTTTTTTTATAAAGCAGTGGTGAAATTATCGACCACTTTAGTCAGTGCACTGTGGAGTGTTGGGGAAGAAACCCTGACTGAAAATGGCTCAGTAGATTGTGTGACAAACAAAAGTGTGTGTGGCTAGTGTAGGGACACCTCTCCAGAAGCTTGAAGGGGAATGGGAGTTGAAAGAATGAATAACATATAATTTGATTCAGAATTAGTTTTTGTGTGCTGGTAGCGGTCAACTCAGAGATGTCCCACACTGTTTGTCCTCCTGATTTTTGCTGCTATCAGCCTATGCTATGAATGCAGGTGCTGGAAACAATTTGGAGTGTCCTAGCTCAACTTTAAATTGTAGTGTATTAATAAGGGGTTATAGTTGTCTGATGAATATTAGTAAGAAGAGCAGCCATATTGTCCTAGTGAGTGGATATTCTGGTGTAGGACTACCAGATATGAATGAGCCTGTTTCCTTGCAGCCTCTCCAACATTGGGAGGAAATAGTGTCAAAGATTCTATGCTGTCTGGTTGGCACCAAATTCCACCTATAGTAGATTTTTCCTACATAGGAGTTGAGATGGAGGACTTATTGTGGACTACGTGTCCTCCTCTGGTGGCTTGCCTAAGTCTGCTTCCCAGATGTGTTGTGGGGTGGCGGGTTGTTTAGTGGTCACCAGAAGTTTAAAATTTTTTATGTCATATCCTATGTCACTGGGGGCTGCAGTAGCAAAGGGACTCAAATGGATTCAAGGGTTTCACTATATCAGGTTTGGGGAGGGTTGAAATATAGTGCTTTACCACACAGAACTCATTTTGTTGTTACATCTCCAGTAAGGTGCATTGGTTGTTCTCCAAAATGTCTACTATAATCCTAATACCTCTGTTGGGAGAAGAAGTATGATGAAGAGAAGCCCAGACAGAATTCAAAGTTAGAGGAGAGGGAAAGCATGGGTGGTTTTAAAGCACAGTCTGCAGTGGTCTCATATTTGTCAGGAAAAAAATTAATAACAGGGTGCATGGTCACCAATGCAAGTCTCCCTCTGGCTGGGACCCCCAGAAACATAGGCATAAGGGAAACCTTCTGCGCCTGAACAGGTCCTGTGGATTTAAAAGGTTTTGTATCTATAGGTAACATATATCCCCAAATATTGTATTTTATTGGTCCTCCAGGCAATGGTATAATTGAGAGTAGAGGGGAGAGTATGAGTAGGGGTAGGGCTTCGGTTTTGGAATAGTTAATCGTGTATCCCATACAGATGGCCATATAGAGAGATGATGTTATATAAGTTTGGGAGTAAGGTGTGGGGAGATGTGAGGAAGAGAAGGACATAATCAGCAATGAGATGTTGTAATCCTCCAAGCCCACTAAAACACTTTTTATATTTGGAGTTAATCATATTCTCGCTGCCAGAGGCTCGATGACAAGTGCAAATATCAGGGGACTATGGGGATACCACTGTCTGGTGCCATTAGTGTTTTTGAAAAGTTTCTGTTGAAACACCATTCAAGACACCCTGGTTGAAGGTGCTGAGAATAGAGCTTGAATCCCCTGTAGGTAGCATTGTTTTTCATTTAAACCATTCCTAATAGGCTGATGAGTCGAGTCTTGCCCCCCAGGCTAAAATTTGCCAGCCTTCCCCTGATAAAGGGCCAACTGATTCTGTCAAATGCTTTTTCTGTGTCGAGGGAAAGCACTAGTGATGGGAATTTTCAGGCATTAGTTGTTTGAATAAGATGAATCAATCTTCTGGTGTTGTCGACGTGTTTTTATGAGCTCTGCAAAGAGTTTTAACTTGTTCAGAGATATCATAGATTTTTTATGTTCTAACTCTCTCAGCATAAGTGGCGGCTCTGATTAGATTGCCTTGGCTTTGTCAGCAGTCCTATAAAAGCATGTGGGATTTTTTTGGATCCGAGTTGGTGTGGAAAATAGGGTATCGCTGGACCCTGGTACGACCGAGAAAGATCATATCAATTCTTACATAGGTATTGTGTAAGAGGAATAGTTAGAGTAATTCCTAGAGTCCTTTATACTCAGGGCATCAAACAGGAGGTGCTAAGTGAGGAGATCTGACAAGGGGGTAAATGTATCAAGGTCCGATTTTGCAAACCCAGCGATTTTATCGTGAGAGTTGAAACTCACAGATGTATGAAGCTGAGATTTCATGCACAATCGCCAGAGTTGTGCTTCTGTCAAAAGCGCTATTTGCAAAATCACCAGAGATCAAACTCCCGACTGTTTGCCACTGCAGCTATACAAGTCTCAAATGTATGAAGCTGCGAGTAAGCAAACTCAGGAGAGTTTGCTTTCAAACACGCCAGATACAACACGCTGCTTGCTAGCAGTGTGTTGTATAAACACACCACTGTTACACTGCTCTGTCAGTGTAAAAATGGTAAAGAATAGATTAAAGTAAAAAAAAAAAAAAAAAAAGGGTGGGGACCCCCTCTATTCCTGCTTAACCCTAGTGCTGCCTGACTACTGCTGGTTCCGTTAAAATTGGGAAATTTTTTTGCGTGGGGTCCCCCCGATTTTCACTTAACCAGCACTATTTAAACCGTCCAAATGTCCATGCGTGAAAAAGTCCAAAATCAAATTGTAGATCCAAATGTCCAGGCTTGCCCCAGTCCCCAAGTATTTATACCATACAAAGTCCTGGCTTATAATCTCTTCTTTGCTTCGTCCAAATACTTGGGGACTGGGGCAAGCCGGACTTTTGGAACTACAAATTTATTTGGGACATGCTGGTATGCTGGTGCTTGTAGTTATACAAGCAGCAGCATGGCCACACTATTTTGGGCAACCTGGCTGGCTGGGACTTGTAGTTTCACAAAACAAAATGGAGGCTGTTTATTTTTCTAACTATTTTTCGCCGGTATTACCCTACTACCCACAGCCCAGGGGTAGTAGGAAGAGCCCTAGTGCTATCAGCACTGGGCTGGGTGTCTCTAGGGGGGGGACCCGCTCATTTTTTTCGTTGGTCCCCACTCCCTAGGGAATCAAGCACAGCGCTGAACAGCCCTGGGTTGGTTAGTCATTATGGCAGGGGGACCCCTGCTGCGTGTCCCACTGCTATAGTGTCACCAACCCTGGCTGGTTTGCCTAGTGTTGGTTAAGTGAAAATCGGGGGGACCCCACGCAAAATTTTTCCCCGATTTTCACGGAACCAGCAGTAGTAAGGCAGCACTAGGGTTAAGCAGGAATAGAGGGGGGACCCCACACTTTTTTTTTTTTTTTTTTTTACTTTCATCTATTCTTTACAGTTTTGACAGCTGCCGGAAATCCGGCAGCTGTATGACAGGCAGTGGTAACAGTGATGTGTTTACAACTCGCTGCTACAACACCAGGAGAGTTAGCTAAACACGGGAGTGTTTACATCGCAGCAAATCGCCAGAGATGACCAGCGATTTTGAAGATCAGGGTCAAAATCGCAGCTTGATACATTTCAGTTTTTTTTAACTAAAATCGCGGGTTATAACCGCGACTTGCCGTGATTTTAACGCGCTGTCAAAATCAGACCTTGATAAATTTACCCCAAGGTAAATTTCTGGATGCTAATTGTTGGATAGATTTTGTTGGGGGTTTGGACCTGTCCAAGAGGCTGACTATTGAGTTGTTAAAATCCACAGCCATAAAAACTCTACCCATCCTATAAAGTGATAATATGTCACTCAGGGAGTGGAAGAAACATATACATTTACTAAGGTATAGGGAAAATTACTCAGTTTGCCTACCAAACTGATGAATCTCGCTTCTGGATCACATATATTATTGTAGGATCTGAAAGTGGAGGTGTTTGGTTATAAGGAAAGCTACACTTTTGTTTTTGAGTGAGGTTGCATGGGGTTGTGGTAGGAGTTAGTAAAAAGTATTGATATGAGTTCCTGGTATACAGAATAAAGTGGAGTGCCATTGGGGACAGTTTACATGTTTTGCATCAAATATTAAGAGTTTAAGAGATATCTGGTCATACAGAGAAAAGGTAATTGTGAGCGCCTAAGATTGGGGCCGCTGGGGTCTTGTAGAGGTAACTCAAGGACTGGGGCTTGGGAAACACATAAGGGGCAAAGGAGTGGAAAAGTTAATTAGGGATCACAACATTGCTTTTTAACAATACACCTGAGCTTCGCTTGGTGACCACTTTTTTCAACTGTTGTCTTCCACTGAAATCTTTTCTTTCTAAACTTTGTTAAACATCATGCATTCTTTCAATTTCTAACTACTCTTTAATAAACTATACTTATTAAGTTCTTATAGGATTTAAAAGTTATTTTCCTGTTAGATTATAAGCAGTCAGTAAAGAAGAAAATCTTTATTATTAGGGTATCCTATTCCATAAGAATATGCTAGTGTAGCAACAATACTATACTAGTTGGAAAAGTGACACAAAACAAAGTTGGTATTAAAATATTCAACACACTAACTCCCCTTTTCGTTTCTTTCTGATTGTCTAATATATTTCTTCCTGTTACATAAAGGACTGCCTGTTCCAGATTCAGTCAGAGACTGGTAATTTAAAAGACCAGCAGTCCAATCTGTGTCAACCTTTGGGTAGAGTGAGACGTGACTGAGACATCAGAGAGGTAGTGTGGTTCGTCTAGGATTCTTCTAATAAAAAGTGAAAGTTGTTAAGCTGTTGACACTTGGTGGGGAGGTGTTAATATTCACTGTACATAATTATGATAGTGTTGACAAAGAGCTGTCGTGATAATTCTGGGCTGAATGTGTTAATTTATTAATACATAACAGGAACTATGGATACACAAGATGGATACGTAGCACTCACACAACTGAGATGCTTTCTCCAGTTAAGTAATGGAAACAATTATGTTTTGCATTATCATGGTTATTTTTTTTTTTTTTAAATGTATATATAGTAATACTGGCTAGACTTTTTGTCATAAATGACTGTGTAATAATTGGATCAGAGTTTCATTGCCAGGTAGTGTCAGCAAAGTTTACAATTTACAATGTTTTTTTTTCCATTGCTTTGAGTACAGAATGATTGGCTGAAACACTTGTTATGTCTTGTAGATAGATTAACATGAAAAATGTTGTCCTATTGGGAGAAAAGTGCTATATAAATAGGAGCATCTTAATAAATAAAAATATAATAAAATATAATGCAACTGTGACAGGTTGGGCCTCCTATGCCACCCTGCCGCGTTGCTGGGGATCGACTGGGCTTGCTTTGCCTTCGTCCCCTTTCTTTATCCAAATTGCGCCCCTCTAAATGCAGTATTAGGGGCACTGCTGCCACCACTAGGCTCCTTCTGAGAAACTCTTGCTGCTAGTGTACCCCCTTGATGGGCGCCTGGGCTGGTACCCCTGACCTCTTTCTGTAGATTAGGGTTGTTGTGGATATTTCTCCCTGGCCTATCACACTGGCCAGAGCAGCAGGGAAGTGGTTATTAGACACTGGGTCCCAACCTCATAACAGCCGTATAATAGATTAGAGAGATCTAATCTGTAGGCCGCAGGAATTACAGCAGATAAGTAGGCATCAAAGCAGAATCCTTAAGCAGTGATGTTTATTAGCTCAAGAGGTCCTAAGAAGGACCATTTCACGCCAGTTTAAGGCACTAATGATCATCCAGAAGTACAGATGGAATAATACAAAATATGGTCAAACAGGACTCTTCTTATACATTTTTAGAGACCTAACATGTCTGATTCATGCAGTCTGCATATAAATCAGCCTGGAGGGGATGACACCTTTTTAAATTGTTGCTAGAGGCAGGTGTACTTCTCCCCTGCCCACAAGCTGCCAGGGAGAGGGGGACTCAGCCTCCTCTGGTGCCACTGAGTCTACCAATTTATCTTTAAATCTCCCATCCAAAAACACTGAATTGAGATCCAGGGAGAAGACAGCTGGATCTTGGTACAGCAGTCCCCAGCTGCCGCTATCTTGAGCTCTTTGAGTTCCAGTTTGAGTTTTAGCACCCTGGGGTTCCCAGCATGCCCTGCGTCATTTGAATCCAGGAGGCGCTGCTAAAAGTCCCCTCTGGCAGTCACGGAGCTGCAGCTGCTGGTGAGGTTAGACTCAGGGAGCCTACATCCCCGGATGGACCACCAGGGATTGGGGAACCCTCCTGGTACTACATTGTTTCCGGTCCCATGGATAGGGACTTGAGCTGCAGCAGGAAGCCCGCTAGGTAAATCCCAGATCGCAACTGGACCAGGACTGGTAGGCACATATTTTATAGAATTGTGCACACATTTAAAATACACATAGCTTAGCTATACATATTTTTTACACTCCCAGCACCTAGCGCCAGGGATTAACACTTACAGTGCTGCTGTGCCTATCGGGACCGCAGAATCCATACTTTACATTTATACACTTGTAAGATATAAACCTTTAAATATAAATGTTTTTACACTGCCCTCGGTGCCAGGGATTAACCTCTCTGAGGCTGCAGCGCCGGGCATCACACAGTTGAAAATGTACTTTACAGTTTTTAAATATTTTTGAACATTCATTTAGACATGCGGCGCCCATCGCCAGGGAATCAACTCCTCTGCGTCGAGTATTAACCTTCCCGGCGCTGGAGTACATTACATGTGCGGCTGCCAGACCTGGACCCAGCCACAGTAACATTTTAACCCTTGACATTTAAACGTCAATGTCTTCTTACTGGTGCTATTTAAATAGCACAAAAATGGGAATCAAGCAAGCAATATTTTGGAAAAAAGAGAATAATTCAAAATAATTATGGGGTGGTCCAAATGATAGTAAGCAGTAGTTCAAGGTGAAGTTTTTATTTCTGCAGATCAGTAAGCAAACCCATTTGTCTCTTCAATGACACCTAGACTGTAACAAAAAAAAATGACTTTGATACTGATAGTTAACACAGGACCACAGTGGCTGGGGATGGGGGCCACAATAATATTGTGGTGTTCACAATATTGTAACATTATACTTTTTACTCTTTGTGACAATCTTGGAGATATAAAGTTCAGTTCATTTAAAACAGATGTTGGGGTAAATGCAAACAATCCTCGGCTTCATCACAGACTCCTTTGTTCATCCTTATATTACATCTACAGAGTTAGATTTCACTTTGAACCTTTCTTTGACAAATGGACAAAAATTCAAAATGCTGAATAGAGATTATTTTGAGCAGCTGTTCTCTCAGCCTGTGTCACACAACAACTGGTGGTGCCTAAAAATAATCTTTATTAACAACAGCTAGGAATCTAGTCATGTTCGGCTGAAGGCAGCATCCACTCGTACCATGTAACACCCCTTTTCCTGCAACTTCATACAATTAAGCAACCAATCTTACTTTGCTGCTATCCGAACACTATGGAAGGCTATTAAGAGACAAGATTGTAAGAGCCGCAGTGCTGCAGAAGCAGCAGCATCACACCTCTAATCTGAAGGAATGAGCCTGCACACCAGTCATATTCCTCTCTTCCCAATGATGTAGGATTAATAGCCATGCATAGCAAATATACTACGTTGGCACATGCAGTGGCTATGGTTCAAGACACACATAAAGGTCTACGGTAACTTCAGAAGACAGGTGAAAATGAATAGAAAGCCTCTTCACTACCTTGGAATATAAGCTTCACTAAATAAATAATGCACTGAGGGGTGAATTGGATACCTGATGGAGGAATCTAAATAATGCACGTCTATACGCAAGAGTTTTAGCAGCAAAGAATGCAGACAACTGTACCAAGGCTATCGGGCAAGACTGAAGAATGTCTCACTATCATTTTATCAAATGCTGTGAGTACGTTACCATTTAAACCAGTGCCTTTTTCATGTGTTGGGTTCTTACAGATTATGATTTAGGATACATTAGAATGTTATGTTATAGGGGCTGGTGCACAGTGACTATTTGAGACAGTAGTGCTGGCCGCAGCAGGCAAAATCTTTGTCCCTGCACTATATGGTATAGTTGTAATAACTGTAAGCATTTTTGCCGCTGTGAGACGCAATAGCATATTTTTATGATAAATAATCAGGTTTTATGCTTTTTGCAAAATATCTTTAGGGCATATATTAAGTATCACTGTGTATATAAAAGATGCTACAATTTGTGTTGAAAAAATAAAAACACAATTATATAATACAGATGAGCAGCATTCGATACAGCTTGTCAGGGTTTATATTGAAACTCTGCAAATAATGTGACAGTCCATTTGCCCTAAGTGTTTTCTGTCAAGGTCATCCATAAGAATATCCCATTGCAAATTGTAATTCTTATAGATATTCATGAGAAATAAACGTAGTGCTGGATGGATAGCTTTTCCTCATTTGAAGAACCTGATGTAACCATCAGGATTTCTCCTTTTATAACCCTGGTATGATTAATTTCATCACATTTTGATGGTTCTTCTGTTGTCATAATTATTTAAATGTATTTGCTTATTCTGTAGAACTTGGTATAAAATAAAAGGTTATTATTGTTATATACTATATTGGAACAATGACATTGAAAGGAAGCAAAATAGCATCATGCATTCAGCTGTGTTTGATAGTAATTCTTGTCATGGTTAAGATCTGTGTGTTAGTTGTCGGTTCACATACACGAATCAGTTGCATGCACTAAATATTAAAATTTAATTTCAGTTGTAATGATGTATAATTGATGAGAGAAAAACGTGAACAATGAAAATTAATTTTTTAAGGAAGTTTGATTCAGTACTTGACACTCATATGATAATATTGACAATTCCCATATCTTTATTTTAGACATGTACAATGGTGCATATGAAAAAACTATAAGCTAAATTTTTGAACTTTAATGTTATACTTTATACTTTCATTGTTCACTGCAAACAAGTGGAATGATCAAATCCTGTATTAATAAAAGACACATGATAAATACTAATAGTACATCTGCATGTTGTCACCTCTTTATTTAGGAAGCCTTTAGAAAGGCAGTATAAGGATTGAATTGCTGTCACACAGGGCCTGATTATACAATAGGCTGTCTAGGCTGCAGCCTAGAGCGTGAGACTTTTTGGGGGTTGCAAAATAATTGTTATTCAAGTAGAAAAAAAACTGAAAGACAAATGTAGTAAGGTTTTAATCTTGATGAATTGCCATGATAAAGGCTGAAAACAAAGTCATCCTTGGACGTGTGCTTGAGGATAAGCAAGTAGAAGAGACAAGGATGGTGACAGGTGCAGACTCCACCTCTTCCACTTTCACCCTCTGTACTTCTCATTCATGCCTTCGTTCTGCTATAGATTTCTGATTATAATGGAACTGGAGCTGAGTTTTTAAAACATTGCAACATAAACATTGGTGGTGGGGGTGGTTTGTCAAAGAAAGTTGTTTTTTAAATTAAGGACGATTTAGTTTATACCTCCCTGTATTAGCCTGGTATGGAAGGCAAGGGAGCACTATGAGCGTATTATCCTAGGGCGGCATGAAACATTAATAAGGCCCTGCTATTACACTAGTGCTTATATGGTCTATAAGAACTATCAGTGTCACAGGCCGATTTATCAAGCGGACAAAAGCGAGATCCAGCAAACATGGGTGTTTTTGCTGGAGAAAGGGCCTATTCTTATCTATTAGAGGGTCACCGTCAGTGGTAGACCCCACAGGAGGTTAGATTCACTGGTCTTTTCAGGTGAAAGGTCGGAAGCTTAACAAGAAATGCGGTGGTACAACTGCCACTGCAATCCTTATTTTTTGTCATCTCAGGATGGCGATAGCAAAAATATTCATTGAAAACAATGTTTTATTATTTAAATAAAGTGTTTTTAAAATTTGTTTTAAGATTATTATTTTTTTATCAAGTGTTACCATTTATTTAAATATATGTGTCACGCCCCGGGCGTTCGGCTTCCATAATCGAAGCCCAGCGCACTTACCTGCTCCCTGCTGACCGCCATGCTCTGTCCCGGTCACCCGCCATCTTCTTTTCCGATCCACTTATTTCCTCTGCTGGCTCCTCATTGGCTGGCTAATTTGGCTCCAAACTTTAAAAGGCACTTTCTCCAGCTGCTCAGTGCCTGTTCTTTTAGTTACCTTCCCTAGGTTCTAGACGTGGCTCCTTTATCTCCTGCTGGATTTCTACCTCTCCTGGGATTCATCAGCTGTCCGCAGACTATTACATCTCCTATCTGCGCTCCACTATTCCAGTGGTAAACGTGCTATCTGCAGACTATTACAGCTCCTGTGTACGTTCCACCATTCCAGTGCTAAACCTGCTATCTGCAGACTATTACAGCTCCTGTGTACGTTCCACCATTCCAGTGCTAAACCTGCTATCTGCAGACTATTACAGCTCCTGTGTACGTTCCACATTCCCACTGGTAAACCTGCTGTTCTCAGACAGATTAATCTCAGTGACTTTCCCTATAGGTCTCGCCTGGTACTCCCAGTAAGGGCCGCGACCTGCGGTGCAGACGCAGCTAAGACCAAACCACCTTGCGGTGGTCCCTGGTGAACACCGTCTGCCCGTTGGATTCTGTGCCTTGCTGGAAGTAGTGCTAACTTGGGCAGACTAAGGATCCAAGTCTACAAAACCGTGACAATATGTATTTATTTTTATTGCTAACACTAAATCGAACTGAAAGCCCAATCTCACTCTGCATGCATAGTCCAGCTAGCCGGGTCATGCATGCGCAGATCCTTGGGCACTGGCCTGGCGAAGCGGTAAGTGTATTCTTACCACTCCTGGCCAGGTATCACTGGTCAGCAGAGTATCATATGTTATTAGTAAATTATAGTGATAGGTGGTTTTCTATCAATGTGATGAGTAGCATTGATATAAAAACAGCCCTTTTACCATTTTTTAGTAAATAGACTGCTTTGCGTGTCAGAAATTGACGTTTTTACTACCTGCTTTTGCAAGCTAATGCAAAGTTCACTGTGCGGATGCATTACCCACATTTGAATAGAGAATACAGTCCATATCAGTGATGTAGAATAAGGCCTGGATTACATTGTTATTTCAGCTATAATTAGGTGTCAAAATCAATTTAAATAAATTCCAAATATTATTTAATTGATCCCTTGAATCCTTTTCTGCTTATTTTCATTCTTAGACCAATTTCCTGCTCTAGATTTCTATGTGTTTTTATTTTTATTAACTTACAAACTTGCATAATCTAGTGTTACACAGTTAAAATCAGTATTACGCTATATTAGATCTACTTAGCTCCTTCCTATTCGGTGGATTGCACGTCAAAGACCAGAAACCTCCTATGGTCTAAAATAATAAAGAAACTCTCTTAAATTTTGAAGTTACTTCCTCATACTTAGAACAATCCCAGAAAAAAATATATGTCTATAACTTTACTCTAGGTCTGAGGCAGTTTAGACCATACTTGCCGACTTTCTTCAGCTCCCTTCCGGGAGCCAGCCAGTGGAGGGGGGCGTGAGGGGGGCGTGACGGCCAAAATCGCGGCATTCACCCAAACGCCGCGATTCACCGGGAATCGCGGCGTTTGGGAGCTAATTCTGCCCACTTCACTAGGAAGTGCCCCACTTCCTAGTGAAGTGGGCAGAATTCGGGAGATTGCCATACTCGCCCGGGAGTCCAGGAGACTCTCGCAAAATGCGGGAGTCTCCAGGACATTCCGGGAGAGTTGGCAAGTATGGTTTAGACCTCCTTTAGCTATCACTATAAGAGTTCAGATTTCAGTGCTGTGTGTATTGAACATGAACCCAACATAATAGTTCCTAGTTCTTGGCTGTCAGACATTGTGAGTTCAGCAATAATGGCACATGCTGGACTTAGCAGTTTCCATCATTGACTTGATGATTATACATTATACTTGAAAAGGAGGAGGTTAAGAGGTTAAATACTGATTTGTCCTTTTATCTGATTGATAAATGTATGTAAAGGATTAATACATGTAACAAGGATGTTGAACTGGTAGCACCTTGGTCATACATCATCCTTCAAGACCTCTGTTTGTACTGTATTCATGGGAATTTCCATAACTCTAATTGCAAAGCTTTTTCTTGTGCTCATAGACTACACGTAGCCCTACCAATAAACGCAACTGCCAATTTTTTTCTATTTTTTTTTAAAATGTATACAGTAATCCATATCTTTGTGGAAGAGTGTCGGTGTTATGTATAAAGGGGGCTATATGTTTGTATACGTTTATCTATATGATGCTATATGGTATACCAAATGTCTTCCATTATTATAAAATAATACATATTGGGAGCATGTATTAGAATTGTGGTACCTGATCCATTGCACTTAAATTGCATTAAGGTGTTGGGAGACATACAGCAACACAATGCAAGGTAACAAGTGCTCAAAATCATGCAAAAATGTCATTCCTTTTTATTTACTGCATAGCCCTAAAGGTGGCTTTGTGGGTAAGGGCTCCCAGTTTACAATATCTATAATATCAGGAAGGTGTAATATATAACACTGGCTGGGAATAGAGAAATACAGATTAACCCCTTCTTTCCTCCAATAGCTACTCTATCTTAGTAACATAAGTAATTCTACAACAGACTGCCAGGGCAGCTCCAAAATACTTCTTGCCCAAGGTTTTTATTTATCTCAAACCATTGCACTAACTTTGAAAGCCTGGATTGGTGTGTGGACGATCATCCCATCTATTATTATTATTATTATTTATTATTATTATTATTATTATTATTATTATCTGTTATTTATAAGGTGTCCCATTGGTCCACAGTACAGTACAGTAAAATAATAAATGACATAACAGTACAATACAATATAGGTATATCCAGTGATTGAAGTAGGGGTAGTTTGCCATACCGCCACTTCTCCCACTGCCTTCATTGTAAAACTATAAAATTCCATGCACTTACATTCCCATTACATTTTGCTTACCGCTACTTCTAAATTTCCACTTGCACCACTGGGCATAACAATACAATACACCAGCAACGAGATGCCGAAGCAGCAATGAGGTGCCAGCCTTTCACTATAACTTGAGGAAATATATATGACAAGTGAAGGAATGAGGGGCAGAATTGCACAAATTAGTGCAAGCTCAGCCTGTACCCAAGAGGATTGGTGGAACAAACAAAGCCAGAGATTGGGGAAAGGAGATAAAACACAGGTTTGCTTGTGGTATAGGTAATGAAAGGAGGACATGAGGGAAGAAAGCCCTGCTTGAGAGCTTGCAATCTAGATGGGAGAGGCAGACATATGGGTTACATAAAGGGGTGAGTCAGTTTGATGGATCAGTAGAAATAGGTTAGGATGGGTAGGTATGGATATGGATGGTAGGATGGTAGGTTTTGGTGAAGAAGTGAGAGCCTGTTTGAAGTCTTGGAGTGAGGGGAATAGCCTTATGGAGAGGTGGGGGCAGCACAGAAGAAGTGTTGGAGGTGGGAGTGAGAGGAAGATAAGAGTGAGGAGGAGAAGTGACTGTTGTTAGCAGAATGGAGATGCGGTTGGAGATGTTGGATGGAGAGGGTTTGGTGAAGGCTTATAGGTGAGGGTATGGAGTTTGAACTGAACTTTGTAGGGGAAAGGGAGCCAGTGTAGGAACTGGCAGAGAGGGTAGGCAGATGCAGAGCAACAAGAAAGAAAATAAGTCAAGCAGTGGGTTTGAGGATGGAAGGGTGAGGAGAGACAGGACAAAGAAAGGCCAGAGAGAAGGAGTTTGCAGTAGTCCAGGTGAGATATAACAAGCAAATGAATTATGGTTTTGGTTACATGTAGGGTGAGAAAGGGTCTGATCCTGGAGATGCTATGAATATGAAAGCGACATGATTGGAAGAGGGATTGAATTTTGGAAGTGAAAGAAATGAAGAAGTCGAGGATAACTCATAGGCAGCGGATTTTCAGGACAGATGAATGGGTTGTCAATGGATAGAGAAATGCAGGAAGGTGAGGGGACTCGGGAGAGTGGAAACATGATGAATTTAGTTTTAGGCATATTAAATTTAAGGAAGCACTGTGACATCCAAGAGAAAATAGCAGAAAGACAACTGTAGATGCGAGAGAGGAGGGGGTGGGGGATCGGGAGGAGTACTAGGTCTGGGTATCATCAGCATAGAGATGGTATTTAAGGCTGAAAGATCTGAAGAGATCGCCAAGGGATGAAGTGGAGGGGACTAAGAACAGAGCCTTGTGGGATGCAGACAGGTACAGAAAGTGTGTGTGGGGGGGGTTTATTGGTAAAGACAGAGAAGAAGAAGTTGCAAAGTTAGAAGGACAGCCAGGTAAGGATAGTATCAAGCAGGCCAAAGGAGTATATGATTTGTAGGAAGAGAGGGCGGGTCACAGTATCAAAAACAGAAAAAAGCTCAAGGAGGATGAGTAAAGAGAAATTGCCTCTGGATTTAGCAGCAAGATGATCATTATTGACATTGGTTGGGACAGTTTATGTGGAGGGCACATAAGCCAGATATACGTGGACCAAGGAGGAAGTGGGAGGAAAGGAAGGTTGTGTGATGGTTGTAGACCCACCCAAAGAGCTTGGAGGCAAAGGAGAGGAGAGAGTGCAATAGTTGGAGAGAGTGTCAGGGTGTCAGGAGTCTTTTAAAGATGGGAAAGATGAGGACATTCTTGAGCAAAGAGGGGAAGGTGTCTGATGAGAAGAACAGGTGGGAAAGATGGGGGTAGGGAGAAAAAAGCTTCATAGGAAGTGATGTCCTCATGGATGGAGTCAATTTTGGATGTGAAGCCAAGGGCAGAGAAATTAAATGGGAGTTGGTGGGCAGCAGGCCATGTGTGGGGAACAGCGGAGGTAACTGAAGTTAACAAAGGGACAACAAAAGTAAAAAGTCTTATTTGCCAAGAGAAGCTCACTATAGGAGGCACAAGTCTGATTAAGGAATCTTGGCTATAGGTGAGTGAATTTTTCAAGGGAATTGGATGTTGTTTTAAAGCCCCCCAAATGCAGCCCACAGCCAGATTATTGATGTCTGATCAGCATCTTGCTGCTGCTTAAGCCCTGGAAATCCAGTACCTGTAATTGTTAAATAAAGCACTACATCATTAAACACAAGTTCTGTCTCTGCTTCTAAATCACTATGGTATCGGGCTGTATGAAAACTTTGTCTTGCACCACTCGTTATGCATGCTGTATCACTGAAATGGATACTGTCTGCTATTATCACAGCCTGCATATTCATCTGTGCTCACAGCCTACATATTGAATTATACTTGTTTTGCTGCAGATGAGACCTTGTTTGTTATACAGCCTATTTAATTAATTGTCCTGCTTATTACAGCCTCCATATTATCATGTATACGAATTCTTGCTTATTCTACAGCTTACATATTGATTGGTGCTTACTACATATTCTATATGTCCATTGATGTTCCAGCCTACATACTGGTTTGTACTTATAACTCTACATATGGACTTCTTGTGCTATTTACCACAACCTACATAATACATTTATACATTTTACTGGATTAAACAATTGGGATCTTATTCAGAAAAAACTACCATGACCGAGGAAAAGAGAGTGTCAGTGTCAATGGCATCAAAGTTACACTTGTTTAGTGTAGCCTTGGGAGGGGAAGAGGTGAAGGGGGTAGGGAAAGACTAAAGGAAAGGAGATGATGGTCAGAGAGGTTGAATGGGGAGTTTGTGAAGTCTGAGATATCACAGAGATGTGTGAAGGTGAGAAAGACCATGGACAGATGCCAGAAAGATGATGAAAGAGAGAGACGTTTGCAATGAGCATGGTCAATGGGGATACAGCAAGGGTTATCTGGGAATTTGGGGCAGGGGGCGGTAGATGACCGCAAAGCTAAGGTGAACAGGGTAGAAAAGGCAAATGGCATGGACCTTAAGGCAGGAGAGTAAAAGAGAGGGCTTGGGGGCAGGCGATATGCACCAGAAGGTACAGTAGGGGGAGAGAAGGATCTCCAGGCCTAGGGTAGAGATAAAGAGACCACCAGAGGAGAAGGTGGTGGGAATGGTTGTGTCAGACAGAGAGATCCAAGATTTGTGATGGCAAAGGGGTTTAGGGAGTTAGAAAAGAAGAGGTTATGGTGGGTCATCAAATTCTGAGAGGCAGAGGGGAGAGGCATGAATGTGGTGCTCAGGAGAGAAGTAAAAGAGGGGTAAAGAGTGGGATGGGGCTTGATTTTTCACTCCACAGAACTCATTTCCACTGCTCCACAGTCCTGTGTTGGTGTGCATTATAACACTCCATCCGATGCTTGGCATTGGTCTTGGTATTGTGAGGCTTGCATGCAGCTGCTCGGCCATGGAAACCCATTCCATTACGCTCCTGCCACACAGTTTTTGTATTTACATTAATGCCAGTGGGAGTTCGTAACTCTTCAGCTATGGAATCAACAGAGCATTGGCTACTTTACGCACCAGGCGCCTTAGCAGTTGTTGACCCTGCTCTGTGATTTTACGTGGTCGTCCGATTCGTGGCTGAGTTGCTGTTCCTAACCGCTTCCACTTTCTAACAATATCACTTAGAGTTGACCGTGGAGTATCCAGTAGGGATGAATTTTCCTGAACCGTCTTATTGCAAAGGTGGCATCCTATCACAGTACCGTGCTTGAAGTCACTCAGGCAAATGGAGACTGCATGGCTAGATGCTTGATTTTATACACATCTGGCAACGGATCTGATCGAAACACCTCAATTCAAAAATTTACAGGTGTGGCCAAATACTTTTGTCCATACAGTATATTTCTAAAAAAAACTGACTTGCTAGATAAAAAGTGTCATGTTGTCCACCTGCTGCATCTGCTACCTGAGCAGACAACTGATTTATTGCCTCTCTTACACCTTGCACATCGTAGCCTTTAATAGTAATGTAGTTTATACTAGTTTAATCACTACAGGCTCCATCAACAATGTTAAAACCACTCCTCTATACTCTTCCATATCACAATAGTGGGATAAACATTGTAGATGTGGATGAGTTCATGTTGCCTACAAATGGTCTCAGTAGCCTTTTGTTCTATGGCTACAAACAGGGTCTTTTACTTTGGTAGCTGTTAAACATCTACCAGTTACATGACCACTGTGTGCAGCAGCACTGGAACTGTGCCATTTCTTCTGAGCATTGATCATAGCAGTATGTAAACATCCCTATGCTGCTCAAATCAGTCAACGACTCAGAAATTATGGAGTCCCAGGCCACTGCCACTGAAGTGCGGGTCACTTCAGCCACAACCACAGGTGCATAAAATCAAGCATACAGTAGTAGGTGCTGGAAAAACAAGTCTGAACCATGAAGGCCCCACCTTGCAAATAGCAGGATGTAAAGGAACTGCTGCTCACGTCTTGGTGCTAGTTGGTGGTTTAAATGTTGTGTCTAATATATATATATATATATATATATATATATATGAAACTTGAAAGTAAATAATTGATTTATTGAGAAGATATCAATGTTTCAATCCCATCATGTTGGTTGAATGATGATATTTTTTTTAATAAATCAATTATTCACTTGAGTGTAAGCCCCTTTTTCTTACAGCGGGCCCTGTCTGCCAAGGCATGCTGGTGCTTGTGGTTCTACGATAATCATCATCAGCACAAGTCCTGCACTTGAGATGAAGCAGCTGCAACAGATATTCCTCCTGCCAGGTGTATCTGCTTCTGTCTCCTCCCCTACATAGTACGTAAGATGTGCTCTTATTGTACTACAGCTATGCTGGCACCTCCCTACCCCCTCCTCATTCCACCTGTTTAAGCGTAGGGTGGCGCAACACAGACAGAGATAGATACATATGGATGCAGATTTATAGGGACGCTCTCTCTCTCGTATTATGAATAATAGACTTCTATATCCTGCTTTTATATGGCCATAGAGCTCCGTGGTCCTTATAATTTACAGTATGTAGTACATTTTCTCATAAATAATCAACAACGGAAAGGGCTAGAAATATTAGAAAGTTCTTGAATCAATAAAAAGATAAATAAATTATACATGAATGAATCATAACTGTTCAAACACTTTTTCAATGTGTTCATTAAAATTGTGTCAAATCATCATTATTGTAGGGAGCTGTGAATGCATAATCAAGTATCAAGTGCTGCTGCATAGACAATTTGGCACTTATATTACATTGGCTACAGAGGATTCACCATCATGATTTATTTTTACTAGCAAAATGAATATTTATACATGCTTGTAACAATATAGTCCATATAAGAAATAGAGACATTTCTCTTAAGGATATGAGCCAAGGTCAAAGGTTGGGTGGCAAAAATGAAATATCCATGGAGGAATTCGTGGAGCAGAGAGGGGATATGCACAGTGTCTGTATATTGTTTAACATTTATATCCATTTATGCATTACTCAGAATATTATCATAGAGCCATGTCTATAAATAACCAGATTTTCATTGCTCAAATTATTATTATTATTGGCATTAGTGCTTAAAATATTATAGCTGCATTCAACATTTATATAACTTATTTGCCCAAAATACACCAACATCATCCAACATATATCTGCAATGCCTGTGTGCAATGCTCCTGGCATCTGAAATAAAATTGCTGTTGCTGGAAAGAGGGCATTGGATACATGTTATTCTGAAAAATGAGGATAACTGCCTGTATTGAGAGGAATGTTGCTTATCCTAGAGAAGTTTACTACTGCAGCAAGTGCCTTGGCAGCTAGTCTTGCTCTTTCTCACGGTGGTAGTGACTTCTTATGCCATATGTACATTATGGGGGAGATTCAATTGCAGGTGATGTGGAGCGCAGACATCACCGCTATGTCTGGCTGTGCACATTGCCAGCAATTTTGTTAGGAATGTCCGCTCAATTTTCTGAGCATCTTTGTGGGGTGCAAGAAAAAATGAGCGAAGATTCTTACCATAACATCGCCGCAAAGTGTCTCCGCAGACATTCCGGATTTAATTTCCACCTGAGGGTTAACTACTCTCTGCAGGAAAAAGGTGCAAATTGTTATATATGTCAAGGAAATTCCTGTTTAGAGCTTGCATGCACTAATTGCAGGTACTTATGAAATGTGCAATTAGTTTATTGATAGTTTTTAATACAACTTGGGATAAAATTCTGTCTGTTTTCGTATTCACACTTTAGTTTTTAGTACATTTTCCTTTCAGCTGTGACCATTCAAAGATACCTCACGGCATCACAATTCACCATAAAAGCGTGCATTCCGACAACTCTACATGTACACTTTTTAACATTTTATAAATGAATGCAATGTAGTGACATCCAGTTTAATTAGGTTATCATGGAACATTAATAATTTATGTTGTTGTTAGAGTGTTTGTGTCATTTACAATCCTTTGGTGTTTGTCTACTAATAGAATACTGTCTTTCAGATAATGAATCAAATTAGAACGTTGTTTAAGGGGTTAGTGAACTTTTGAATAACTGTCTTTTGGTGTCCAATTCGTTTTTGCTGCAAACCCTCGAAAACATTCCATGTTTTTAAATATTTATATTCATATGTAAAAATATCAGTATTAAATAGTGTATGTTTCAAAAATTCTACATATAGGGGAATCCCTTCCACATCCCCTTTGTATAGATCAGCTATACTTTTAGCCCTTTTATTGAAGAAGATTAAACTCAAAGAATAATTTATATAAAAGAAAAACGTGGCTGCCCCCTTTAATAGTTTCCATTTGAACAATGAAAACATTTCTATATATTTGCCTGCCCACCATGATATCCCAGGAGGGGTTTCATACACCCTACACCAATACCATTGGCACTGGGTGTTTGACACCCCCAGTAATGTCATAGGAATGACGTTGTGGGAAGCAGGCACGTATAGCAGGCTCTTCACTACTCAGTTGGATCTTTATGGAAACCATTTCTAAACAGTAAATGGAAATGAGCTGTAGGATACACTGTACTAATTAGTATATCTCACCAACCTTACATGCCAAGTTATTGTTTCTTTTCTAGAATAACCATTAGATTGTAATTTCTTGAAATATATATTCTATAGCTTGGATGTTAATATTAGCGTTTACTTATATATAGCGCCAATCATATTATGCAGCACTGCACAGAGAATATGTAATCATTGTTATCAGTCCCTGCTCCATAGGATTAGATATGGCTTAGCATATATATTAGATAGGCTTAGCATCCATTTTGTCAGAAGCCAATTAACCTTCAGTTATGTTTGTGGACTACGGCAGTGGATCCCAAACGATCTCATTTTGAGGCACCCTTAAGGTCTCCATAATTCTTTCAAGGCACCCCTCAGCCAAAATAAATACCAAGTAGTCCCCCTCCTTGCTTACCACTGACCCATGCGCACAGTTTGGGAACCACTGGACTACGGGAAGAAACTGGAGCACCTGGAGGTGTCCTCTGGGTGTAAACATACAAACTCTTAGTGCCTAAATCATTAAGAAGAACAAGCCATCAAAAAGAGTAACTTTGCACCTTGGCAAAACCATTTGCATTTGAGGGGAAGGTAAATTTAAAATGTGGGGACAGATTTATTGTTGGGGTAGGGCATGTCCTTGATCAACTTTAAATTTCAGTGTAAAAATAAAGCTATCAAGTATTTGTGTGCTACATGAAAAAGCAGTCAGTGTTTTCTTAACGTGCAAAGTAATAAACTACCTTGCACCCCTTGCACTGTAACATGGTTTTTCCAGGAGTAAATTTACTCCATTTTGTTTTGCTTTGTTCTCCTTAATGACTCAGGCCCTTAATGTCTTGTTTATGTACTATTTTGACTTTTTAAAATGTTATGTGCTAAGTTGCTACAAGTAATATCATAGATTTTTAAATGTTAACAGTGCCATAAGTGACAAAACTTCAATAAAACATGGGCTCATATTTTCTTCAGTGCCGATTTACTCCTTAATGGTATATAAGCCCATATTTATTTGATTTAAGGAAGTCTCACCGAGCAGAATGCATATTCAGCCAAGTGTTCAGTGGGAACATATCAAATTATATAATGAGCTCTTTAATCATATGAAGAGAAAGTTGTCACTAAGTTTAAGTCCTTAGTGTTGTGCATTTTGTTTGTACTGTCTCTTTATTTTCTACTAAAAAAGACATAATTACTTATCATAATAACTATAATATTTCTTTTTACTTGAAAATACACTTATTACAATGCACATACATGCAAAATGAACATGCAGAAAAAATATTTACAGCAGCCATCCAACATAGGTGTTTTTTTTCTTTAAATAGCAAGTTAAGTACCTTTTAAGCATGCATTTTTCTTATCTATCTACTATAAATCATTATCTCCTTTTCAAAATCTCTCTGGAGGGACAACAAGTATGGTTGTCAGACACAGGCTCTCAGACTCATATAAAGGCAGAGGTGGAGAACGAGGGGGGGGGTGTAACAGTGAAAATGGAGCTGAGAAGGCATTTGAAGCCTCGCTTACCTACTCTCCCGAACGTATGTGAGACTCTTGAATGTCATAGAGTTCTCCCGGACTCCCAGGAGGGTAGCCCCTTTTCCTGAATGCTTTCCTCTCCTTCTATAGAGGGTGGGGATTTGCTTCATCGTGCCTCGCTGAACAGGTCCCAATGATGTGATTGCTTTATTGAGCAGTGGGGGAGAGAGGTGGAGCCATGATTACATAAATTGTATTGTCATGCCACCTGCACTTGCCCTTTGAACCTCCATTCTGGTATCTCCTGGAGGTGAGGTAGGAAAAATAGGCAAGTATGGCCTCTCTGCTCACTGCATGATGTGCCATTTGACTATGGTTGCCATGGTAGTCACATTACAGTGTGGAATGTCTGCCTAATTATAGATCATTAATAGCAGTCTAATGAAGCATCCAAGGAAAAGGGTAAATACCAAGCTGCTTCTTATAGCTATCCACAGTGATTTTTGTAAAAAATGAAAAAAAAAAACCACCTATTTTTTTCATGTGATTGTTGCTTTAATATCCAGTCATTTATTATGTACCTAATGCCTGTGAACATGTACTTACATGTGGTAGCCAGCAATAGAACACAATTTCGGAAGTCAGTTAGCTACATTAATACTCATCACATGCACTGCCTTCTAGGTATACATTGGGCACAGTAACCCCCAGTCTAATGATCAGGAGATGGAATAGAAGCCCAGTGGTGGTAAGGAAGGCAATCCACAGGAAGATTGACTAATAAAGAATGGTCCAACGTAGCCAGGTTTGGTACACAGTAAGTCTATAAGGAAATGGTTCAGGAAGAAGAGTAGTCAAGGATAAGCAGAGGGCGGTTCACAAGGGGTAATAGCTGTCAACTGGATGCAGCAACAGGAACACAAGATCACTGGCAGGAGCACAATAATCTGGCAAGGGAAACAGGAATAAGCCAGGCTTTTATAGGAAGTCAAGGGGAGGAGTCAGAACATGCTGGAACATCAGGAGAGCATTGACACTGGGCTACAGTACAGAGTGAAGGCAAGGAACTGTCCAGCAGCCAGAATAGCTCAGTCAGCAGAGCAGCAGACCACAGAAGCACAGGCCCTGGTTCGAATCCTGACTCCCAGCATGACAGTGCCACAGAATATAAGTACATATATTTATATTGTATTTAGTCCTTGCACTGCTGAAGTCCCTCCTCAGCGAGTACCGTTCATGGATAACTGGAACCATGCAAGGTACTGGCTGAGGAGGGACTTCAGCAGTGCAAGGACTAAATACAATATAAATATATGTACTTATATGCTCTCTGTAATAAAGGGCTCTCCTGAGATCTTGGGTGGCAAAATCCAGCTCTCAGGGAACAGACCTTCTATCCATTTCCCACTTATCCCAGGTCTGGACCTTCAACTTCTTTCATCTGACTCTGGCAGGGAAAATCATAAATCCTCACCTAGCTGTCTCTTGAGCTCCCTCCTGAGCGGTCATTGGGTATGGTCACACACCTTTTCAATATTGTGGGGCTGGATTGTAAACTGCTGGGTAATATGGATAATCAATTCACACAAATGTGAGTTGAATTAAACCTGGTTATAAAACAGTAGTAGGACGCATAAGAGTTAACAAAGCTACAGTGCATATATAATGACAAATTAAGTTGTTTTTCTGTTTCTTGACCAGTGTTGCTCAAGGTATATGAGGAAACATGTCTATAATGTTTTATGCATTGCAGCTTGTCTAAAAAGAAATGTGCCCTCCATTGTCAGTTATGGGAAACAGGGAAATTGTGGTGAGCAAGTCTGCACCAGATAAGATGTGACAAGGTCTATTTGGATTTATGCCTGTAACTGGGGGGATGTTGGGTGGTGTTGAGTGGTCCTGTCATATGGAGTGATATTATTGGTTTAAGTCTTATATGATGCTTGTATCTAGGTACTAGTTTTTGGTTTTAGGGCATAAAAGGCTTGCAATGTTAATATGTAATCACCATTGTTCTGCTTGAATTGAATGGTCTGTATTGCGCATACAAGAATAAACTGAGAATATACTGAAGAGACTTCGTCTTTGAATTATTCCTCAAAACTTCCATAACACCGGTCATGAACAGGTGTCACAACTAATATAACCGCATCGCCATCTAATCATTACATTTTACTCACCAGCTCCTTCTCCCCAGAGCCCTGGAGACTGCTCCATGCAGTGATGGGGGAGGGGGGGATTTAGTGATAGGTGACAATGTGCAGCATGTTGAAAGTAAAAAAAAAAAGAAGCGAGAGATCCTGAATGTGGATCTCTATTGTTAAAGGCACTGCAAGTGTGAATGGAAATATAAAATTCTATTCCACCTGGGATCTGTGGAGTGAAGGGGACGTATACTTATAGAGATGGATACATGGGATTTTATGTGTATGGCTGCCAGCATACCCAAACAGTTTAGGGCTGCCAGAGCTTGCTGGGATCAGTAGTGCAAAAGCAAAATATGCTAATATTATCAGAAAGGGGGTTGGGAGCAGCCCTAGTGCGCTCAGTATGGGGCTGTATTTTTCATTTGCGGGGGGAGCTTAACCATAACCCTAGGAAATTCATCCTGTGCTGAACAGGCTAAGGCTGGGTGACATTTTAACAGCTCTCTCCAGAATTTCACCAGCCCAGCCTGTCATAGATTAGTGCTGGCACTGTTTTTTGGGGGGATTTTTTTTTTGGGGGGGACGGTGTTCATCCCCCCAGTATCTGACACTACCGGTCCAACCTAACGAATGGTGGTAACACTTGGGAGAGGGGGAAGTCACACCATTTTGTTACAAAAATGTTTTATATATATTATTTTAACTATATAAAAATGCCTGTCATCTTTATCAAGATGATAATGATAGCTTCCGTCTCAAGCACTCACACTTGCTGTATATGCCGATTCGCACAGATCTTACGATCAGCATATACGTATAATTTCATGTTTTTGTGTGAACACATTGTGCATGTCTTTTGGGTGTTTATTTGATTTTTTTTTTTTATTTGATTTTTATTGTTATTCCACATAATACATAATTATATGCCATCATAAAGCTACATAAGAAAAAAAACTGTTGCTAAATATTATAAATGCTGAAATATTTACTTACAATATAATGCCGTCACTTTATTTTCTGTATTTTATAGATATATAGCTGTTTCATAACTGTATAATTTAATTGGCTAAGCATCCGGCTATGTATCAACATGTGATAACTAATCAGTTTTTCACTAACATTTAAACACATCATTCTTGGAGGAGTGAATGTGTGCTAAGTAAGATAATTGTTTATGTGCTAATAAGCGAAAAAGTTATATTTTTTGAGTATTTGCTACTAACTCTATATAAGCTTATACTGTAGTCACATAGCTAGAATTCTTCACTTTGATTGACTGTTTTTTTTATCTATTTACTTTTGCAATCATATATTAAGATAGTTTTCTCTTTAATTAGAAATTTTCATGAAACTTTTGCAATCATATGTAAACGGATCAGTGTAAAAGCATTGATTCATGCCTTGAAAAGTGATACATGAGAAATGTATCTATTCTTTTTAGGATAAGTGCAGTTTCTCATTGTCTCAAATTTTAACTGAAGTTCATCATTTATTATTTATTAGTTATGATATAACAAAAAGACAATTTAAAAATAATTTTCTCTCATGTAAACAGAGCCCTCTATACCCTTTGTTATGCTTGTGGACTTGTATATAATGTTTGCACACCGATTACTTTAATTTTACACAGGTACTTAAATGTAGGCCCTTCATAAATACTTAATGATAATACAAAGCTATAGTACAAACTGGATTATGTGCTGGTTATTAGAGATGAGCAGTTTGGATTTGAAGAAATCCAACAGATCCGAGTTTTCGGGTTCAAAATGAAAACGAGTAATGACTCAATTTCGCACGCCAATTTCGGATTTCAAAACGAGACAAAACGTCATTTCCAGAAAAACACGCAGTATATTTAGTGGAGAAAAACTGTGTTTTTGCTGTATGACTATTAGCAAAATAATCCCCCCAAAAAAAATCAATTTATGTCTTTTAAAATTTTAAGTTTTTCTAGTAAAAGTAATTTTGTGTGGGACAGTGACATCTGAATTAATTTTGAAAAAAACTGGGTGTTTGCGTGTGAGTGTCAATGTAGCTGTACACCCCAAAAGAATGCTATAGATTCTAATCTTTTCTATTTTTCAATACTTGTCAATTTTGAAAGGGTCATTCAGTGATATCTATGTTTAAAAAAGAGTGTTTTTGTGTGATGATCAACCCAGCTCTTTAGCCCCCCAAAAAACTATATATTCTAATCTTTTCTCTCATCCTTCCATTTAAAATCTGGCTCCCACCAATGTCTATGTTCTCGTATTTTCGAAACTCAGCTCCACTTTTTAAAATGGTCACAGCAATGTTTGTCACTCATTTATTTTTCATTAAAATCAGATCTATACAGCAGATTGGAGATATAAATGATTGTTAGTGGGAGTGAAGATGTGAAGGTGGAGGGGGCTGTTATGGCTGCACCTGTTGCCTACCTTGTTGTCTCTCCCACTTATCATCATGCACTTCTCCAAGGATGACTAATTGGGCCTGAGTCATTAAGAAGAGCAAAGCTAAAAAAAAAGGAGCAACTTTTCACCTTGTCAAAACCATGTTGCATTGGAGGTGGAGGAAAATTTAAAATGTGGGGACAGATTTATAGTTGGTATAGGGTATGTCCTAGATCAACTTTAAATTTCAGTGTAAAAATAAAGCTATCAAGTATTTGTGTGCTACATGAAAAAGCAGCCAGTATTTTCCTTACGTGCAAAGTAATAAACTAACTTGCACCCCTTGCATTGTAGCATGGTTTGTCCAGGATCAAATGTAATCCTTTTTTTTTTGCCTTGGTCTCCTTAATGACTTAGGCATTGTCTTTAAAATTGAATGTGGGAATATGTCAGGATAAAAACTTTTCTACATTTTTCTTTATTTTTTTCTTTTTACTTTGGAGAACAACTATTCTCTTGTAATGTAAAATGAATTTCAGTTTATGCTTCTACATATCTTAATTTGGAATCCCCAAAAATATTGCCTGGTTTAATAATAATAAAAAAGGTTAATATTCCCTGTATATACATGTATTTATTAGCTCAACAGTTTGGAATTTTATAACAAGACTGTTTTGATCATTTTAAGTGCAGAGACTTATTTCACAAATGTAGTACAAGAATATCCTATTTAGTTATCTCATAAACAGTATGATAAATTGCATTAATGGCATGATTAGAGTAGAATGTCTAAAGATAAGTTAAGAATGGTACTTCTACTTCCTGAGTCTTTGCTCTCTGGGAGCTGCCTTAATGATCTGTCTGGATGAGAGTGTGTTCTATATAATACAAAATAAAATGCCACTGTGGTGGAAAGATCTCTCTGAACAGGTGGATCATGTGGGATAAATTAGTTTGTTTGTCTGATGACACTTGAAGATCATGGTCAAAAGATCATCTCCTTGTTATGTAGTGCTGGAGCATGGGGAGTTGGTTTAAGGAATGCACACATACAGTACGAGGAGAAACAGGGTTAACAAATTACTATGAATACAATGGGGCATGGTAAAAGTCAAGATAAAGTTTCCACCTATGCAGTGACTGATAGGTGTTATGAATCACTGTGGGGGGATTTCAATTCCCCCAAAGTAGCGCAGCGTTAAACCTTTTACCGTTATTACAGTAAATTTAACCCGGCTATCTGCTCGCAGCTCAGGGAGTTGAAACTTAGGTAATAACAGTATTTAGGTGCACTATTACCGTAATAACGGTAATAGTGTGCAGGCCGCGTTACTTTTTCCCCCTATGGGGGAGAGTTCAAGTGTCCATGTTGCTGTAAAAAGTAACGCGGCCTGCACACTATTACCTTTAATACGGTAATAGTGCACTTAAATACTGTTTTTACTGTAGATTCAACACCGGCTTCAGGAAGTCGGGTTAAATTTACCAAAATAACGGTAATTGGTTTAACACTGCGCTACTTCGGGGGGAATTGAATTCCCCCCATGTGTCTTATTGAACATATGAAGCAGGAGTCAAAATTAGGTGAAATAATAGCAAAGTTTATAATGACAAACACATGTGATTACAGGTTAGAAGAACTCTTAAGGCTGTAGATTAATATTACAAATAATGTAATAAAAATAATAACGGCCTTAATAACATAGAAGCCAAAATCATTGAGGTGCAGATAAACTCAAACTTGAAATAATAATATGGAGCAGCAGGCTTACAGGTAAAAAGCAGGAAGGTGCAATGGGGAAATAGTCTGCAAGCTGCCAGGATCAGGAATCTGAAGAGATGCAGGAAAACGGAAAACAAAATGGTGGGAAACCTAAACAAAAGGATCAAGCTGGAGGTCAGAGCAACAATTAATACATAGGTGCAACCAAACAATTGCCAGCAATGCACAGTGCAAGGGCTAGGAATATAAATGAGGGAGGCAGTTGAAGGTGCAGGTAATAGGGTGAGAGAGGATGTTAACCCCTCACAGGTAAAAAGTCCACAACATCAGCACCTCTGCAGTGTTCTCCCAAGAAAATTTTACCAGCCGGGTTGCATTAAGAAGTAGTTTGGTTGGGGCAGTTGTAATACTTGGCAATAATATTGAAAAATGTTGGAGGGTACTGCCCACACCTGCCAGGACTGGTCAAACTGGTTGTCAGTAGTGTAACACACATTGCTGACTGTAGTGCTCACATAGTGCCTGTTCTAATAGGAGAAACAATGGTTTATTCTATTATAATGTTGGGCTCCAAGAGCCGGGTTGCTAGTAAAAACAGCTGGGTGGAACACCCAGGTAATAGGTGCTGGGAAGAACACTACTCTGGTGGAACAGATGAACTGCATGCACAATATATGTACAGGACACAGTTCTAACAATAAGTTAGCAACATTGCAAGAAACTGCTCAACAAACTTTGAACATAGTAAATAGGTTGACCAGTAATAATGCATTTTACTTGGCCAATACTGTACATGTTTAAGTGTTGATATACAAAGCAAGGTTTTTAAACATTAGTAGTTTAATTTTAGCTGTACATACATCTTTATGGAGAGGAGAGCTGTAGGTCTCTGATTCACCATACAGAATACTACAGCATATATTTTGACAGCAATGTGTGCCCTAAAATAATGAACTATGAAAGTCAGATGCCAGCAGTTCAAATGACTTCTACCGGTGAAGTTATATTGTGCTGAGTGTCTGAATCTATAGTCTTTACAATATGTTCAGTGACTGGTTGTCGATTATGACTGCTCACCAATTGTTTGTATCTGTGTGATTACTGATTTACTTTTTATGAAATTACTGATTTACTTTTTTGTTTTTATTGATTTGATTTGATCTAAATTATATAACAAAAGTTTTTTTTCCAGTAATTGGCTTTTTGATTGTAGTGTTATTTACTTATATCTAAAAGAAAATCATCCAAAGGATTCACTGAATTTCTCTGTTCCTAGGGTTACATTACATTTAAAGAGTAGGAAGGGAAAAAATGCAAGTAAAGAAAGGATGTATACTTGCATATGTTGAGTCAAGATGTGCTCAGCTCAAATCCATAGCATTTGTACCATGCTAACAAGTATGTGTACTTACGCCCCACAATAGCACAGAGATAGTGTACAGATAACACAAAGATGTAGTAAGTGCTACATTCGCATTACACTATTTGTATACAATATTATAATGTAATCAAGTGTCTTATACACAAGAGAGAACAGTGTCTTCACAGCTATAAATAAGTCTCATTCTGAATATAAAAATATAACTAAAAAAACAAATACATTGAATTGAATACAAGCATCTGTTATTTCCTACAGTAGTCCAAATTGAAGTGACAATTAAGTAATGTTAATAGATGGCTGCAGCTTGATAGAATGTACTTGTGACACTAATGGTTTAAGTACTGTCAGCTGGAGTGGTCAATATGCAATCAGACAATCAGAAGCAGCTAGATCAGGCATGTTCAACCTGCGGCCCTCCAGGTGTTGTGAAACTACAAGCCCCAGCATGCTTTGCCAGTAGACAACCTGTTGATAGCTGGAAGGGCATGCTGGGACTTGTAGTTTCACAACATCTGGAGGGCCGCAGGTTGGACAGGCCTGAGCTAGATAGTGCTGCACTAGTCCTCCAACACCTGCAAAAGGTGCACCTCCTAAAAAGCCCATGACGTAAGTGGCTCTCCAACTCTCATGGGACTTCCACAACAACTGGATACCCAAAGGTTTCCTACCCATACAGTAGTAGGTCATACAAACCCACTTAAGTCATTATAGGTTATAATTAGGGATGAGCGCGCTCGGATTTCTGAAATCCGAGCCCACCCGAACGTTGCGGATCCGAGTCGGATCCGAGACAGATCCGGGTATTGGCGCCAAATTCAAAAGTGAAACTGAGGCTCTGACTCATAATCCCGTTGTCGGATCTCGCGATACTCGGATCCTATAAATTCCCCGCTAGTCGCCGCCATCTTCACTCGGGCATTGATCAGGGTAGAGGGAGGGTGTGTTAGGTGGTCCTCTGTGCTGTTTAGTTCTGTGCTGTTTAGTTCTGTGCTGTTTAGTGCTGTGCTGTTTAGTGCTGTGCTGTGCTGTGCTGTGCTGTGTTCTGCAGTATCAGTCCAGTGGTGCTGTGTGCTGTGCTCTGTCCTTCTGAGGTCAGTGGTGCTGCTGGGTCCTGTGCTGTGTCCTGTTCAGTCCAGTGGTGCTGTGTCCTGTGCTCTGTGCTTCTAAGGGCATAGTTATTTCCCCAATATTCCCCTGTGTTTAAAAAAATAAAAAAAAGTTTTTTTTATAAAATACCAAAAACTACTTTAATATTTTTTAATTACCACAAAATTTTCACAACCAATCCTGCAGTATAAGCCCATTGGTACTGCAATATTACCAAGTTCACACATTCAGCAGTAAAAGTCCAGTGGTACTGCAATATTACAAAGTTTACACATTCTGCAGTATCAGTCCAGTGGTGCTGTGTCCTGTGCTCTGTCCTGCTGAGTTCCGTAGTGCTGCTGGGTCCTGTGCCGTGTCCTGTTCAGTCCAGTGGTGCTGTGTCCTGTGCTCTGTGCTTCTAAGGGCATAGTTATTTCCCCATTATTCCCAAGTTTGTAAAAAATAAAAAAAAAGTAAAAAAAAATAAAAAAATTAAAAAAAAAAAAAAATATATAATAATTATAACCAAATTTGCAAAACCAATCCAGCATTATAAGTCCATTGGTACTGCAATATTACCAAGTTCACACATTCAGCAGTAAAAGTCCAGTGGTACTGCAATATTACAAAGTTTACACATTCTGCAGTATCAGTCCAGTGGTGCTGTGTCCTGTGCTCTGTCCTGCTGAGTTCCGTAGTGCTGCTGGGTCCTGTGCCGTGTCCTGTTCAGTCCAGTGGTGCTGTGTCCTGTGCTCTGTGCTTCTAAGGGCATAGTTATTTCCCCATTATTCCCAAGTTTGTAAAAAATAAAAAAAAAGTAAAAAAAAATAAAAAATTAAAAAAAAAAAAAATATATATAATAATTATAACCAAATTTGCAAAACCAATCCAGCATTATAAGTCCATTGGTACTGCAATATTACCAAGTTCACACATTCAGCAGTAAAAGTCCAGTGGTACTGCAATATTACAAAGTTTACACATTCTGCAGTATCAGTCCAGTGGTGCTGTGTCCTGTGCTCTGTCCTGCTGAGTTCCGTAGTGCTGCTGGGTCCTGTGCCGTGTCCTGTTCAGTCCAGTGGTGCTGTGTCCTGTGCTCTGTGCTTCTAAGGGCATAGTTATTTCCCCATTATTCCCAAGTTTGTAAAAAATAAAAAAAAAGTAAAAAAAAATAAAAAATTTAAAAAAAAAAAAATATATATAATAATTATAACCAAATTTGCAAAACCAATCCAGCATTATAAGTCCATTGGTACTGCAATATTACCAAGTTCACACATTCTGCAGTATCTTGTGCTACATATAATGGAGACCAAAAATTTGGAGGATAAAGTAGGGAAAGATCAAGACCCACTTCCTCCTAATGCTGAAGCTGCTGCCACTAGTCATGACATAGACGATGAAATGCCATCAACGTCGTCTTCCAAGCCCGATGCCCAATCTCGTAGTACCGGGCATGTAAAATCCAAAAAGCCCAAGTTAAGAAAAAGTAGCAAAAAGAGAAACTTAAAATCATCTGAGGAGAAACGTAAAGTTGCCAATATGCCATTTACGACACGGAGTGGCAAGGAACGGCTTAGGCCCTGGCCCGTGTTCATGACTAGTGGTTCAGCTTCACCCACGGATCTTAGCCCTCCTCCTCCTCCCCCCCCCTACAAAAAATTGAAGAGAGTTATGCTGTCAGCAACAAAACAGCAAACAACTCTGCCTTCTAAAGAGAAATTATCACAAATCCCCAAGGCGAGTCCAAGCGTGTTGGTGGTTGTCAAGCCTGACCTTCCCATCACTGTACGGGAAGAGGTGGCTCGGGAGGAGGCTATTGATGATGTAGCTGGCGCTGTGGAGGAACTTGATGATGAGGATGGTGATGTGGTTATTGTAAATGAGGCACCAGGGGGGGAAACAGCTGATGTCCATGGGATGAAAAAGCCCATCGTCATGCCTGGTCAGAAGACCAAAAAATGCACCTCTTCGGTCTGGAGTTATTTTTATCCAAATCCAGACAACCAATGTATGGCAATATGTAGCTTATGTAAAGCTCAAATAAGCAGGGGTAAGGATCTTGCCCACCTAGGAACATCCTCCCTTATACGTCACCTGAATAACCTTCATAGTTCAGTGGTTAGTTCAGGAACTGGGGCTAGGACCCTCATCGGTACAGGGACACCTAAATCCCGTGGTCCAGTTGGATACACACCAGCAACACCCTCCTCGTCAACTTCCTCCACAATCTCCATCAGATTCAGTCCTGCAGCCCAAGTCACCAGCCAGACTGAGTCCTCCTCAATACGGGATTCATCCGAGGAATCCTGCAGCGGTACGCCTACTACTGCCACTGCTGCTGTTGCTGCTGTTAGTCGGTCATCTTCCCAGAGGGGAAGTCGTAAGACCGCTAAGTCTTTCACCAAACAATTGACCGTCCAACAGTCGTTTGCCATGACCACCAAATACGATAGTAGTCACCCTATTGCAAAGCGTATAACTGCGGCTGTAACTGCAATGTTGGTGTTAGACGTGCGCCCGGTGTCCGCCATCAGTGGAGTGGGATTTAGAGGGTTGATGGAGGTATTGTGGCCCCGGTATCAAGTTGGGTACCGGGGCCACCCCACTACGCAGTCCAGATACTTGTTTGGTGGAATTCTGACACGTGGAGGGTGTATTTATTTTATTGTGGCCCCGGTATCAAGTTGGGTACCGGGGCCACCCCACTACGCAGTCCAGATACTTGTTTGGTGGAATTCTGACACGTGGAGGGTGTATTTATTTTATTGTGGCCCCGGTATCAAGTTGGGTACCGGGGCCACCCCACTACGCAGTCCAGATACTTGTTTGGTGGAATTCTGACACGTGGAGGGTGTATTTATTTTATTGTGGCCCCGGTATCAAGTTGGGTACCGGGGCCACCCCACTACGCAGTCCAGATACTTGTTTGGTGGAATTCTGACACGTGGAGGGTGTATTTATTTTATTGTGGCCCCGGTATCAAGTTGGGTACCGGGGCCACCCCACTACGCAGTCCAGATACTTGTTTGGTGGAATTCTGACACGTGGAGGGTGTATTTATTTTATTGTGGCCCCGGTATCAAGTTGGGTACCGGGGCCACCCCACTACGCAGTCCAGATACTTGTTTGGTGGAATTCTGACACGTGGAGGGTGTATTTATTTTATTGTGGCCCCGGTATCAAGTTGGGTACCGGGGCCACCCCACTACGCAGTCCAGATACTTGTTTGGTGGAATTCTGACACGTGGAGGGTGTATTTATTTTATTGTGGCCCCGGTACCAAATTGTGTACCGGGGCCACCACACTACGCAGTCAAGATAGATAGATGCGTATCATAGATAAAGTACATTCAGTGGTGTGGGGCAAATTGAAAAATATTCAAAATGCACTGACATTATCAAAAACAAGAGGTTGTCACATGCTAAAACTCCAACATGTATATGATGGAGAGGATGGAGGAGCAGCCGTATGTGTAGTGTAATGCAGACCTGTTGAAGGTTTTTTATATATTTTATTGTGGTGCCCAGTGCCCACTCCTCTACGCAGTCCAGGTACATTTATTGGTGCGAATCAAACAAGTTGATGGTTTTCTTATTATATATATTGTGGTGACCCACTCCTCTACGCAGTCCAGGTACATTTATTGGTGCGAATCAAACAAGTTGATGGTTTTCTTATTATATATATTGTGGTGACCCACTCCTCTACGCAGTCCAGGTACATTTATTGGTGCGATTCATAAAAGTTCAGGGTTTTTAAGATATTGTGGTGACCCACTCCTCTACGCAGTCCAGGTACATTTATTGGTGCGATTCATAAAAGTTCAGGGTTTTTAATATATTGTGGTGACCCACTCCTCTACGCAGTCCAGGTACATTTATTGGTGCGAATCAAACAAGTTGATGGTTTTCTTATTATATATATTGTGGTGACCCACTCCTCTACGCAGTCCAGGTACATTTATTGGTGCGATTCATAAAAGTTCAGGGTTTTTAAGATATTGTGGTGACCCACTCCTCTACGCAGTCCAGGTACATTTATTGGTGCGAATCAAACAAGTTGATGGTTTTCTTATTATATATATTGTGGTGACCCACTCCTCTACGCAGTCCAGGTACATTTATTGGTGCGATTCATAAAAGTTCAGGGTTTTTAATATATTGTGGTGACCCACTCCTCTACGCAGTCCAGGTACATTTATTGGTGCGAATCAAACCAGTTGATGGTTTTCTTATTATATATATTGTGGTGACCCACTCCTCTACGCAGTCCAGGTACATTTATTGGTGCGATTCATAAAAGTTCAGGGTTTTTAATATATTGTGGTGACCCACTCCTCTACGCAGTCCAGGTACATTTATTGGTGCGAATCAAACAAGTTGATGGTTTTCTTATTATATATATTGTGGTGACCCACTCCTCTACGCAGTCCAGGTACATTTATTGGTGCGATTCATAAAAGTTCAGGGTTTTTAAGATATTGTGGTGACCCACTCCTCTACGCAGTCCAGGTACATTTATTGGTGCGAATCAAACAAGTTGATGGTTTTCTTATTATATATATTGTGGTGACCCACTCCTCTACGCAGTCCAGGTACATTTATTGGTGCGATTCATAAAAGTTCAGGGTTTTTAATATATTGTGGTGACCCACTCCTCTACGCAGTCCAGGTACATTTATTGGTGCGAATCAAACCAGTTGATGGTTTTCTTATTATATATATTGTGGTGACCCACTCCTCTACGCAGTCCAGGTACATTTATTGGTGCGATTCATAAAAGTTCAGGGTTTTTAATATATTGTGGTGACCCACTCCTCTACGCAGTCCAGGTACATTTATTGGTGCGAATCAAACAAGTTGATGGTTTTCTTATTATATATATTGTGGTGACCCACTCCTCTACGCAGTCCAGGTACATTTATTGGTGCGATTCATAAAAGTTCAGGGTTTTTAAGATATTGTGGTGACCCACTCCTCTACGCAGTCCAGGTACATTTATTGGTGCGAATCAAACAAGTTGATGGTTTTCTTATTATATATATTGTGGTGACCCACTCCTCTACGCAGTCCAGGTACATTTATTGGTGCGATTCATAAAAGTTCAGGGTTTTTAATATATTGTGGTGACCCACTCCTCTACGCAGTCCAGGTACATTTATTGGTGCGAATCAAACCAGTTGATGGTTTTCTTATTATATATATTGTGGTGACCCACTCCTCTACGCAGTCCAGGTACATTTATTGGTGCGATTCATAAAAGTTCAGGGTTTTTAATATATTGTGGTGACCCACTCCTCTACGCAGTCCAGGTACAATTATTGGTGCGAATCATAAAAGTTCAGGGTTTTTAATATATATTGTGGTGACCCACTCCTCTACGCAGTCCAGAAAGATACCTTGTTGCAACGTTTTGGACTAATAACTATATTGTGAGGTGTTCAGAATACACTGTAAATTAGTGGAAATGCTTGTTATTGAATGTTATTGAGGTTAATAATAGCCTAGGAGTGAAAATAAGCCCAAAAACTTGATTTTTAAACTTTTTATGTTTTTTTCAAAAAAAATCCGAATCCAATACCTTAAATCCGAACCGAGACCTTTCGTCAAGTGTTTTGCGAGACAAATCCGAACCTCAAAAATAACGAAAATCCGGATCCAAAACACAAAACACGAGACCTCAAAAGTCGCCGGTGCACATCCCTAGTTATAATGATAATTTTAAATACAGCTATGTAATATGTTTTATGCATCAGTATTCTGACAGGTTTGGTGCAAAATGTTGACATTCAGAATGTTGATACCATGATGTTGACATTCAGCATGTCGACATGTTATAACGTCGACAGTTACAATGTCGACGTAAAGGTTTAGATTTAAAGCGTCAATACCACCGACAATACCTTGTAAAAAAAACAGAAGTAAATAAAAAAAAAAAAGCTTGCCCCTCCCCCCCTAAACAGCTAATCCAACCCTAGTGCTGCCAGACTAGGCTGGTACTAGTAAAATCGGGGTCCCCAGCAATAATGACAAGTCAGCATAGGGCTGGATTCCCTAGGGAGATTGGTTCCGTAAAATAAAAATGCGGAACCTCCTCCCTAGTGGTACCCAGCATCGTGCTTAAAGCACAAGGGCTCCTGACACACCCCTGGGCAGTGGGTGTGGATTAATAGTAATTATAATAATGTAAAATACCATTTCATCCTTGGTGAACTACAGGTCCCAGCATGGCCAGGCTGCCATTAACTGTCTGAGCATGCTAGCGCTTGTAGAACTATAAGTACCAGCATACCCATGGCTGTCAGTGCATGCTGGCACTTGAGGAACCAGAAGTGTCAGCATTTCTGTCACCCTTGGCCCACTGGGACCTGTAGTGCACCAAAGAAAAATGAAATAACACCCCTACGCAAACCCTCATTTACCATCTTTATATACTCACCAGCATCCACGGGTCTTTAGCTGTCATATATCCAAATGATTGGCAAAACAAAAAAACAATTACACAATGCTAAACTAGCTCCCTGCACAAACTGAACTCTTAGCCGCACTGGTTCTATTTATAACATGGGGATTTCCCACGGCTGCTTGAGTTTAACCCATAGAAATTCCCCAATTATATTATATTTCCTTGTTTTTGTTTTTTTACTGTATTGCAGGTGTTATTACTGGTCAACAGCGCCGGCGATACTGCTGGTTTAAATCTAACCCTTTATCTCGACATTATAACTGGCGACTATACAATCTGCCAACATTTTCATTGTCAACTACATCCCATTCTGACCATATGAAATGTAAAACTTGACTAGCAATATATTAAACTTACTAGTATTTCTCTCTTATCTCTTGTTTCTCTCAAAGGCTGTTTCCAACTTTGTAATGTTTTTCGATCACATGACATGGAAATTGACCAGTGTTTGCTCGAGACTCTTCCTTTGGGCCAGCGCCAACGTCTCGTGAGGCGTATGCGCTGTGACCAAATCAAGGCTTATTACGAGCGGGAAAAAGCTCTTCAAAAACAAGATGGCAGCAAAAGAAGAAGCAAACAAAGGAAAAGCTACAAAGTAAATTTCCAGCTTTCTGACAAGATACAAGATGCAATAATCCACCAGGATGACAAAGAAGGTAAGAGGAATAACACATTTAAGACAGCACAAGTGAGAAACCAAGTGATTATACATTGTGCAAAGAGTTCCGCACAACGCCCAATCATTATGGCAGAACAATAGGTGAATAAAAGAAAATATTATGTTGTCTTATTAGTTGATGGATATGTTGTTTTTCTAATGTAGTCATTTGTTGTCACAAGCAAACCAGAGGAGCGGCAATTCACTCACATGCATGCAAGCATATCCAAACTGATATAGGAGGAGGAGGGAACGTTTTCATTTTGGTACTCATATAGCTATTACTTTCTTACAGTTGCAAAGTTGCCAGCAGTACTTAATTTCTATTTTGGTCCCATATTGACAGTCTGCATAAAACAATTCCTGTTGTTTTCTGTATTGAATGCAATTCTCATTCATACTCTGGGCTTAACATCTTTATAACGTATCACAAATGACATGCTGAGATGATCTTGCTCAGCAGTAGGGATGAGCATGGTTGCTGCGAGTTTGGTGGCGGAACAGGTTATTTCTCAGGGGTGGGAAGTTACGCTTTTGCTTTGTTGTTCCATACTGCATCTGTAAATTAGCATTTTAATGGACTGTATAGTCTATAAATAGAGCTGGGACATTGACATGGTGGTTGGGATAGGACTCGGAACACGTATGGTCAAATGCATTCAACATGCAAAATTTCACTGCTAAATGTGGAACAAAGTGAATACTTCGGCTAACTGTTTTGAAAATTTTGCTCATCTGTACCCAGCGCCAAAGGGCCTGTAAAATATTATAAAATGTTGGCAACAATGCAATGCAATTTTGTTGGAGCATCTTCCTCACAATCTGACCCTGTATCCCACTTTTCATATATCTTTACATTCTGTACCTCACTTTTTCCTATATACTCCATATGCAAATATTAAGTTTCCATAAGTCTCAGCAGGGCTTCTAAAGTCTCTCTCTCTCTCTTTCTCCGTATGTGTATATATATATATATATATATTATATATAGATAAATAGATATTGTTGTGCTTTGTTTTAGTTATAGATTTGTATAACAAGATGGTTTTTATATGAATTTGTGCTGAAGTCTGCTGAGGTTTGTGCATATATACACTATGTGGACAAAAATATTCAGACGCTTGACTAATACACCAACAGGGACTGTAATGACATTATATTCAAATCATATATATTAATATGGAGTTGGTCCCCCTTTTGCAGCGATAACAGCTTCAAATCTTCTTGGAAGGCTTTCTACAAGATGTTGGAGTGTTTCTGTGGGAATTTGTACCCATTCATGTAGAGTATTTATGAGGTCAGGCATTGATGTTGGACGAGAAGGCCTGGCTCACAATCTCTGTTCCAGTTCATCCCACAGGTGTTCAATGTGGTTAAGGTCAGGGCTCTATGTGGGCCAGTCAAGTTCTTCCATACCGAACTCATCAAACTATGTCTTTGTAGTCCTTGCAGTCATGTTGTGTCACATGGCGGTCCTTCGGCTTCCATAACCGAGGACCGACACGCTCATCTGTCCCTCACTGTTCTGGCTGCTGGCGTCCTGACTCTGGCTCTGCACATGCGCAAACTCTATCCTTTATGTCCTCTGCATGCTCCTAATTGGTTAACCATTCTGGCTCCAAATTTTAAAAGGCACTTCTTCCTTCTCCTCAGTGCCTGTTGATCGTGATACCTGCCTGGTTATAGACTTACCGTCTTGCTCCCTGTGTGTTCCATTTTGGTCTTCAGTGCTCCACCTGTCTCTGCTGTGCCGCTGGCTGAGAGCTTATGCTCCAACTGTCTCCACTGTGCCACTGGCTAAAGAGCTTACGCTCCACCTGTCTCCGCTGGGCCGCTGGCTAAGAGCTTACGCTCCAATTGTCTCCACTGTGCCGCTGGCTAAAGAGCTTACGCTCCAACTGTCTCTGCTGTGCCGCTGGCTAAATAGCGTGCGCTCCACCTGTCTCCGCTGTGCCGCTGGCTAAAGACCTTACGCTCCACCTGTCTCCGCTGTGCCGCTGGCTAAAGATCTTATGCTCTATCTGACTCCGCTGTGCCACTGGCTAAAGAGCTTACGCTCCACCTGACTCCACTGTGCCGCTGGCCAAAGAGCGTACGCTTCACCTATCTCCGTTGTGCTGTTGGCTAAAGAGCTCACGCTCCATCTGTGTTCCCTCTGCCGCAGGCCGAAGAGCATATTCCTTATTGTGCCACTGGCCACAAGAGCGTTCATCTCCCTCTTCCATATTGCTGGTCTTAAGATCTCTTGCATCTCCATTTCTCAACACTATTCTCCACAGGAGCTTATGCCACGTCATTCAGTTACATCATTGTCTACAGGGCTTGTTCTCCACTTCCTCTGCGGTATCTTTTCTTTCTCACTCAGTTTATTCCCCTTAAGGGTCTCGTCTGACACTCCTGATAAGGGCCGCAACCTGCGGGCGGACACAGCTAAGATCAAACCACCTTGCGGTGGTCCCTGGTGAAAACCGTTCATTCATTAGACTCCGCACCTTGCTAGGAGTAGCGTCAAGTTGGGCAGATCAAAAAATCCAATTTACCAAACCGTGACATATTGAAATAGAAAAAAGCCTTCTCTCAAACTGTTGCCACAAAGTTGGAAGCAAAATGACTTGGTATGCTGAAGCATTAAGATTGCCCTTCACTGGAAATAAGGGGCCTAGCCCAAACCCTAAAAGCAGCCCCATACCATTATCCCCTTCCACCAAACTTCACAGTTGGCATAATGCAGTCAGGCAGGTATCGTTCTCCTGGCATCCGCCAAATTCCGGACTCGACCATCTGACTGTCAAATAGAGAAGCGTGATTCGTCACTCCACAGAACACATTTCCATTGCTCCACAGTCCAGTGTCTGTGTGCTTTACACCACTCCATCCAAAGCTTGGCATTGGTCTTGGTGATGTGAGGCTTGCAATTAACTGCTTGGCCATGGAAACCCACGTCATTAAGCTCCTGCCACACAGTTTATTTGCTTACATTAAAGCCAGTGGAAGGTCGGAACTCTTCAGCTATGGATTGGCGACTTTTGCTCTCCATGCGCCTTAGCAGTTGTTGACCCCGCTCTGTGACTTCACGTGATCTTCCACTTCGTGGCTGAGTTGCTGTTGTTCCTAATTGCTTCCACTTTTTAATAATATCAGTTGACTATGGAATATCCAGCAGGGATGAAATTTCCCAAACGGTCTTATTGCAAAGGTGGCATCCTATCACAGTACTACGTTTGAAGTCACTGAGCTCTTCATAATGGCCCATTTTGTATCACAAAAGTTTGCGAATGGAGACTGCATGGCTAGGTGCTTGATTTTATACACCTCTGGCAACAGGTCTGATTGAAACACCTCAATTCAATAATTAACAGGTGTGGCCAAATACTTTTGTCCATATTGTGTAGATATCAAAGGGAAAGTGCAAACTATTAAAATAAGGCAAGTAGGAGAAATACATGTCTACATTTCTTGAAAAGTTTACTTTTAAAATTATTTATTTATGTTGACAAACGCAGTATAGCAGTTATTAATCATTCTGCACTTTAGCCTTAGTCTAATCAGAAAATATTGACTTTCAGTAGCCAATGCCTGTGCTTTGATGGATAAACTGATATGTGTTTAAAATGATGCCTGTAGTCATAAAAATAAATGTACATATTTTTATTCATGTTATATAAAATTGCAGTATTGCAGTTACTAAAGGATGGTGCTGATCCCCACACTCTTACCACTTCAGGAGGATGTCTACTTCATCTGGTAAGTTTGTTTTTCAGGAATTGTAAAAAGGATTGTACATACATTTTCTTATGCAAGAATGTAAGAGGTTATTCACAGTGGGCAAACGCCCATTCTACATCATTAAAGCTTATTTTACACATTTTAAACACAAGCTTATGCATGCCAATATGAAGACGCTGGTTTTGCGAAGGTATTATATTTTCATTCTGACAGTTTGGGAGTTGGCACTTGCCAACTCTCTCGGAATGTCCAGGAGACTTCCGAAATCCGGGTAGGTCTCCTGGACTCCCGGGAAAGCAGGCATTTCTCCCGCATCCTGCCCACTTCCTAGGTGGGAGCCGTAAATACGCGATTTGCAGCGAATTACGTCTTTTCGGCACCGCCACCCGTGACAAAATGGCGTTTTTTTGTCGCGGGAAGCATGGCCAAAATGACGTAACTGACAGTGTCACGCCCATGACCAAGATCTCCCGGACTTTAATCATTAAGAATTGGCAAATATGGGGTTGGATCATGGTGTAGCTAAGTAAGCTCTTTGTTTGCACCTACAGTACTGCAGTGCAACAAAAAGAAATGTCCTTCATTTGTGAAGGGTCACAGAGTTTTTCTTCCTTTAGAGAGCAAACAAACTGCCATTTTATACTCAAGGATGAATAAACTTAGTGCCGTTTTTACATTTTATGTCCCTAATATTTACTGTAAGTATTGATTCTCTTGTTTTATTATTATATTTTATATGCATTTCTAAGTATAAATAGCAGAACATAACAAATATAAAGAAAAAGGTAAATAGTGTGAGCACAATACAATGATTTACACAAATAATAATAATAATATTACATGCAGACATAAATTCAGCAAGCTTTCTCAGAGGAGACCCAGAACGGTTGCTTACTTCAAGAGAATAGAGACTTTATTGAGCCGTTGGAGGCCAACAAGCTACTACACACCTCAGCATGGTAGAATAATCCTGTAAAGTTCAAGATACACTCGAGCACCCTACACCATACTTGCCAACTCTCCCGGAATGTCCGGGAGACTACCGCATTTTGCGAGAGTCTCACGGGCTCCCGGGAGACTGTGGCAATCTCCTGGATCTGCCCACTTCACTAGAAAGTGACCATTTCCTAGTGAAGTGGGCAGAATTAGTTTCCAAACACCGCGATTCCCGGTAAATCGCGCCGTTTGGCCCCACCCCCGCCGTCATGACGTCACGGGGGCGGGTCCAAAATGATGCGCATTTTGGAGGCCCGCGCCCCATCACTCCCCCGCAGGCTCCCGGATACCAACATTTCAAAGTTGGTAAGTATGCCCTACACCTTACTAAATTTGTCTGGGCATTCCACATTTTTTACTAATAAAATTACTAACAAATAAGCATTTAAAAGACAGTACTTTGGTAAAATAGATTTTACCATATCCAAAGGCACTAAATGAGATGTGTATGTTTGCATTGCATTTTTGCCATAAATTAAATGGTTAAACTCAGTAGTCCTAAGTACTCTATACCACAACATTCATAATAAAGGTCAATGGTAAAGAACAATAAATGCAACAAATACAAAACAAACAAATGTATCAGTGTGTCACGAACACACTTCCAGCTGCCGTGACTTTGGGATATTTGCTATATGAGTTTACACGATTCCAGCCCGCAGTCTCTCTTTATCTATCACACAGGTTATAAAATAACTGAATCGCCCTAAACAGTGCTCACAACCCCACACACTTCAGGTTTGCCACCACCTATTGAATATGGGCAATAGAACCCCAATATACTGTCCCACACTGGCACACAAAGCTTCTGGCTACGCACAGGTTAGCAAGACCCACACCAGCAAGCAAAGGGTTAGCACTTCACACCTTCAGATTGTTACACAAATGTAAATGCAAGCACACACAGTTTGTTAATCAAATGTATCAACAAATCACACACTGGCATTGAAAGGGTTAACTTGAGTAAGCTATATTTTTCTTAACAGGCTAATGGATTCGTTAGAGTATCAAGGACACAACCTATTAAATTATAGATTCAATATACAAAAGAACAGGGCAAACAGATATAAAAAAATAATGAATGAACAATTAATAGATTGACATAACAAGCAAAACTGTTTAAAATAAAAGGGGTTACATTCAGAGTAGCACTTACGTGAATTGCCTTTTCTGGCCAAGGGTAATTGGCTTGGAAGATGGACAGCTTATCAATGTGAATTGATTTCCCAAAAATTCTGACCATTTGCTGTATCTGGTCTCAGCCTTCCACACCTCTTTCTACCCCCAGGGGGTTGTGGCCTGTGACACTTTTTTCAATCACTATTTGCATGCTGCCTGATTTACTAACCAATTCTACTATTTGACCTAACTTTTCTATGGAGCGTCACACAGATCCAATTTTATCATTAATAAATCCCCTATGAATCTGTCCATCTTTTGATACTAAACACGCCTTAATACAGTCTATTCAGAGAGCTTACGTTCACTTCTTAACTTCTCTGTGGGGCAGAATTCTTAGCTTGACATATGAGCTGCCCTTCATCGTGCTATTGAGGATTATGTGGTTAATTACTGCTTTTATTGAATTTAAGTGGCATATTTTAAACTGAATTATTTTTGTCTATATCACATATAGTCTACGTCAGCACATGGCCTCTTTGAGCCAGACAACATGCTATGTGGTTCCTAAAAATCTATTCAGGTGTCACAACTCCATTCCAGGCTTAGGCTATATCTCACAGCAGGGGTTCTTTGAAGCTGCCATAGGTGACACTCCTATCTTCTCACACTGGAATGTGCATACAACAGACTTTCTGTCTTCACATTTTACAGTTTGGTAGCTGCACTTATCAATGGATTCATTTGACATAACATATTTACACTGCAGTTATGATTTATCCCTTATTCACCACAATTATGTGATGGGTTAACCATTATAAATAACTGTAAGTTCTCTATGTTCACGACACAGTGGATCTGAGCACCTCAGCATATGGCATATACAGCAGCATATAGGGGCCCATTTCTAATACCAGCAAGAATTAACTTCAGCCCCCAATTAATCTCTTCTCCAGCACTGCCACCCCCATTTAAACTCACGGCCCTCATTGTGTACATATTACCTATCCACATGATTTTATTTCATATCAGCTGCATTTTATATGTCCCTAAGCTTAACACATTTCCCTGAGACCCCAGACTAATTCCACAAACTCAATTAATCTCTCTCGGCAGCCTCAGTTTTATTATTCCCTCCTCCAATTTGCAGTTAATTTCCCCCAAGCACTTGTAGCAATTTATCTCAGTTCTGCACTGGTGAGTGAACGGTTTTCCTCTTAGTGGTTGTGAAATTCATGGTGTGACGAGCAGCTTTCTGTCTTCAATGTGCTGCTGTAGTAATACACTATTACTGCCTCATATGGAAGAGAAACCTTTTCTATAGGCAGAGTGCAAGAGGGACTGAGGATATAAACTATACATAACCTCATTGTCCTTTTTTGAAGAGCATCCCAAATGACTTTTTTCTGGATCCTTTAATTCAGCTGCTCAGTCCAGTTCTCAAAAAGACTCCATTCCTGTCACCAGTTTCTTGCACACATTACCCCAGAGTAAATCTTTGTAAGCATTGAAATGTATTTGATCCTAGATAATAATTATCTGTCACATCCTGTATGTGTAGTTATCTGGTCAATTACAGCTGTGAAAGCAGCCATTGAAATGTATTATGCAAATATTTAATTCCAGCTTTGAGATGTTATCCTCCTGTCTTCCAGTGTGCACGTTATGATAATGCATTTGCCGCAGAAATCCTCATTGACCGAGGAGTTAATATAAATCACCAGGATGAAGAATTCTGGACTCCAATGCATGTTGCTTGTGCATGTGATAACCCTGATATTGTCCTTCTACTTCTTTTTGTAAGTATACAGAATTCATGGAAATGCTTTAAGAAATATAACTACAATTATAATAGTTGTTGATTGGAATGTGTTATATGTTTTCAATATGTTACAAAAATTGTAATGAACAAAAGTTTATAAATGGCCTAACAGTTTTCAGTCTATAAAAGAGGTTGCAGTTCCACAATACAGCCAAGAAAACTGCATTGGGTCATCTGATGTTTGTGACACTCACCACAATTTTTAAAGCAGTTTATTCATACTAAGTCCACTGTGTCATTCCCATAAACTAAATTACCAATGCAGCTATGTGGTTTCCAGTAATCTTATTTAAAATCTCTTTCTGCAGCAGTATGGTTGCCTTAGAAGTCTCTCTGCAGAAAAGGGATCCTCACAATATTTTTTCACTTGGGCACTTTCATGCCTTATCCCATAACTTTATGGGATAGCTTTTTTGTTACTACTTTACTTTATTATTAAAAATACCTGCCAATATCAAGGAGTATGTCATTTGTGAGATGCATTAAAGTACCTCTTTGATTTGCTGCTTTTCTCTCTTTTCTGTTTTCGTCTACTAAACAAGTGCAAGATTATACATTTGAGATTTCTTGCACTGTATGTATGTTCCTGAATAACAGTTCCTCGCATTTATTTCTCTGTGCAGTAAGTTTACAATGTTAGTTTGAATACTTTAAGTAGGGATGCCTGCAGACAAGATAGGTGATTATATACATTTTCAAATTGGCAAAATCTGCATGAATCTTATACAGGGCCTGATTAAGAATCCAGGCCGTCCTAGGATAATACGCCTGTAGCGCCCCCTCGCCAGCCTAATACGTGGTAGGTAAAAACAAACTCATTTAAACTCCGGTTTCCTTCACTTCCCCCAACAATGTTTATAGTCCTGTGTTTTTTCGAAACTCAGCACCATTTGGCCTTTTAAAAGGATCATGACAATCTTTGTCACTCATTTTGCTTTCATTAAAATCAGAACTGTATAGTGAAACGGAGTCACGAACGAGCGTTACTGAGGGTCAAGATGTGAAGGTGGAGGGAGCTGTCATGCCTGCACCTGTCCCCATCATTGTCTTTCCTTCTTGCTTATCCTAATGCACCCATCTAAGAATGACTCATTGTCTTCAGCCTTCACCATGGGAATAAGTCTAGATTAAAACCTTACTACATTTTTCTTTCATGCTTTTTTCTTATTTTAGAGAACAACTAGTCTCTTATATTTTGAACTAAATTTCAGATTATACAAAGTCTTGTGCCATAGGCTGCAGCCTAGTCAATAAGGCCCTGATCTTATAAAGTGGGATGCACAATGATTCATTTTCATTGTTGATCTAATTAATATTAGAACCTGTTCATAGAGTATTTTGTTGCTGTAGCCAGATAATAAGTAATGTTTCCCATTATCCATAGCAGATAATCACTGCAGGTAGAAACTAATAAAACAGGATAAACACCCATAACTAGTATCTACTATATAAATGCCTAGTGGCGTGTGTGGGAAAAAAAACACCAAACTGCAGCGCCACCTGCTGGGCAGAGTTATACACTGACCTATATATTTCTTGAAGGAGAAGTGACAGTTGGAAGTGGTTGGTGGTTGCCGGGGGTGACAGTGGGGAGTTTTTAACACCTTAAGTAGCTTGATGAAGGATGTGGCGATGAAGATGAAGGATGAGGTGATGGAGAAAAAATGATCAGGTGGTGACATGTGGACAAAACCACGTTAAAAAAGGGCGCTTGCGTCGGGAAGTAACGCTCTTCCCCTGAGGAGGCCTGGGCTAGGCCCAAATGCATGACAAGAACCTTTTTAACACCTTGAGTAGCTTGATTTGACTAGAATGCATGAGTATCATGCACGGGTTAACTTGTATATTATCTATGTGCTCTGTGTCTGTGGCAAATAATTGTGACTTGTGACTCTCAAATTAATTCATTGTTGTTTTGGAGCTAATAGCAAACTCCATTAGATTTACCAATAGGCCTTTGCTACCAGCTTTAATGTTGTGTTTGAGCCTTCACTTTAGCAGAACTGGAACACCAAGTAAAGATCCATTTAGAACTGGCTCAAGACATATTTTAGTTATGAGTGCTTTTACATACCAAATGAACGTTTAATAAATGCCTTAGATGATTTTACAGTATTGTATATTTTTGAATACAAAAAGTCAGGGCGGTGCTTATTATACAAAGAGCAAAGAAAACATGACTAGATAGTACTGGATAGATACATAAGCTGGTAATATTGAGAAATCCATAAAGGAGACCAGGGAAGGGGTTGAGGAGAGACGGAAGGAGGGGATGTTCATAAAGAAATGTGGGGTGTAAAAAAGAAACAAAGAAAGGGGGTAAGATGCTGAGTTCTGCAGATATGGATGGATAAGGAGCCATAGAAACACGAGATCCTTAAGTTTCAAAAAAATGTATTTCAAGCATTCCAAACAGGCAAATACTGATTGGGTCAATAATAAATCAGGCTAGTGATGCGTTTGAGTTTAAACACCTGTCAAACATAATTGATGAGAGCCAGAATTGTGGGGAGTTTCAGATTTTTTCTAATTCTGGGCCAATCAGGTATCTAGGTGCTGTCAGGTTATGTCCAGCAAGTTTCCAGATCTGCCTAGGTACGTCAGGAGGAAGACGTGAAAGGAGACCGTAGGACAGGTTTGGAGGGAGCTGTATTCGTGGGATCTTATAGATCAGTTCTTTAACCTCACGCCAGAAGGACTCAAAATTTGGACAACTCCACCAAACACGAGACAGAGTACCCCAGTCGCCGCAATTTCGCCAACAGAAGTCAGAGAAGGATGGTTAGATTGCTTTGAGTCCGGAGGGAACAATTCTGTTGATTTTTTTTTAAACACCAAATACTGTAATTTAAAATGTAGTCACAAATATCATGTTCTTTCTGGATTTGTCCATGTTGGTCAAGGGTTCTACTGTTCCCACCTCAACATATCGTAAACTGGTTGATGCAAATAATTACAGTAAGAGTGCCCACTTTAAAGTTTGGAGAGACAACATACCCAAAGGACAGTTAGGTGTATTAAACTGTCTCTCTAAAACTGCTTTTTACCATCCAAGCAAATGACTTGTGAAAAAATAAAATTTTCTGGAAAAGGGGGAATCCTGCCCATCTATTCAAAAGGACATTCTACAAAGTCAATCGGAAATGCCCTTTTATCTATGATACCTAAAAGAAATTTGATCAATCGGAAACAAAGAAATAATGTAGAAAATCCTCAAGATATCTCCAATTGTGCTTTTATTACGAAATTCAATAGCTCTTCATATGAAAACAAAATAAAACAGATAAAAAAGGAGCTAACTTAAAATATATATTAGCCCCCAGTTTTTAAAAAACCATTGCCAAACAAGGGAATTAAACAAGGCATTGACCCAGTAATTCATTGGATCCCATTTGAAGCTATGGCATGTTATTAATGTGGGGGCACTCGTTGTTTTACTTGCCAACAAAAAAAAGTAATAGAGTTCAATTCATTTCAACTGCTTGAGGAGATAGACATTTTAAGATATGTGTATTCATATATTTTAACAGCTATGTAATGTATGTACTGAAATGTAGTTGTAATTTACAGTACATAGAAAGGGCTTTTAGATATTTAAAAGCAAGTTTTAACAAGTGTGAAGTTTATATGGCCCAATTATACCCACTCCACGCTGGCAGACAACTCAGGATTGCCTTTCTATGTCAGGGTAGCATACCCAGTACGTTCTAGGGTTCTTATAATCATGCAAGCAAATGCAGTTAGAAAAGTACAACAGTACATTTATTGCAATAAAAATAATCACTACAATACTATATACGAACGGTAAATAAATGCCAGCCAAGTTTATCACATTATCTGTCCCTTACCCCACTAGCTTATGCTGCTTTAGTCACCTGGATATCCTGACTTGCAGAACCCAAGCCCATGGAGTTCTTCTGAGTTGCATATGTACAAGCTCAGTCCAGAAGAAGCCTAAACCTCAACACCGGAGTTCTTCTCAGGATCAAATCAAAAAGAAAGACAAGTCAACATCCCTGCCTCTCATTCTTTCCTCTATACCCTGAAGATTTCTCTTGCTTCAGGGGCTGGGTCAGGGGGATCCCCTGAGAGTTGCTGTCTGTTAAAAGGGACTGTCACAGGGCTTTCCATTCTCATCCCAATACCTTCCTTGCAGAGCTGTAACGAGGGCGGTGCGACCGCCCAGGGCGCAAAGCCTGGTGTGGGCGCAACACCCGCCTGCCCTTTACATGTCAGCAGTGAAATTGCAAAGTAGTTCTGCAGTGCTGGCACTGCAGGGCTACTTTGTCTATTGAAGACAGCCAGCGGGAGTGTGCCGGCTTCCTGCTGCGTCCTGACGTACAAATAATGACGTCAGGACACTGTCAAAACACAGGTGACGAGGGGCCGGCACAGAAGTTAGAAGAGGACAGAAGACACGCTCCGGTGAGTAAAATACTGCAGTGTTGGACAGGAGCAGGAGCGAGGGCTGGAGAGGACAGGAGCAGGGGCTAGAGAGGACAGGAGCTGGGGATGAAGAGGACAGGGGCAGGGGATGGAGAGGACAGGAGCAGGGGATGGAGAGGACAGGAGCAGGGGCTGGAGAGGACAGGAGCGAGGGCTGGAGAGGAAGGTGTGTGGAGTGAATGGTGGGTGGGTCTGGTGTGGAGAGTGTCTGGAAAGAAGTTAAGGAACTGGTAAGAAGGAGTGAAGGGTCTGGAGAGAAGGAGTGAGGGGTCTGGTAAGGAGGTGTGAGAGGTCTGGTAAGAAGGAGTGAGTGGTCTGGTGGGGTGGTCTGGAGAGAAGGAGTGAGGGGTCTGGTGGGGGGGGTTTGGAGAGAAGGAGTGAGGGGTCTGGAGAGAAGGAATGAGGAGGTGGTCTGCGGAGAAGAAGTGAGGGGTCTGGTAGGGGGCGTCTGGAGAGAAGGAGTGAGGGGTCTGGAGAGAAGGAGTGAGGAGGGGGTCTGCGGAGAAGGAGTGAGGGGTCTGGAGAGGAGGGTGTGTGGAGTGATTGGGGAGGTCTGGTGAGAAGATAAAATATTAATTATATAATAATAATTACTATTCAATATGGGGAAATTTGAAGCCATAATTTGTGGGGCTGATGGGGGAAATAGGATTTGTGTTAAATGGAAATGTTAATAATTTTATGTCAGGGATGGTGAGAGTCTGTTTGTTACATATGTAGACTTTTAATTTAATGTTGGGTATGGTGAGGAATAATTTGGCTTAAATCAATAGCATCCCCATTAAATGGGGATGCTATTAATTTAACGGTGGGAGCTGGTGAGGGGTGAAGTAGGTCTATTAATTAGATGGGAATGCTACTAATTTAATGTATGGGCTGATGCCTGGGGTGTGTCTGTTTATTAAATGGGAATGTTATTAATTTAATGTCAGAACTGGTTGGGGGAGGCTTATTTATTAAATGTGGGTGCTATTAATTTGATGTTGGGGCTATATGGGGAAAATAGACATTTACTGTAAATTCTATTAATTCTGGAGCTGATTGGGTGGAAGGAGGTTTGTTTTTAAACAGAAAAAGCTTCTCATTTAAAGTCTGTCTGGTTGTGGAGAGGGAGACCTAGATTCTCCACTCACTGCTCAACTTTCCAGGAGGTCAGTATTAACAATCTCTTTTCCAAACAGGCACCCAATATTCCAGGATCCGTTTAAGCAGCAACGGAGCATAAGACACCAGCAGACAGAAGACACCGGTGATGCTTAACCACTGAGAAGCGGCATCTACTCCCATAAAGGTACATGGGGGGGCACCAAATTCTGTTTCGCCCAGGGCACTAAAATGTCTAGTTACGGCACTGCTTCCTAGGTCCTCTGCTGGGATGACTCCAAGGAGACTGAAGGAATACAACCTGAGACAATGGGGAGATACTCAGATTCACTAAGGGCAAAGCCAAAATGAGTAAATGACACTCCCATTATTAACCCTACAAGCTTTTTCAGCCAGAACTAGCTTACAGGTGATCAGGACTTACCTGTAGGGAAAGACGTTGGAAAATGAATGCAGCTACCGCCCCTCACTTGTATCCTGGAACTGGACCCCACCCGATCTTTACCCATAACCCACCTTTTTTCAGTTTCAGAACAATGCATAACAGCATCACTGCAATCACAGCAAACACCTTTTTACAATGGACAACATAGAATTAAAAAGTCTTCTATATAGGCATGTCTACAATGTCTCCTTATTCCCAAGTAATGAGACACTGCACTTGCACTCTGGTGAGCTGGGTATTAAAGTTATTTTATCGTTTACCAATAATCATTGTCTATGCGATTTGTGTGGTTCCAACTCACAAAGCGATTTCTTAGCAAAAGCAAAAGAATGGCAATTAAATAAGTACAGCTGATACATACACCGCGCTGTGCTGGATCCAGCTTACATTCATTCAATCTTGAAGTCTGTGGTCAAAGAGACTGTAAGCTGATTCCAGTGAGCAATATATATACATTTGGTGTTACAGTAAATACAATACAGATGACTTGGCATGTTTTCATAGGTTCAGGCTCCAGGACAGTCCAGTATAGGGTAGTTCATAGGTCAGCTCAAACGACACCCTCCAATGGTGGGGGGCAATTCTCCAAGGGTGGGAGTCAGGTCTCCAATCAGATGCATACTAATCTTCCCGCTGAAAGCTAGTTCAAACTTGTCTATTTACATTATACACACAATACCATTCAATCACTAATTCCCTATATTCCATAACTAGCATACACAAGGTGCGATCTTATAGCTGATGGAACAGAATCACTAAGGATAAATAGGGGATTAGAATGACACCAAACACGATATGTTTCCTCTAACCTGAACATTAGATCTCACTAAAGTCCATATAACATTATAATATTTAACTATAAACTCAATGACATCTGTTTATAAACGACTGTGGGTTGGAACTATAAAATGAACTATGTGCAAATGAATGTGTAAGTGTATGTGTGCGTTATTTATCGTGCAATTGCATCATAACACGTGGTGTACTGATCGCAATCGCACGGTAAAACAATTTAATCAATATACTTTCTTTCATCCAATTATTCGACTTTGACATGGGAAACATTAACAGGGCTATAAAAAGTACATGTTGTTATGCTCCACATTTTGTGAGAAACGAGGGACAGGCTGGTTAAGGTGATATCAAACTCGTTTTGTCACAACAAGCACAAAAGAAATGTTATGAAAAAGTTTGTTACATAGTGTCTCAAAACATTATGCTTCACATCATAATGGGCACCTAGATTGTTTGGAAATTACTGGAGTTGAACATATTAAGCAGACAATACAAGGTGGAGACAAATGTAAACAATGCAGACAAGTGGTATTTTGGGTACACCAGCTCCATATATCCAGATGGATTAATTGACACATTACATTGGGATACATCGTATATTGTCACAGTCTCTTTTCAATCCATTTAAAATACAGAGGGGTTTCACTGTGACCTTTTATTTGAGTAAGAATTAATGCAGATGATTTGAGAATAAAAAGATCATTAGGCCAGTTTAGAATGATTCGAGTACAATACTTTTGTGCTTGAAGTTATCTTGCAGGTCCTGTTTTTCTAGAAAAAGATGTAATAATTGTCAGTTGATTTGAAAATATAATATGTCATTTTAATAATATTACTGACATTTTTTTACACTATACTACTGCTACAGTAGATGTCTCAATGGGTTAGGATGAATTTTTATATCTCTCTGATATTTATTCATTCTGATATAATTACGATAACATATCTTTAAGTTCTATAATTAAATCTATAAGTAGAGCAATCAGATGATTCCATTAAAGTTATGAGATATTTGAGGATGAAATGAAAAACAGAATATTGTGATAGAGAAGTGTGAATCCCGATGAATGTTTCTGGTCTGATGAGAACTCTGTGGAACTGAGAGTTCCAATGACCGCAGTTAGTTTAAGACCCAGAAGATTGCTTTTTCTGTGTGTCGACCTTCATTATCTGCCATATATTATATTGTGTTGTATGTTAAATATATTTTCTTATGGAAACTTGTATCTTCATTAAGGACTTGACTAACGTAACAGTACTACACAGAAGATGGATGGTAACATACAGGGGAGGGCTGGCAAATTTCAGCCCGGGGGGCAAGACTCGACTCAGCAGCCTATTTTAAAGGAAAAAATGCAAGTGGCCCAGTGACCCTGCCAAAGTTAGCCCATTATGGGACATGCCCCCCAGCCCAGCCTGCCCCTGGTAACATACCTTTATCTGCCTATTGAAATAATGTTGTACTCTGATGTTCATTCATCTAATTGGCTGAGTATGGGCAGCACGGTGACTTAGTGGCTAGCACTTCTGCCTCACAGCACTGGGGTCATGAGTTTGATTCCCGATCATGGCCCTATCTGTGTGGAGTTTGTATGTTCTCCCTGTGTTTGAGTGGGTTTCCTCCAGGTGCTCCGGCTTTCTCCCACATTATAAAAACATACTAGTAGGTTAATTGGCTGCTATCAAATTGACCCTAGTCTGTCTGTATATGTTTTAGGGAATTTAGAATGTAAGCTCTATTGGAGCAGGGACTGATGTGAATGTGTTCTCTGTACAGCACTGCGGAATTAGTGGCGCTATATAAATAAGTCATGATAATGATGATGATCCGATTTTCATTCATCCGATTGGTTGAGTACAATCATGTAACTGGGTTATATTCCGATTAGTTATATGAATAAAAATATTAAGCCAAAAGTAAGCTTTACATGATGGATGATTGTTAGCTGGACTGCCTTTTTGTCTTGCAATTTGATTTTTAGCTTACTAGAACCCATGGCTGTGACTAATTGATTTAAGCTGTATGCATAATTAACTTGCTGAAATGAAATAGACCTATATAAATGTGAAGTATGTCAGAACCTCTCTAAATTCATTTGATTAAATTGCTTCCTTGTGATGAAACAAGTTAAAAGATTGCTACATTGCTAGTTTGACTACTATCTAATTGGACTGTAAAATTATCAATACGGCTGACCACTTTCTTCCTTGGAAGAAATGATGGGTTTGTATATGACAAGATGTTGTCAACTACTTTGGGTACATATACCAACTGACTTTGTGGAGAATATATAAATCGTGAAGCCGCAGGTGCAAATATCATATTTGCTTATGGTGAGTTTCATCTCCTAGTTTCTCAGTGAGAACGTTGTTAAAATTGTGAAGAGGGCTAGCAAAAGAATTATAAGAGGCTATAAGGAGAATAGTTGTATGACACCGCAGAGAGAGAGATGGTGGCTCAGAGAGGGTGGTGCAGATAGGGGAAGGGCAGAGAGGGTGGTCCAGATGGGGGAAAAGCAGAGAGGTTAGAACATATTTAATTACATTTCTAGTGTATTCAATATTGAGCTCAATAGCTGCATATTTTGCTGTATATTTATGGCAAATCAGTGTGGGACACTTTTAGTCATCTTCACATGAGCATAAGCTTATCTTTAAGTTTAGGCTTTACGATTATACACTGCCAGTCAATTAGCTTCTAAACTGTAGAAATTGTTGTCTAGATTTGGGTTACCCTAAGCTATGTTAACCGATAAAGCCATGCAAATTTTATGGCTTTGGTATTGAAACTCCAATTATTATTCCCAAAGCAACTGTTGGTTGTGAGGTTAAGACAAAGTTAAAAAATATGCTTAAAATGTTTGTCTACTTTGAAAATAATGTGGTGAACAGCTACCATTCCGTTTCTTTACTATTCATGAGGACTCCTTTTGAAGTCTTGAATGGTAGAAATCTCCAAGAGGTTTTTGACCTCCTTTATGAATTTTGGAAGTCACAAACATAGGTAAAATAGTCTCCAGTTTGTTCTGAATATGAGGACCAAGCTTGTTAGCTAAGTTATGAGTTTTTTTTATCCTGGAGATCAAGTGATGGTGCTGCTTACTACAATCAAATTTAGGTTGCTCACTAGGTGGCAAGGGCTCTTCAGAATAGTTTGCTGGTCGGACTAATTAGTTTCTGAGATAGATCACCAAACCAAATAGAAAACCAAATATTTGCTTATTGGGAAGGAATGTTAAGCAGTAATTTGGGCTACTAATTCTTTGAAATATTATTTAATAGCTGTCTGGTTCTAGTTGGTTATGGACCATGCCCCTTTGCAGTGGTTAAACTCCAAGAAAAATGGTCATGCAAGGTTAAACAGGTGGTATCTGGCTCTCCAACCTTTTTATTTTGATTTAGTACATCGAGTAGGGCTTTGTCATTTGAATGGTTGTGAAAGCCAGGCTTCCTCCATGAGTAGTTAGAATGCCCCCACAAATAGGTGAGGAATGTAACCGAATGTTAGGACTTAACATAGCCATGACCCCCTCTTGGATCCAATAAGGCCAGTAATACCCGATCTGAGACTCTTGGCCTCATAACTCTCTTCCCCAGACCAGAAACTTCTGATCTGTGTCTATATTACAGCTCAATGGATTTCTGTGTCTCTAAGAACTTGCACGAGTTCCTCTACTCACTTATAGATTAAATAAAGCCTCCAAATTTACCTCTAAGACATCCATCTTCTTTTTCTTCAGACCTTTAATAAAACTATTATTATCTATATACCTGTTCATTTATTTCACCTTTCACATACCATATTTATCATCAATCTTTTGTCGACAGAGCTCTCTGTTCTCAACCATAGTGTTACATTTCCAGTTAGTGTAAGCCTCTGCTATTTGTTTGAAAAAAAATTGGGGTGATTCTGTCCAATGGAACCACATGTGTTTTAGTCAGTGGTGAGTGACCAACATTCTTAATATTTAACAGTGATTCTTTTTAGGTCTTGTGGCTAATGCTGGATAGATTGTCCATTGTATTAGATGTTACTCCAAACCTTGATCCTTACACCAATAATTATTTTCTGAAAATACAGAGCCTTCTTTGCTTCCTTTATTTAAACAAATTTCTGACTTTTCCTAAGGTCTGATTATATACATTGCTATTTGTTATTGCTGTTTTTAAATAAACAATCAATTTAGTGTGGCTTTTTTTGGAGAGGATTAGATGAAATAGTAGCAATGCAACTCACTGGTTAAATGTGGGATTTCCGAGTAGCAGTCTGCAACTTGACATGAGAAATATCTTTATCATGTCTCTGTAGAATGCCTATATGTGTTTGGAATTGGTTTTCTTCCTTCCTAACTCAAAGCAGTTTTTCCCAGTGAGTGCACATCTGATATCAGTAATTGCTTAGCCTCAAGGCCATGGGGTTTCATACAGTGTAGCTAATGGATAGTGTTGAAAGGCAAATGTTATTATTGTGTGCTGCTGAAAATATTTAATGCACAGAAAACTTTCCTGAAAGTTAAGTAAAAATAAAGCTACAGTATGTTGTATGCAATCTTTTTGTATGTTTGCATTTACTATAATAATTAGATTCAAATTGATTTTGGCTGCAATTTTAGAAATTTATTTTTTGAATTCAGTATGTTATTTCTCCCAAGTGATGTAAGTTAGAGAGACCCAGCAAGTCAGTTATAGGAGACTGTAAAAAAGGGACGAATAGCTAGACAAATACATTATGACCATTTAAATAATCTCATTAAATAACCAATCACGTTAAATAGCCAATCACATTAAATGACCAATCACAAAGGCAGTTTTCAGTTTACCCAGAACTACAATTCTTTTCCTGTACTGCAACTGTAGTAGTTAGATGTATGCATCACTGTGTATTATTCAGACATATACCACAGCAAATTTCCTGTTCATGGGATATACAATCATACACACAATACATATAATTTCCTTCCAGCCACTTACACATAGATACTGCTATACATTTATACAGTAAGAATAGGAAACCATATATGCTTAGATACACATAATACATCACAGGGATAATACATAAATCCGAGAGGATTGCACAAAGATGTGAAACTTCATTTAATATATTATGTACTCTATTTATTGCAATCTTCAATAACAATCTTATGCATAATATAAAACAGTTTACATAGATGTAGAATACACCATAATGTATCATTTATTCTGAATTTGTACTTGTCTTATATATCAGTGTAAGTACATTAATTATGTATTTGTGTGTGTATATACAGTGCATCCGAAAAGTATTCACAGCGCTTCACTTTTTCCACATTTTGTTATGTTACAGCCTTATTCCAAAATGGAATAAATTCCTTTTTCCCTCAAAATTCTACACACAATAACCTATAATGACAACGATGAGATTTTTGCAAATTCAGTAAAAATAAAAAGCTAAGAAATCACATGTACATAAGTATTCACAGCATTTGCTCAATACTTTCTTGATGCAACTTTGGCAGCAATTACAGCCTCAAGTCTTTGGCAGTTTCACCCATTCCTCTTTGCAGCACCTCTCAAGCTCCATCAGGTTGGATGGGGAGCGTCGGTGCACAGCCATTTTCAGTTCTCTCCAGAGATGTTCAATCGGATTCAAGTCTGGGCTCTGGCTGGGCCACTCAAGGACATTCACAGAGTTGACCTGAAGCCACTCCTTTGATATCTTGATATCTTGACTGTGTGCTTAGGGTCGTTGTTCTGCTGAAAGACGACCCATCGCCCCAGTCTGAGGTCAAGAGCGCTGTGGAACACGTTTTCATCCAGGATGTCTCTGTACATTGCTGCATTCATCTTTCCCTCTATCCTGACTAGTCTGCCAGTTCCTGCTGCTGAAAAAACATCCCCACAGCATGATGCTGCCACCACCATGCTTCACTGTAGGGATGGTATTGGCCTGGTTATGAGTGGTGCCTTGTTTCCTCCAAGCATGAAGTCTGGCATTCACTCCAAAGAGTTAAATCTTTGTCTCATCAGACCAGAGAATTTTGTTTCTCATGGTCTGAGAGTCCTTCAGGTGCATTTTGGAAAACTTCAGGCGGCCTGCCATGTGCTTTTTACTAAGAAGTGGCTTCTATCTGGCCACTCTACCATACAGGCCTGATTGGTGGATTGCTACACAGATGGTTGTCCTCCTGAAAGGTTCTCCTCTCTCCACAGAGGAATGCTGTAGCTCTGACAGAGTGACCATCGGTCACCTCCCTGACTAGGGCCCTTCTCCCCCGATCGCTCAGTTTAGACGGCTGGCCAGCTCTAAGAAGAGTCCTGGTGGTTCGGAATTTCTTCCATTTACGGATGATGGAGGCCACTGTGCTCATTGGGACCTTCAAAGCAGCAGATATTTTTCTGTACCGCTCCCCAGATTTGTGCCTCAAGACAATCCTGTCTCGAAGGTCTACAGACAATTCCTTTAACTTCATGCTTGGTTTGTGCTCTGACATGCACTGTCAAGTGTGGGACCTTATATAGACAGGTGTGTGCCTTTGCAAATCATGTCTAATCAACTGAATTTAACACAGGTGTACTCCAATTAAGCTGTAGGAACATCTCAAGGATGATCAGGATGCACCTGAGCTCAATTTTGAGGTTCATGGCAAAGGCTGTGAATACTTATGTACATGTGATTTCTAAAATTTGCAAAAAAACTTTTTTCACGTTGTCATTATGGGGTATTGTGTGTTGAATTGTGAGGGAAAAAAGGAATTTATTCCATTTTGGAATAAGACTGTAACATAACAAAATGTGGAAAAAGTGAAGCGCTGTGAATACTTTCCGGATGCACTGTATATATATATATATATATATATATATATATATATATATATATATGTGTGTGTGTATATAAATAATATGTGTGTATGTATCCCGGATTCCATTACAATTCCCCACTACTATTAAAACTCTCATTATATAACACAAGTACAGCAATTCTCATTGTTATGCACAGTATGAACTGCCAATCTCTTAGTTGCCATATGTGCACCACAGTGTCCTATATGTATCAATCCCAAACTTCCATATATATGTTAGGAACCCCCTCAGCCTGCAACACAAAACCCAGAAGCCTGGTTTTCGCTGGAGACCCTAGTGGTGGGGACAGACTTGGCCGCAGGCAGCAGAGGGTCGTGAATTGTGCACTGACTGGGGAGAACCCAGTGATAGAGGATAGGAGCAATAGCAGAGTGAGGTCCAGGCAAGGGTCGAGGCCGGCAGCAAACAGAATATCCAGTAGACAGACCGGGGTCAGGGGTCAGAGGCAAATCAGCAGCGTAGAAGTCCAGGCAGAAAGGTCAAAAGGGTACAGGCAAACAAACGAAGTCCGGAATCAGGCAAATGGTCAGCAACAAGCAATCAATCCAAAAGGTAACAGCAACCAGGAACAGAGCAGGCTAGTCAGCAGCAAGCAGGAACTATAACCGGCAGGGAGGGCTTGTCCCTTCCTGCCTTATAAACAGATGTCCACCAATCAGGATTCCTCCTGCACTGCAGGTAATCTAGCCCAGCTGGGCTATAATCCACATGATGTGCGCACGCACCCGGCTGCCCTAGATGCCGGGACGCGGCACTGGGGGCAATGAGCGTCCCGACCGTTGCCTAGTCAACGGCTGGGAGCTGAAGGAAATTACGTCCCGGTCGTCATGACGATGGCCGGGACGCTGAACACTACCAGGAAGTGAGTTGCGGCTCGTAACAATATCCTTACATATATCCGAAACCAGTAGTAGAAGTGGAAATTTAGAAGTGGCGGTATGAAAATATAGAAGTGGCGGGATGCAGTGATCAGAGTGGAAATTTAGTAACTGCAGTATGGAAATTTAGAAGTGGTGGTATGAAAATGTTAGTAAATGGAATTTAAGGCAGTAGGAGAAGTGGAGATATGGCATACCACCATATACACCTCCACTTCGACCACAGGCAGTATGAAAAATGTTATGGGAATATAAGTGAATGGAATTTGATAATTTTGCAATGAAGGCAGTAGGAGAAGTGGAGGTATGGCATACCACCGTATACACCTCCACTTCGACCACTGTCTCAAACTATATGCTCGAAGTACAAATGCTTAATATAATGTATCAATTACAAAGTTTACAGACTCCTGTATGTATCTCAACACAGTCTCCATATAATCCTCATATATATGACACAAACCTCCATATGCTCCTCATATGTGCATCAAAAACAAATTCCATATGCCACATAGACAAACTGAGGGGGGGGGGTTCTTAGTGTCTGGAAACCCCCCTCCCACTCTATGCTTGAGGTGGCTAGACCCTGCCCTGGGACCAGCCACTTTGCAGCTTGTGTGCAGATTGTTTCTGTCTGCACTGTTTACAGCCATCTCTCCCCAACAAGTATTGAAAGCAGCAAGAACAGGTAGGAGAGAGCCAGACAGTCTGTCAACTGTTCTGACACACTCAATCAGGACTTTTTCCTGATTGTAGGGACAGTTGGGAGGTATGTCCCGCTTCACAAGGCTCTGCTCAAAAATGGAGAGCTGTGTGCCCCTAACAGTAGCGCATGCAACATTGCCCATATATATGATGGAGATAGGAAGAGTTGGAGAGCAGCCAAGCACTGTCATAAATTTTAGCTACACCCCGAAGTATACTGGCCACGCCCACTGGTGGTGTGCCATGAAATCCCCTCTCTACAAATCCTGCGTTTGCCCCTGCTCCAGTATTAGCTATATAGTGTCTCAGTGTACCCATATGCTGTCCCTATATTCCAATATAGTGTTCCAAGCTCCAATATTGTGGGGGAGGGGGAAATTGGAAATGGGGTAAAGGGGAAAAACTTGCTGCTTCCAGGGGTTGGAATTCCAAAGAAGAATTGAGGGGGAAAGGAAAGGGCCTGTGATAAGTGTAATTTTGAGGTATCTTGGTCAAGAGACGAGATTACTGTGAGGGATAATACAGTTTAAAATAATTGTGGTTTATAGTGCATTCCTAGTTTGTGCATTCTCAATAAAACATTCTCTTTCAATAGTGTGCATTCTGTCTGTGCCCAACAGTGCATGCAATGGTTTTATGGGGGAGGAAAAGAGGACTCGAGGCAGCCTAGCGTGTGTGGTCAAGCCTCCATCATGATGTGTCCACACCCCATCACAAGGTGGCCACGTCCCCCTCCTAATGCCAAAAATTTTAATATTGAGTGGTATGCTATACCCACTGTTCACATGCTCCATTGGGTCCCAATTGCCCACATACACATTATGTTGTGATGTGTAGAATTGAAGCTATGCCTGTTTGCGTAGCATAAATTGTGCAAATTCGCTAAGCGCATGCACATACCTACATGTATGCAGAGTTGCACGCATCCACAAGTGCACCTACTTGCACCTGAAGAAGTGTTATAACGTAGGCCAAATATAGTAAGGGTATGAAAGAATGTTACATCTGCTGTATTATATATGAAGTCCCATAGAGAATGTGTTTTTACGTTCGTGAGTTGTGTAAGTTACGTTGAACTCTGCATCATGCCCTTTGTGTCCACCAATGCTCATAAACACGCTATAGAAAAATAAGCATATACTGTATTAAAGTTGTTTCTAAAATATATACTTGTGAGTTGAGGATTGCAGCTGTCATATCAATTTAATTTGAAAAGATAGCAACCAGAAATCCAATCCCAGACCTGGCAAACAACCAATATTACATTTTTACATGGTTACAATATTGATAACCATTACTGCTGCAGACAAGTTGGTTGCTTTAACAAAAGCTTGCTTGTAAAACATGTTGTTATTATTAATTGGTGTATATTAATTTTACCCTATGATTGTTGTCTAAGGGGCAGTACAAATACTGAACTGCTTTTTTATATATCTCTTTTACTCACTATGTCGCCGAGTTTATCGTTTAACCAGACACTGTGTTATTATTCACATACGGCTTTTCCCAGTCTCATATGTCTCATATGTCTTGAATTAAAATGTAATTGTATTATCATTGGCTACTTTAAATAGACTGTGAAAGAATGCTGCGCTAACTTCAAAGGTATTGCATATTCCATTTCTAGTAATTGCAAATAAAGCGATGTAAAGTAACAAATGCATATTTCACTTCAATGTATTTAATACTATTTAGAATTTAATAATGAATGGAACATTGTTTGATGCATTCTTCTCCTCTTTGCCCTAATCCACCCCCCCCCCAGAATATTTTTTTTATAAACCGAATAAAGTAAACCCCTAAAGATGGAGGATGAAGCCACTAGATAATTCCAATATATTTGCATTGTTTGCAGTTTTTATTTCACAGTTCTGTAATGCAAATGAAAATGATTGCAAATGTAAAAGACTACTAAGCCCTAAATATAAGTTGTCATATAAAAACTGTGAAGTTAAAATAGATTGTGCCGTGTTAACCTGACATGCCAGTGCTGCTCTCTTATTAACTGTCTCTCCCCCACTCCAATACTGGATACATACAATAATGTATTTGATTGGGTTGTTGGTTTATTGTAGTTTGATTGTTTCCATATTTTTTATTTTGTTCCTCTAGTCGGGGGCAAATGTTCTGCTGCAAGATGTAAATGGCAATATTGCTCTTGACTATTCCACCGAGGGAACTGAATCCAACTCTATACTTATGGCTTACTTAGAAGAAAATGGTAGGTATTGAGAAGACATTTTTTGATGCGTAATATATATTCCTGTTGATGCACTTTTCGACCTAATACCAGAGAGGGGTTAAAGGAAAACTCCACCTAAACTTTTCTTTGTTAATAAAACTACCCACCTCCACTGAACTGGCAAGTGGATTCATTTATAGTTTTCAAGGAAGACATGTCATGAAAATCCATAAATAAAAACCATAGCATTACTTGCTGACACACAAGTGATATTCTAAGTAAATGTGCTAGTCCCAATCAAGGGAATCCTGTGGATATGCCATTTGAGTGAATGGGAGTTGATTCAATGCTTCAGTCTTCATGAACGTGTTACAAAGGACCTCTCATAACAGACAAATCAGCAATTCATATATTTTGTCTGGTATACACATAATACGTAATTAAATGCATTATACTAAAGCAAAAAAAAAATTCTACAAGTATTTCTACAGCCTTTTAAAAAGGCTAGAAAAATAGCCATTCAGACGCAGGTCCTAATTATAATGAATCATGGTTCATTAATTGCTTAATTAAAATAGTAATTTCAACTTATTAATCTTTTCTGTGATGTGTGCATTTTTGGATCATTATATGCATGTAAGCACATTGCCCTTTAAGATAATGATTATAGCTTGCTAACGAATTAGTGAAATTGCTAATTAAATGGTCATGATATTTATTGGTTGTGCAGAGATGACTTTGACCTTTTAATTTACATTGTTTCATATCAGCAAAGGGAGCCATTGTTTATCCAAAATAACAGTAATAATAGACATTGTTTGGTAATTCATACTGTTTTATTGTGCTGCGCTTTTCTCTTGAATAGAACACTTTCTTAGTCTCTATATTTGTAACTAGTTTGTATGAAATCCCAGAAATTCTGTTCACTGTGTCAAAGACACATTTATATTGTAAAACAGAGGCTGCGGTAACATTCCTCGGAGGACTGTTAGAGGCCATTTACATGTATTCCTGATACTACAGCTTCTACAATCCTGAACCATGACTACTCAAGCGGTCAAGGTCCTAGAGCCTGTAGAAAATGCCTCAATTCACAATGACAATTCATCAAATGTGACAGTTGCTAAGAGGCCTTTTTATGTTTGAGACAAGAAGGAGGGGAATTAGAATTGAAATTTTGTAAAAAATGATACTGTCAATAAATAAGTTTAAATATGGAGGAATTCGTGAATGGTGTTTAGGCTATGAAAAGAGCCAGGGTCAGGCAGTATGCTGGACTGGATTTTGGGTGTGAAACTGAAAGATGATCGATGTCTCTAAGATTTTGGATGGCTCCCAGCTATCTTATAGGAGCTTGTTGTACTGAATCCACATTTTAAAAATGGTGCAAATAATCTCTGCTGGTATTGGAATTGCATTGTTTGTTGCTGTTTGATTTCTGGCCAAGCACATTGTAAGCTAAATTCTCTGTGAATGAGGAGGTGTGGTGTGCTTTCTCCCTCAATAGAGGAGGCCATGTGGCTTCTCTGGCTGGGATATGGTATCCGTGGGAGACCTTTATCAGGTTGGATTATAGTAGCCGCAGACTAGCTAATAATTCTGACAGATTTTACTAATCCGTTAATGTAGGCCAAAGTGGAAGCACATCAGGGGGTAAATGTATCAAGCTGACAGTTTTCCGGCGGGTTTGAAAAACCAATCAGATTCTAGCTATCATTTATTTAGTACATTCTAGAAAATGACAGCTAGAATCTGATTGGTTGCTATAGGCAACATCTCCACTTTTCAAACCCGCCGGAAAACTCTCAGCTTGATACATTTACCCCCAGGTGTTTTAGGCTCTTTCCCTGTTATAAAAAAAAGTATTTTGTTTTTTTTAGAGAGAACAAAGAAAGAAGAATGATGGTTTCACTTTATTGGGCTCCCCATGTTTCTCACCTGGTCCCCAATTTGTCTTGGACATAAAGTTTTAGTGTTACAAACCATCTGCTCAGAATGTGATAAATACCAATGAAAGCAATGATACACTTCATGAAACATTTAAACATGTTATACCTTACCTTGAAGTAACCAAATTAATATGACAGGGGGCAATACATTATCAATCTAGATAAAGAGGCAGGAGAAATTAATTTGATAGCATAAAAGTCTATTAAAATAACTTACAAGTACAAAGGAAATGCACTTACTCGAGTTATTCACTCACAACAACAATCTTAGTAAGAGCAATTTACACCTGCAGGTGATTCCAATGATTTCTCATCCCCTTACTCTTAGCATCCAAAAGGGTTATGGAAGTAGCCTGACTTCCACATCATAAGGACTTAACATCAGAAGTTATACTATGAGTTCTGTATATACTTATTTAGTTTATCTTATATTGTTCCAAAATCAAATGGTTAGCTATAGCTCAAATGTTCTCAAGAGATTTTGGTGCCCCCTTCACACCTCTCCAATCGTAGTTTACACAACGCGCTTTAGGGGGTGTTAAGATTACCTGTAGGTCCAGGTTTTTTATCTTAATTAAATGGCCACAGGGGTATTCACATGGTCTGAATTTACATTGTATTATTTTTGTTTTGCTCAGTTTGTATAAAACCAGACATGCCAGCTCTGCATTACTGTTATAAGTATAATTGTTTGTCTTTTTACTATTATCCATTCCCCCATCTCTAATGCATACCCTCTCTGTCACATAGCATGAAATAGATATAAACACCTTTTCACAGCATTAAACTCTTTTGACATTCCTTATATAATTAGCTGATATGTTGAGATTTTTTATATTTAGCTCCTGTTCACATCTAAAAGCTATTCTCTTCTGAAAACTAGTCTCTCCCATTAACCACTTTTCTCTGGGGTTCATCTATGTATTCATTTGATTAATACATAGATGAACCCCAGCAAATTGCAACAGTTGGGTTGAAATGGTGCTAATGAGATATAAAGTGAATAAAAAAGAATGACATTATTGCATTGTAGATATCTATATATGAATAGAAATAAAAATGATGTGATATTGGTATATGCTTTAACCAAAGTATGTATGTATGTATGTATGTATCTATCAAGACTCCCAATTTTACTTGTGTGCTGAGTTCACATTTATACACTGAATAATACTGAAATATAAGTAAAACCAGGTTCAGTTACTCTCATATAAGGTAAAGTGAGACGATTTCTTGTAAACACCAGTTCTAAATGCCATTTCTTGATCATATTTCTACTGTGTCATATATCCTCATTTTTTGTTTGACCTTTTTTAATTATTCAACATTGTGTTCTTTAGACATGTGATACTACCAGCAGGTGATATGTCCTACATAAAAATGGGTCATTCCACTGTAATTATAAGCAGTTACTTGCAGAACATAAATGGAAAATTAAACTAATGTAAGAGGACCTGCATCTGCTGGTCAAACATTTCTCAACAAATTACAGCAATTGGGTTGAAATGGTGCTAATGAGATATAAAGTGAATAAAAAAACATGCAAAATATCATAAAAAATATAAAAAAATAACATGGAACATATAAAGTACAAAAATAATAATGTGATACGTCTCAAGTCTCTCACAATTCCATTGTGAAAAAATCAGTTCCAACTTGTCTCAAACATGAATGTGCAAAATATTTTCTTCTCCTCCTGTCATGCTCTGAATGACTTCCCCACCAATGTGACCTAACAGAAAAAACTCTGGATACGGTTGCAGTCATAAAACAGAAATGCACTTTAAATCCTTCCGACACTGATGCAGATGAATCCTCACCACAGATGAATGAAAATAAATCACTTAGAGACAAAGTTCCATCCAGATAGCAATGCTAGGAAACCGGCAGAAACTCCACAGACTTCAAGGTAAGGAAAACACTGCTCCGTGCGTCTGCTCCCCGTGACCAACGCGTTTCGATCTTAAAATCTTTGTCAAGGTTGGTGGAAGATGTCAATTGATTCATATATAATCCATTCCCAGTCAGTTTACTCAGAGGAGTGAATGCTCTGATCATTTCGAACTCCTGTTTTTTTTAATCACACCTGAGGTCTTATCATGTCCGTTTAGATTGTGTAAAAAAGATCTGTTCATCCTGGGATCTGTATCGCATTTCCCTTCTCAGACTCAAATAGAATAACAAATTAATTAAAACATAGTAAATGCACCTAATATTAGCATGCAGAAATTTCCTATTAGAATTACAACAGTGCGCCTAATATCAGCATGCCGATAGTGCCTATAAAAAAATATAGGCACTATCTTAGGTTTTCCAAACAATAATAAAATACATTCCAATTTAAAACATACAAAATACCCTATCATATTAATATAAATGATGCATCAACCTTCAAAAACGTGATCACTAAATGCAAAAAAGTTATGTTATGATGTATATGGTAATATTATCAAATATGGTATAAGCAACTTTTATACCTGGTAATAATCACAAATGAATAACTAAACTTGAAAATTGCTTCTCTTCTAGGATTATTTTAAATATATACTCCGCTAACTATGATTAGATTGAACATCCCAACTTTAGGGACATAAACATTACAAAGATGCAAATATCATAATAAATTACATAATATTATTCATGTATAAAGACAATCGTATTACCTTTTTAGATTTTACTCATATAAGCCTTGTGAATACAATTGATTTTTAATCAATGATGCCAAATCTATGTGTAAGGATCTCTCATATGAATCCTAAAAATTTGTTTCGTTAACAACCAAATCTATTAGTGCTACCATAATGAAATGTATCAGTGGAAATGTCAAACGCTCTGAAACAAACCCTATATGTGATTATTAAACCACCCTGTTACAGATCAAATGTTTAAAAATACTATCTTGTTACAGACTGTTATTATCAAAGGAACCACTTCATCTCAAAATCACTATTAAGGCCCATTGGTGTTAAAGTGTTATTTCTGTTTTGTGACTGCAATCGTATCCAGAGTTTTTCTCTGATGTCACATTGGTGCGGAAAGAGAACGCGCGCAAGACAGGACATGGACCGCAGTGGCTGGTGCTGTGTGAGGGTTAAATGTCACTGTAATGCACAAGCAAAGAGATATCATGTAGACAGTGACTGGAATCAAGATAAAATTAATTGTAACAGTCCATGTTGTAGATAATGATAAAAATTGGCACCACAAATCTAGACCACTTCCCTCAATGGCATATACTGGATAAGGCAGAAAGAAGTGCCTATGGTTAATATCCTGGGGTTAGCAGTAGATGTGGTCAAGTCAGAAGCCAAAGGTCTGGTATGCCAAGTAATCAGGATAATATTAACAACTTTATTTAGAACACTAGTCCCTGTCATAATGGTTACTGCAGGCAAGGTAGCTTTGGTCAGCGCACACATGATTAAAGACATAGATGCTGGGAAAGTTACCAATGGGGAAAACAGACACTCTAAAGCTAGATACACACTACAGGTTTTTCACCCAATTACCGTGCCAATCACACGATAAACGACTGTTGAGTCTGATATTGCATTAGTGTGTACGCCTCCATGATCATGTTTTATCGTACCAAAGCACATTTGATTTTATAGCCGGACTTAAAATCTTTATAAATAATGGAATGATGTCGGGCAAATTCTGAAGTGTGTATACGCTCACGACCGGCAGTGTAGGCAGATTACAGAGTCACTATCTTTTCAGCAGATGGTTATGAGAGATGAAGAGCATAGATCTCAAGGTAAATTGTGTAAAATTGTGTAAGTGTTACGCATGAATCGGCATGCTGATTGGGACTTTCAGTCATTGTTAGAATCTATAAAAGATGTATTGGGAGAATTTTCTGTAGTATGTACCTAGATTAAGTCAGAATCAATCCAAAGATCTGGTTTTCAGGATCACATCAGAAGCAATGTAAATGCTAGACACTGATGAACAGGCAAGTTGATGATCAATGTTCCAGGTTGATAAAAGCTGAGGCGTGCCCATGCCAATGATGACAATAGCAACGAGTAAACAAAAAGGCTGGTCTGTGTGTGCAGGCGTTGTCTGGCTGCATTGACTCTACAATCCCACCACACGCTGTTTTCTCGAACCAGCGCTTCTATCTCTCTGCAATAATAATCAGACCAGTACTTTGATGACTGGATCTGTGCAATTATGTCCTCTGTGTATGTTACCAAAATACTTGCAGATCCTATTCTTTGGGCATTCAAGGAGTACATTAAAAATGTTGTGACCAGGTAGGGGAACCAGTTACCATCTTTTGGGGTGGATGGTGTTTATAGCAGCCAAGAGATTTCACTTAAGTTCAAAGGTTTCCTGCACCTGGCATCAGCTAGTTTTATTCAGTAATAAAACCCCAAAATAAACACCTTGCCATCTAACTAAACACTGGTCACTTCTGACTAACAAGCTGAGGCAAAACAAAAAGAAGTTTCAGCACAGTAACTTACAGACAGATATCAGGCTTTCTCACAGAGACTCTGCAGCCCCTGTCCCCAGGCAGTGAGAGACTTACTGAGCTAGGCTGCAGCCTTTTACTAGCACCACTCAGGTGCAACTCCTGATGACCAGCGGGATCTCTAGTAACTTGAAAGGCCCGTTTCATGGGCCTAATGGATGGAGCCCATCCTCTCTCTCCATTCATAAACCCCAGGACCCTTTTCCAGCTTTTCAACAAGCCTATATACCTTCAGCAGCTCACAGGCAATAACATTTTCTGGGGGTTTTAATACGAGTAGGATAGAAACCTAGGTGAAATATACCTGCCATCAAACACTAATCCAGTGAGTTTGTCACAGTATTTATAAATCTACTGTATAGATTTAATTAGCAATTTTAACCGGATTATTTCCACCCTTTCTTTGAAAGTCACACATACATGTTCCTCTCTGTAGGTCTTGATCTGACCTCTCTGCGACAGATAAGGACCCAGAGAGCCGCGGTGATGTTATCTGACGTGAAGCAGCTGCTAGCTGCCAAAGGAAGTGTTAATGAGAAGAATGATGATGGTGTAACTCTTGTAAGTATTTCTGTACTGTTGAAGGTTTGATTCTGAAGCTAAATATTAATCTGGCTGATTTTTAGAGACATTGCTACATATTAAGTAGCAAATGTGTGAAATAATTCAACTCCTGCTCATTATTAAACTGTGAAGAAATAAGTAAGGATGGCCTGTGTACAATGATTTAACCAAGCTGTATGGTACTATGCATGATTATACCATTACTTTCCTATTTGCAAGTGTGTTTCTACCTACAGCGTTGCTGTTCTGTCCAGGACCAGGGACAGCTGTTATTGGTATTTCAACTAACTGCCATATGTCGGATACGCATCTGTTCTTACTGTGTAAGCAGACTCTGGATAAAATATCAACAAGTTCTATTTAAAACAATGTGATAAAAAGCATGCCTCTCACATTTACTATCTGTTATATTGTATCTTCGGCTTTTCACTATAATATCATCTTCGTCAAATTAGATTCTCCATATCCTTCATTCATGAATATTGAAACACACAAATAAATCTTGCTGCACATTCAGAATGTTGGATCAGTCTGTTAATAAAACGTATAACAGACATATCCTATATAGTAAATGTCCAGTGAATAACAGAAGATGTTAAAACAGGGGTATGGTCAAGTCACCCCTAGAAGATCCCCAGCTATGGGTTAAGCAGACTGACTTAGCAGACATGTGTTGGAGCTGTTGTGTTAAAATGGCCATCAAAATACCACTTTTTTTTCCTCAGTCTTTTCCCTCACTGCATTAATCTGTATCTCTGTGTCCTGTGATCTGCATTGGTGCAATTAACAGGTTACCAATATCTGGTAAAATAAGGCAAATGACTTAGAGTATAGACATCACAGGAGTAATGTCTGCTTTTTTCTCAAAAATAGAGGTGAATGATTCTTTTTTTTGCACACATCTACAGTTGCTATTTGACACCAAAATCTCTTCATGTGAGCATGCTTTAGAGTTTGTTCATCCAGGGTGTTCATGTTGAGTTAGATGCAAATTGCGTTATTGACGTATAATATGCGTTTTACTCCTGTGCAAGCGTTCAAAGCACTAATTCCAAAACTAGAATTTTAAGTGCATATTTAGAAGTAAAAAAGCATGATCTATGCGGAAAACACAATTTGCTTCCAGCTCAACATGAACCCCCCCAATGTTCTTGTTGGTCAAAGTTCTAAGGGACCTATCTATTATTAATTCCTCCATCATGACAATATATATTCTTTTATCACTGCTTATTTCTACAATACAAAAAATCACTTATTGCCTCCATTTTTCAAAAAATATCACTAATATTTGCTGGAATAGTACCATTTAACTTATTGCTTCGCTGGTCCTGTACCCATAGTTGTACGAATGCATGCGCTGGCTTGAAGATTAAAAATGAAGAAAACACACACATAGAAAATATTATATAATATATGAATTATATATTATGTACAGTGTTTTTATTACATGTATAATAATTATTTAATTTTATATAATTTTTAAATTCTTTTGTTCTTTTGCCATCCTGTGTTACTTGTTAAATAGGCAGCCTTTATTGGCAAAGACGGAAGAAACCCCTGGCATTAACCCAATGTATAGTGCAGTGGTTCCCAAACTTTTGCAGTTCGCGGCAGCCTTAGAGTCTCCAAATTTTTTCAAGGCACCCCTCCAAAATAATTACTAAGCAGTCCTGTGTTAGAAGTAGTTAGGTCAAAAAATTGTAATAAGTATTTAGGTCACGACAGAAATACTTATTTAGTTGTATGCAAAAATGCCCCTCTGCATCCAGGCACACTGCCCTCTCTCACGCTGTCCCCCTCCTCTCCACTCTCTCACGCTGTCCCCCTCCTCTGCCCTCTCTCACGCTGTCCCCCTCCTCTGCCCTCTCTCACGCTGTCCCCCTCCTCTGCCCTCTCTCATGCTGTCCCCCTCCTCTGCCCTCTCTCACGCTGTCGTCCCTCCTCTGCCCTCTGTCCCAGGGCCCTCTTAAGAACCTCTTGGGTCCCCCGGGCACAGCAGTGCACCGGGGCCCCTATATTTACAAAAAAAAATAAAAAATGATTATATATATGGGCCCTGCAGCCCAGGGGGGCCCTCCGGAGGCAGGGGAAAAAAAAAACCCTGCAAAAAAAGAAGAAAATACTTACCGTGCTGTCAGCTGGCGATCCGGCTCCCTCCCTGGTCTCCTCCTCCATCGCGCTCCGCAATGGATGTCGGGCGGGCGTGATGACGTCACGCCCGACATGCACTGCCAGGGACGACAGTGTGAGAGAGGGCAGAGGAGGGGGACAGCATGAGAGAGGGCAGAGGAGGGGCACAGCGAGAGAGAGGGCAGAGGAGGGGGACAGCATGAGAGAGTGGAGAGGAGGGGGACAGCGTGAGAGAGGGCAGTGTGCCTGGATGCAGAGGGGCATTTTTGCATACAACTAAATAAGTATTTCTGTCGTGACCTAAATACTTATTACAATTTTTTGACCTAACTACTTCTAAAACAGGACTGCTTAGTAATTATTTTGGAGGGGTGCCTTGAAAAAATTTGCTCTGTCCCCCTCCTCTTCCCTCTGTCCCCCTCCTCTGCCCTCTGTCCCCCTGTCCCCCTCCTCTGCCCTCTGTCTCCCTGTCCTCCTCCATTGCTCTCTGTCCCCCTCCTCTGCTCTCTGTCCCGCTCCTCTGCCCTCTGTCCCCCTCCTCTGCCCTCTGTCCCCCTCCTCTGCCCTCTGTCCCCCTGTCCCCCTCCTCTTCCCTCTGTCCCCCTGTCCCCCTGTCCCCCTCCTCTGCCCTCTGTCCCCCTGTCCCCCTCCTCTGCCCTCTGTCTCCCTGTCCTCCTCCATTGCTCTCTGTCCCCCTCCTCTGCCCTCTGTCCCCCTCCTCTGCTCTCTGTCACGCTGTCCCCCTCCTCTGCTCTCTGTCCCCCTCCTCTGCCCTCTGTCCCCCTCCTCTGCCCTCTGTCCCCCTCTTCTGCTCTATGTCCTCCTCCTCTGCCACGATCCCTCTCACTCTGCCCTGCACCAGGCGCCAGCCATAGAAAAAAGAAAGAACACAGAAACTTACCAATCCGCACGGCGCCGGGACCCAGCAGCCTCCTCTCTCCCACAGCTGTTACTGACATCATTCAGTGACAGCTGCGGGAGAGAGGAGGCTGCTGGGTCCCCGCGCCACGCGGATTGGTAAGTTTCTGTGTTCTTTCTTTTTTCTAGGGCTGGCCCGCGGCACCCCAGCGACAGTGGCGCGGCACCCCTGGGAGCCGCGGCGCTCAGTTTGGGAACCGCCGGTATAGTGTAATATGATAACGCTCTTCGTCCTTTCACCTTTCGGCCTATTAAATGTCTGTATGTTTAGGGTCTCATTTAGAGTTTGACCCATTTGTGCTCTGACAGCCTTATGTAGAGTTGGATGCAATTGACACCAAAAGCTTACGCTTGGTATCGTCAAAATCTGTGAGGTGGGGAGTGTGGAGTCCCCCTCGAAATTGTTAATACCAGCACAAGGCTATGCCAACCAGAGCTTATTGAACTGTAGCAGGAAAACCCACAGCATATAGGGTCACCTTGCCATAGTGCCAACCAACCCTAGCCCAGGCAGCACAGGCCACACAAAAAATAATGCCTCCCCCATACTAGAAATAAACAGCCCTGTGTTGAAAGCACTAAGGCTATGTTGGATGTGGGTTAAGAATAAAAGTTAAAGTAAAATAAGTATTTTTCCATTGTGCATTACAGGTCCCATTATGCCGTAAGGTGTTTTGGTACGCTGATGCCTGTATAGCCAGGGCATGCTGACACTTGTAATACTGCTGGCATTCACGGCCTGCTGGTACCTGTAGTGCACCTTGGGAAACTATAAAAAAAAAGTACACACACTGAGCAAATGTTTTTTTATTCTAAATAAAGACATCCCAGACAACCCTCTTTAACCCATTTATGTCATCACCTAAATTTAAGGTAGTGGCCTGTTTCTTCAGCAATCACTCCAATGGTTAACAAAATAACAAACCATGATATTTGCCACTCAATCTGCTCATGCCACAAAAGAGTCAAAACGGGCATTTCTTTCATATTTATAAACTGGGATATTCCCATATTTTGAGGTTAGAGCTATATAAAATACAAACACCTCCACATCCATTTTTTATCGTTTTAAAACTCCAATGGCAATCTGCTTTCCTTCAATAGGACCAATGGAAATTATAAAGAAGTAATCTGAAAAGACAGCTGCAATTTGATATGACGCTCATGAATGAAGTATCGCCAGTTTTAGGGGTCAGTAAGCAAACAGCCAATCAAAAGTGCGTAGATAGTGCTGCAGGAGTTGTCATCATTGCATATCTTTACATCAGGCCTTTAATACCCGTAAACTATACACCTCCTATGAAGCATATCTGGGGATACGTCCACGTCTAGTTAGGTTACAGTCTCATAGGATGTGCCACACTTATGTGAGCATGGCCTTAGTGCACTCAACTGCGGCTTAAGGGGCCACAAACCTAAAATACACACAAATCTAGATAAGGATACATTCTGGAATGCATGTGCTGTGCAGAAATGTACACAGAAAATTCATGTGTACCCACCTCTAAATCATAACCTTAGTGAGAGAATATCTGCCCTCCTTACATAGAAAACTATGGCGGACATATTATTTAGTATACACACTTCAGTTATTTCATGTGTATTATTCAGCTCAGTAAAACAAAGGGCTAGAGTTACTAAACTGCGGGTTTGAAAAAGGGGAGATGTTACCTATAGAAACCAATCAGATTCTAGCTGTCATTTTGTAGAATGTACTAAATAAATGATAACATGGGGCCTGATTCATTAAGAATCTTAACTTGAGAAACTTCTTATTTCAGTCTCCTGGACAAAACCATGTTACAATGCAAGGGGTGCAAATTAGTATTCTGTTTTGCACATAAATTAAATACTGTCAGTTTTTTTTCATGTAGCACACAAATACTTGATAGCTTTTACTTGATAGCTTATTTGTACACTGAAATTTAAAGTTGATATTTGTGTGCTACATGAAAAAACAGTCAGTATTTAACTTATGTGCAAAGCAGAATACTAATTTGCAGGCCCTAGTATCTGATTGGTTGCTATAGGCAATATCTCCACTCTTTCAAACCCGCATTTAGTAAATCTAACCCAAAGACTTTCGTGTATATTAATATCAAATAGTGTATTTACTTTTACTTTGCTATTTTACAGAAATTGAAATGGTGTATGGTAGCATTTCGGCCCAGGAGGTTTTAATGATCAGGAGTTGTCATAAACCTCCAATCCGATGCCTTTTTTTATACCATTAAGGTGCATGTTACACAGGTTTGTGCAGATACAGTATACCCATGTAGTAGAAATATTGAAGCACACAAAAGTGGCACATAGTAAAGACCGTCCCAATGTCCCCTCACTCTCATGATCAATTTAAGGTACCAATATGGATAGACCAAACAGTAATTTAGGAGGAAAATCTAAAATATAAATGAAAAAATGGGTTGGTCCTAACATGATAGTAGGCTGGACGTGATTTTTTTTTGATTTTTTTACCATGTAATTGTCCTGCAACATTAGATGCAAACAGATTTTTGCAACGGCAGTTCCAAAAAATGAAATGTGGTTATGTATTTATGTACGTGCAAAGGTGCATCTACATTACCAGAAATGTGTTGCGGGAGGAGTGCATTTTGCGCTTTCATTATTGACCTTTACTCTCCTGTGGAAAAGACAGAAGAATAAGATACATAGCTGCAAGATTTGTATGTGCTGTTACTTTTGTACTATTGAAATTCAAAAACCAGTGTACCTGAGTTTTACTGAATCCAACAAAGCTTGGAGCTATGGGTCAAGGGGTTGATTGTTGTTTCAGTTTACGTTTTCCACTTACTCTAGAGGAGACTCACTTCTTTTAATTAACATAGTGAAATGTGAATAGTGGAAATTTTAGGGTGACTCCTATCTGTAGCACACGTATTCAGCTGGTACACTACAACCCTGGAAAATACTGCTTCAGTTTGCAGTTCCTGGGGTTCAGCGCCATCCCATTGGCCCACTGGTGCATGCCCTAACCCTTCATAGGACAATCTGCCCCTCAATGGGTCCTTTTCCTTCAGCAATTTAGCTCTTGGCTAAAAATAAAAAATCTGCCACCTCCAGTCTGAACTTAACCCTATTGGTCCCTTAAAGTAACAAAACCCCACAACCTAAACTGTACCCTTACTTCAGTTTCAACACTCTGATACTTTTCATATTTTCACACATGGATTTCAAATTAATAAGTTATAAAATGTCTGGATGAACTGACAATATTTCCTTAACCCAATCTCTCACAGCTATTTACAAGTCGCACCCGATTCACCCATTAACAGACTTGCTGCAACCCTAATAGTTATTCCCCCAAGCTCTGGCTCACTTTATTCTCTGATGTTACATGTCAGGATCCCTAACCTGAATACTGTGGAGAGTTATGGTAATTAAATGTCTTTATTGATAACATGGTTACACAGGGAGCAATAGGTGCAGTCAATGGTTAACAGCAAGTAAATAGCAAGCATAGCAGAGATTACACAGGAACCAACAGATGCAATGAATGGTTAATGGCAACTCAGTTCATTGGGGCAGCAGGTTTAAGACAGCAGGGGATGGTAGGTATAAGGATAAATGCAGGCTCCTAGACACAGTGGGAGAACTGCAGCACATTATAGCAGGTTTACCAGGTCTGGCTCTGAGGCTAGAGATTTAGGAGACTCTAGATAAACCACGGGTGACAGGATTCAGGGTTAGCCAGAAGGCACAAGGCAATTGATTATGCAGGAGTGTTAGGCAAACAGAGGGTCAGACAGGCCAGGGGTCAGAAGTCAGGAAATAAGCAGGAGCAAGGTCAAAATAAAGCTGGGATCTGGGTCATAGGAGGAGATGCAAAACGGAGGAACTAGCAGGAGTCAATTGCAGGAAGCAGGCCAGGATCAGGTCACAAGAATGCACAAGGAAACCAGCAGCAACAATGGCAATTGAACTGGCTCAGATTGCAGTGAAAGACAGTCTCTTAAAGGCTAGCCACAGGTGATTGGGATTCACATTCAACTCTGAGGAATTAACCCCTTGCAGGCAGGTTTTGCAGAAGGCAAAGCAGCATCTATGGAGAAGATGCTGCAGTGTAGCTGGAGGCAGATCATGACATTACTTTTTCCATTCTGTCCAATGCTAACAATTATCAAACACATTGGAATTAGTTATAAACTGGTCCAAGTCTGTGCTGTTACCTATTGAACTGCTATCAGCTCCACTTTTATGTTAGTCCTCTCAAGGTCCGGAGTGCAATGGTGTATTTTATGCTTTGTACTTTACTGGAGAGTAATAAACCAATTAAATTAGTTTATAGCTGGTGTAAACTGCCCCTGTTCATGGTACTGACCTACTGTAGCTTACTGAAAATGGATTCTATGGTTAAGATATAATATATACTGCACAATTGAAATACATGGATATCTCCTGAATTGTTTGTTAGTATAAAATGCTTTATTTTTCAAACAGATCTGTATAGAAAAACATAATAGATCCTGTCCAACTATTTTGCAGATTTCCATTGGAATTATGTCTTCATTTTAAGCCATTCCACTATTGCTCTTGCAACATGCTTTGAATCATGGTCCTTTTAAAATACATACTCCTTCCCTGGTTTAAGTTCTTTGACAGGACACAGCAATTTTTTGTTCATGATTTGTAGGCACCATTAATCTTCTGATCAATCATGACAAGATTGCCAGTCTTGGCTGCTAAATCATATTCCCATAACTTGATGCTATCACTACTATAATTCACCTGTGGGGATGGTGCTGCCTGGCTGCATGCAAACCTCTTAGTATTTGGGCAAAAAAATCCCACTTAAGTCAAGTCAGACCACTGCCAGCATCTTCAAGATGGTGTTTTCATCTGTGAGATACGGCTTCTCCCTTGTGACCGTCTCATAAAGACCCTTTTTTATGGAATGCATTGGAGAGTGTTGACCCATGTACAATATTTTCCATTACAACCACTGACTCCTGTAGCTTGTTCAATGTCACTGATGACCTTGCAGTCGCTTATCTGATAATGAACCTAGGTTTATTTATAATATTTTCTCCACCTGCGCCCATCTGCAATGACCTATAATAGCATGTTTCCTTATTATTGTGCTCAGTGCCTGTCTGCTGCGGCATTTGTTTCCTCTTCTCTGGTGTTTGATAACATAGGGTGACTTTCGTTTATGTCTGGTGTCCCGTGAACTGTCATAAGATCCCCATTGACACAATGCAAATCATGTGAAGTTTTGAGGGAAAATGCAACTAATTGCGTACACATTTGTTAGTTTCCTTTGCTAATAAAATATGTCAATATATTTTAGAATTTCTAATTTTTTCGGCATATTGATGCACTATATCTGTGTTTTTGTTTTAAGGTGGCATATTGGGGGATCTTGTCACCTGTGACTAAAAAATTCAACATAATGATTTTCAAGTTTTTATTACGATGTTATTTGCATTGTTCGTGGCTGTGTATAGTAAGCTGTGTTTTAAAATAATATGACTATTATGTATCAGTGGCAACTGTGAAGATATGGCAACGATCGGTATGTACAGTTTGTCATCTTTGTCTTGGGTCCCGAAGCACCAACTGCAATGCATGTCCAATCCCCATAACCGATTTATTATACACAATTCAGGAGTCCCTCTTGGAAAATCTTTGTAACCTCAGAACGTATGATACTTTGCTATTTATTGCCCCCTAGAGGGGAATAGGAAGCTGACATTGGTCCTTTCTCCGATGAACAATAGAGTGATATTGTTTATTAACTGTACCTGTAAATGTATTCAGCTTTTCACATTACATTGAATATACTGCACTTCTAAATGTTTGGTTAACATTATTAAGAATGGGGAATCACTAGTAACTATGTGAAATACCATATGGATAGTAATGACTTCAGGCATCCTATTTTCTAAACTAACTATTAGATTCTGGGCTAATGTTTTGAATATTATTAATCTGAATTCTTGTTGATTTTAGAAAACATGCATTCTAAGCAGGTTACATGATTTAACTCATAATAAAGAACAGAACACTAAATAGGCTATGCAAGAATGATTATTTTGAACCAGAAAATGTATTCCCATCTCAACTGTATTCTTCATCCACTTAAAAATTGGCCAAATACCCATAGAGGTTGCCCACAGAAAAATTACATTCTATTCCATCTGTGGAACTTTCGTATGCCCTAAGATATGTTTGGTTGTATTTTAGTATTATGTGAACCTCATGGTACAATTTAAGATATATGTTTGATTGTACGCTCCTTTGAGCAGGGCTTTCTCTCCTCCTGTCTTCACCACTGTTAACTCTGCTCGCCAGCTACCCTGCCTTCCTCCTCGAGGACCCTCTTCCCCCGTCCCCTCTCGCTCCCTTCTCTTCCCCCTGGGGGTCTCCCTCTCATCTGTGCCCTCCCTCCTAGGTGCCGTTGCTGGCTGACCTTCCCCTCTCCCCTCCCCTTTAGCTGTGCCTTGAGCTCACTGGGTTACTGTGATTATTGTTTACTGTTCTAGGCTGTCTCACCTCATATTGTAATCTCGTTTGTCCCTGTACGGCGCCGCGGACACCTAGTGGCGCCCTATAAATAAAAATTAATAATAATAATAATAATAAAAATGTTTGCATTTGTTGATATACTTGTTCTTCATTAGTTTTTTTTTGTGTTTTTGTTTGTATTGCATCACAGATGAAGTGATAAAGGCCTTGACTTGATCTAGGCTAGACTAAATATAACAAAATAATCTTTTGTGTGTTGTTTTGTATGTAGCATGTTGCAAATTGTGTTTCACATTTTGCTGTAATGTGATCTATGCTTCATAGTTTCTTATAGAATTGTATCACTCTGCTCCTCCCACCTGTTAATATTGCATTATGTTTCTTATGGTTGTTTTGGACACATTTATTAACAGTTCTATGATACAGCAATCTTTAACTTATAAGATAATAAGTGGTTCTAAGTTTTATACATGTTAGAGCAGGTTTCTTATGAATATAATTTGCATTACCCGCAGCTTCACATAGCCTGTGCCTGTGGCTTTAAGGACGTTGCTTGCCAGCTATTAGAGAACAACGCTGACCCAGATGCTGTAGATAACCAGTACTGGACTCCACTTCATTTGGCTGCAAAATATGGACAGGTAATATGACAGTTCTCCACATGAAGTTGCTGCATTACTGAAACTTAAGAGAGTGCAGTGCACACAGTGCTTTCCTATTTGCGCATATGGTCCTAATTGTCAACCATGTGTACTCATAGGTAAACGTCTCCATCCTGGTTTTAGGAGCTCTGTATAGCACTGCATAATATGATGTATAAAAATATAATTCAATTTAATAATAATATCCTAATGCTCAGGTGATTTACACATCAATTTGGAATGTACATGGTGTAAAATATGTTCATTAGCCAAAAGACAGATAGTAATCATTCTTTGCAAATTCACATCTGTATGTGTCAGCGATAAACATTTGCTTCATAGATACCATAGGTCCCTGATTTTCCAGGTTTTGTCCAGATTTTAAAGTATTGTCCCTGTTTTTTTTTTTTCTCTTAAAAAATGAAAGCAACTCTACAGTACCAATCCTCTTAACCATCAGCCACTGTGCATTGTATGTTTGAAATCAACAGTATATAATACAAAGTATAAGTTAAGATGTATTAATTGGGTATGTTTTTCAGTACAATAGCAATGTGCCAAGCCAGCTGTAATGTTTTCCTTGAAATTATACTGTAATTGGGTATGTCACCGAAATACAGAGTTAGCCAACCTGCTATTCTTTATTGATTGTGGAACTGCAGGCTCCAGTATATACTGACAGCCAAAGGCTGGCAGAAAGTCCTGGGACTTGTAGTTACACAAAATATTTTGTTGTTGTGACTATACTTTGTTGCTAATAAATAGCACAAATACAATTCAATGATAATATATGTTGTTTCTCTTAGACTGACACTATACCTTGTGATTGTATCGCTTATCAAGTAGCAAGAGCCACACATTTTTAATATGGTCTTTTTACAGACAAATCTTGTGAAAATTCTTTTGGTTCATCAAGCAAATCCCAACATTCTCAACTGCAATGGAGATAAACCTTCAGGTTTGTCAAAGGATTTGTATGTGTTAATTAAAATGACTTCAGTGCCATTTTTTAAAAAAATAATATGATAGCTGATACCAACTGCAACATTCCAATTATAACAACTCTGCGAGATTGAAAAGCATTAGCAAAAATGAATTGTTAAGCATGCTACACAAATCAGAGTCCTTAAGAGAAAACTAATATAAATGGGAAAGAAACCATATAAAAGACACATCAGATTTTCATTGTTTGAACTTCCGTAGTTCAATTTATCGGATGCTGATCACAGTAATTAATTCAGCATCTTATTATGTCCCTAGTAAAGCTGGCAGGAAGAGTTCAATGCATCACGCTCATATACCCAGACCTTGTCCAGTTACTGCAGAGGTTTAGTATAGCGTGATCTGCCACTATGTTCTATTTATCTCCTTTAAACCAAATAACCTTTCATATTATACTTTACTGTAGTTTCAAATTGCCACTATGTCTTCATTTATCAAGAGAGTTTGAGTTATCTTTCACTATTTTTTTAATGTTTATGGGTATATATTCGTTTTTTAAATTAGTGGCTTGTCTTTTAATTTGTATCCAATACTACCCGTTATGTCTGTTTTTTATGGTCATAATAATATTTTTAAAGAAATTTGCTGTGGCCTTAAAAAAATATATTTTTTTAAGGGTTTTTCCATTTTAATTAGTGGTCGAAGTGGGGTGTATACAATGGTATGCCATACCGCCAATTCTCCCATTTCTATGTTTCCACTATGAGCACTACCTTTCATACTAGTTTTATACAAGCATTTCATTATGCAGTTATTCTTGCACCTTCCATATCTTATATTCCTATTCTTTTATGCCTATCACCCAATTTGTAATGTCAACTATTCCTAAGGCCTGATTAAGGGTTCAGGCTGCCCCAAGCTTGTATCGCCACCTCGCCTTCCACACTAGGCTAATATGGGATAGGTAAAAACAAACTCCTCCTCAATTTAAAATCCAACAACCCCCCCCCCCACCAGTGTTTAGTTTCGCATGTTTTCACAATTCATCTCCAGTTGGCTTTTTAAAAGGGTCACAGTATTTTGTGTCACTCATTTAAGTTTCATTAAAATCAGAACTGTATAGCGGAATGAGAGTTACTGAGGTTGAAGATATGAAGGGGCCTCACCTATCGCCATCCTTGTCCCTCTTACTCGCTTAACATCAAGTACCCGCCAAAGAATGGCTCATTGTCTTCAGCCTTTACCATGAGAATATATCAAGATTTAAACCTTAATACAATTTTATTTCAAGTTCTTATTGTTACTTTGTAGAACAACTCCTATTCCTTTAAATTTTAAAACGAATTTCAGTTTATACCTCTTGTTACAATTTCACCCCCCCCCCTCCAAAAGTCTTGCGCCCTAGGCTGCAGCCTATTCAGCCTATTGGATAATCATGCCCTGATTATCCTGTTACTATGAATAACAATTGAGATTAAACCATATACCTAGATTGTGGTGCGAGTTTAGTATATCCAACAATAAAACCTATTCATATATGGGTAGCACTCAATATTAGGGTAAAAGTGCATATAGCTTTCTTTATATTTAATCCTTTAACTTTTCTCTGCTAAAAAGTTAATGTGTAGTTATGTCTAGTAGATATTCACTATAGTAAATACTTCAACTATATATTTACAGGCAGGGCCGCCATCAGGGGGGTACGGGGGCTACTGTTGTACCGGGCCGGGCTCACCAGGGGGCCCTGTACAACAGCTCAGCAAAGACTTACCTGGGGCCCGCCGCTGGTCTCCGCTATTCTGTCTTCAGCCTGGCTGTCACCGTGACAGCCAGGCACCAGGATCCGATCGCAGGGGTGGAGGAATCATTCCCCCTGCGATCATGTGATCTGTCACAGGCAGAGCAGCGGAGACCATAGCGGAGACCAGCGGCGGGCCCCAGGTAAGTATGTGTTGCTCATGGGGGGGCGCTCATGGGGGGGGCCCGCTCATGGGGGGGGCACGGGGGCCCGTACTGGGCCCGATTTTTTTCTGAAGGCGGCCCTGTTTACAGGTTTGTCATAGCAGTCACTTTATTACAATCCAATACCATATAAATATTACATTTGTCAAATTTCATCACCATTTACTTATATAGCGCCACTAATTCCGCAACGCTGTACAGAGAACTCACTCACATCAGTCCCTGCTCCATTGGTGCTTACAGTCTAAATTCCCTAACATACACACACAGGCAGAGAGAGAGAGAGAGAGAGAGAGAGAGAGAGAGAGAGAGACAGACTAGGGTCAATTTTGATAGCAGCCAATTAACCTAGTAATATGTTTTTGGAGTGTGGGAGGAAACCGAAGTACCCGGAGGAAACCCACGCAAACACGGGGAGAACATACAAACTCCACACAGATAAGGCCATGATCAGGAATTTAACTCATGACCCCAGTGCTGTAAAGCAGAAGTGCTAACCACTTAGCCACCGTACTGCCCATTATAACTATATGTGTATGTGATTGGTGACTGTGTGTGAATTCTGTATATTTTTACCATAACTTATTTTATATGTTTATAGACATTGCTACAACAGAATTCATACAAGACATGCTATTGAAAGCTGAAGACCTCTCAGAAGAGAGAAAGAAAAACCCTTCTTATTCCCCAGTGTTCAATGAAGAGCACTATGAAGAGATCTTACATGATCTTCCACTGGCTGCCAGTAAGCTGTAAGTTCTAGCTTTATATTTGATGTGTTATAAAGTATGGCAGTGATTCCCATCCAATATGTTGCTCTTGTGTGGGATATGAAAACAGTACTAATTTTAGGATTGTTAGTTTTTAGTGTCTAGGCTGGTGTCCCACAGGCTTTTTGTGCCAGTCAATCACATAATACAGAAGCTTGTTCATACTATTTAGTATGAAATGTCTAATTCTTGTACATGCTTACACTATCATGCATAAAAGCAGCTGATTATTAATGCCATGTTTCATTAGCTGGAGCACAAAATGCCTGTGTTATAGGCCCCTAGGTCAGATATGGTTTTATTGTTTGGCTTTTTTTATATTTTAACTCAGTTGTCTTGTAGGAAAGGGTGTGCTGAATTTGTGATGATGTCAAAAGAGTTGAGAGTAATTGCATTATTTACTAAACTCACTACTGCACAAAGTTGTGGTTACCAATTACGTGGAGCCTGGCACAAAGCTTTCAAAGGCAAATACTATTTCTCAAAGGCAAGAAACACCTATTGGACTTCTCAAATTAATATGTACTCAATAAACAGACTGAAATAGCTGATATTGGCTAGTGTTTCCAATGTGCCTCAAGTGGTTGATACAGGATAGCTTGTGGTACATAGTCTAATGGATATTAAACAGAGAGCTTGGATTATTATTAAGCAGTTGCTGATTAAGTACAGGGAAAGTACTGGACAATTGTGTATCGCACTGGGTAAGTCCTCAAAGAACTAGTGGCACATTTTTGTATAGCAATAGTTATATATAATTTTGAATTATTTTCATTTCCACCAGAAAAAGGTGCACTTGCACAGAATTTATAATGGACATAAGAAGGAAAAAAGGAGAAACATGTGCTATGAGGCACTCATGGGACTCTCAAAAACAATAAAAAATATAAGCTTTATTATTCTCATTAAAAAACCATATGACTGTATCATTAAATCAATCCTCAAATGAGGGTATACTTTAGTAGCGAAATATTAAAAATTAAATGAAAAGAACACAATAAACCCAAAGAAAAATAAGTGGTTTAAAATAGCAGATAACTGCTAATCTGTTTTGCTGTCCGTAATATCCCTATTATATACTGATCATATCTATCCAATAGTGGGAGTAGTGGTTCACTATTATAATCTGGTGTGCCTATAGAATGTATATACCATATTGATAAATGGTATATACAGTTAATCAATTTAATTGATATGGATAATTTATGGATCATTTATCAACAATGACCAGGGTCAAAATATAAGCGACCATATAGAGCCAGTGGTGCTGTGATAGACTATATCCTATATGTGTTGCTTGATAATTACTAGAATTACATTGTGATATAGTGATGGTTTTCAAAATAGAATACTTTAGCAAGCCAATGTTCTATGGACCGCATATGCTCATAGTCATGTGAGTTTCACCAGTATCCGGCAATAAGATTTGCGCTAATGCCTAATGGATCAGTTTCAATTTAATGAGTCTGTACGACCTCAGGCTTACAAACTTGCAATTAGTATGTAAGGCAATCTCATGTAAATTCCTCAAGTACCCAAAACTAGAACTACAGTTATATATGCAGGTACCTAATGGGCAGGGCCGGACTGGGACTAAAAATCAGCCCTGGCATTTAAAGCACACAGGCCCACCTCTGTTGATTAGCAGGGAAAAAAAATGTGTGCCGCAGTGCAGTGGCGGTGCCACCAAAGGCGTAGCTACATTATGTTGGGGGCGTGGTCAAAATGGTGCGTTGATACATACATTATAATAAAACATTACATTTAGCAGACCCTCCCCATCCACATTACGCCACCCCCCCAGATACATTATGACACCCCCAGCCCACTGTACTTATCTATGCTTCTGATGCTGCTGACATTCCTGTAGAGTGAGCAGGGAAGCTCTTAGTCTCATGAGATTAATAAATCTCGTGAGACTTAGAGCTCCTCGGCTTGCTCTGCAGGCTGTGCCCTGTCCGGGACGGAGCACAGATCCTCCTGCTGACCAACTGGATTAAGGCTCGGGGGGCTCGGGCACTTAAGTCAGGGGGGCTCCTATGATGTAATTTGGCTATTAGACAAATTTTTGACAAATACAAAGGCAATACTGTGTGCACTACTGTTAGGTGCACACAGTTCTGCCTTAACAAGCAGTACAGTGTGAAGCAGGACATATCTCCCAACTGTCCTTGTAGTCAGACCAAATCCTGACTAAGTGGGACAGTCACCCACCAAATTCAGAACAGTTGGCAGACTGTCCTGGTCTCTCCTACCTGTCTTGTCATGGTCACCACTTGTGGCTGCTGGTGTCTTTAGATCAGTTGTTGCTTGTCTGGATCCTGGAATGTTGGATGCCCTATTTGGAAAAAAAAATGAGCAGTTGAAATTTAGCCCTGGTGTTAAATCAATATAGCATCCATGATTTAAAATTAGGCCTTACTGCAGCCACAACATTAAAATACTAGTATTCACATTTGATAAATACATCTATTTCCCTCCAACTAGCCCTGACATTAAATAGTATTCCCATTTAATAAATAAAACTATTTCCCTTTCTCCAAAGCACCCCAGCATTAAATTAAAAATGCAATCGCCCCATCTGAAATTGATAGGCCCCACTATTAAATTGCCCCCACCATCACCCAACAAGTTGAATAGCACCCAATAATTAGCCCCCACCTGCAATTCCCTATTAGTTTAATAGCCTACCTCCCATATTATATTAAGAGCTACCCATACACACATTATTGTCATACACCGGCCCTCACACACACACACATTATGGTCATACGCCGGCCCACACACACATACTATAGTTATATTGTTACACACATACACACTATAATCATACCCTGTCACACACACACATACTATAGTTATACTGTTACACACATACACACTATAATCATAAAGGTCATTCTTTGGATATTTTTTTGGGGGGTTATTTTTTTGGTTATTTGTATTCATTGTCATTCAGAGCTTGATTTATATATTTTTTAACTTTGTCGATCCCATTTTTATTGGCGCCTGTCAGTAAATTCTGTGTTATTTTTTGTTACACTATAATCATACCCTGTCACACAAATAGCTCACCTGTCACACAAATAGCTCCACTGTCACACAAATAGCTCCCCTGTCACACAAATAGCTCCCCTGTCACACATATAGATCCCCTCTCACACAAATAGCTCCCCTGTCACACATATAGATCCCCTGTCACTCATATAGATCCCCTGTCACACAAATAGCTCCCCTGTCACACAAATAGCTCCACTGTCACACAAATAGCTCCACTGTCAAACAAATAGCTCCCCTGTCACACATATAGATCCCCTGTCACTCCTATAGATCCCCTGTCACACAAATAGCTCCCCTGTCACACATATGTCACACAAATAGCTCCACTGTCACACAAATAGCTCCCCTGTCACACAAATAGCTCCCCTGTCACACATATAGATCCCCTGTCACACATATAGATCCCCTGTCACACAAACTAACCCCTCCCTCTTACCTTGTGCCCTCCGCGGCGCGCTGTGTAGTCTCTCCTAACACATGGTGCTCGTCCCATGTGACATCTCCAGAGCCATTCATAGAAGAGAGGGGAGGAGGGGAGGCGCGGCCACACCAGGAAGTAAGTCTAGTGCCGACCCCACCGCTCAGCACACAGACTGTCATGCCGAATTCTGGCATGACAGTCTGTGTGCTGAGCGATGGGGCTGGCCAGCTAGTAACCAGCCCATCTGGCCATCGGCCCTTCTGGCATTTGCCAGAAGTGCCAGATGGCCAGTCCGGCCCTGCTAATGGGTTAATAACCAATGCTGTAGATCAGAGCGTCCTGCCTGGTTTTAGGGACAGTAGTGTCTTACAGGGTAAGAGGAAGCTAGTCTGGCAACTGGTAGTGTGGACCCTGTCATGTGCTCGGTCTAGTATGGCACAGCTTATAAAAGGTAGAAATTGAATTCCCTAACTTCGGATGATAATATTTGATAATGTAGTGGGGAGACAGCAAGCACACAAACGCCGACACGCGTTTCGCTAGTAAGCTTAATCAGAGGCAATCTAAGTACAGGGAAAGACAGCAATAGAGTTGAGGGCTGGAAGCTATCAAAATGCAGCTTTGTATTTCAATCAGATGTGGTCTTAAAACACAAACCACATTATTTATTAAATTGCGGTTTGCATAAAATCACATCTGATATGTAAGCCACGTGTGGTTTTGTAGGAAACTGTTGGTTTGCAAATCAAACCTTGCGCTCCTACATCGCAATTGAACCTTGCGATGTAGGCGTTCACTCTAAGTCCATTTGCTTCACATAAAAATACATCTCTCATCAATCACACTGCCTATACAAATAACTTGTCCCTGTAATTTTATTACAGTTTAACTTATAGTTGAAACTCCTTTAGCTTGGAGAGACAGATGGGGCTGTTTACGTGAAAGTGCGCTATAGTATACTGTTCATACGTAAGTTAAGCTTGCCCCTTTGCTTGGCATATGATTTTGATTTATACATATTTTAAGATATGTGTCTAGACATATTTTCTCTGTTATTTTCGGGCTTAATTTCTAATCAACTCCAGTCAGGCACCTTTTTATTGACTTCATGCTCAAAATGGCTACAGTTTGAGTAATCTCGCCAATGAGAGTCTTGGATAAAAAAAAATCAATATTTTCTTTCCTTGCGGCTTTTCAAACCATCGCCTTATACATTATATCATGCAGGATTGTTAAAGAATAGGTAAGCATTGACATCACTATAAAGGAAAAGAAAGGGATCTTTATTAATAAATATTACTTCTGTGGGTGAAAGGTGGACATTGGTGCATGCATTTAAATTAAAAACATTTGCTTTAAAATTCTGAAATTGTATTTAATTATTATTTAATACATGCAATAAATAGGTAAAATATGTTTTGCAAACTCAGTTTTTGTTACCTGAATACTGTTATGATGATGTCTCTGAAAATGGATTCTGAGTGTGCTAAATACACAGATCATTTCTGCGCAAAGAAATACTAGATTTTCAAACAGCTGTCAAAATCAACAGTTAAAATGATGACATTATTTAATAATTATTCTTTACACCTGAGATTCCTAGCCTAAGATTATGTCAATGAGACCTAAAAGGTGGAGAAAAAAACTTTGGTGGGCCCTGGTTTCCCCTTCCCTCTCATCATAAATTGAAGATATAAATAAGAATGAATTGAGTAGTAATTTAGAAAAAAAATACAATTAGAAAGTATAAAAAAAATTAATTAAATTTAAAAACATTTGGAATTTTGAGGGAAATTTGGAAAAAAACTGAAGAACATTGTGGGAGCCAGTATGAGAGACAGACTTGTCGGAGAATGAAAGGCAGAGAAGGGAATATGGACTGGCAGACACACAGTGAATATGAGGACATCACGGCGAATCAGGACAGAACACATCTAGTCCATTTGTGGAGGAAAGAGGTCTTCTAATCTACTCTTCCAGTAAAAATGTGGAAACTAAGTACATGACAAAACTCTATTGCCACTTTGTGCCTGCATATTTACAGCTTTGTATATATAACATTTCCTGATCTGGAGCACTAAATAATTTGTCCTGTAAGCAGTCCTATTTATTTTCTTTTTCCTTTACTACATTTACAAAAAAAGGAGCAGACCATTTCTATTATAACAGAATTTCCTTCGCTCCCAGTATGCTGCATACAATAATTTGATGGAATTGATGTGAATCAGTATAAATACAAAATAGGCATGTAGGACATTCACATTTATAAAAAGTTGCCTCCTAAAGGCAAATAAGTGATTACATTTAAAAAACAAAAAACAAAACATAGTTAGAAGGGAGCACAGACAGAGGGTTGGAGAAGACGTAATGGGGAAACATAAGCAGGACATTCATGCTGCCTGCCACAATATTAATGTGTTCCTCAGAGAAACAGCACGGCATCAATACATTCAATGCGGGTTAATATTCCAGTATGAGAAATAAATTGCATGAAAATGTGTTGAGCACTTAACCTTCAATGTCTGAGTAGGTGGTGGCACTAGAGGCAACTTGCACCATATAATTATACATTAATTATATATCATTGTGAAAAAACTTTGGTGGTTTATGACACATTAATGGACTTATGTGTTATCAGTTCATAATCCCTTTTAGGAAGAATATTTAGATTTGTGTTCTGGTCATTCTCAAGTGGGTAACAAAATAGTTGGAATTGTTCAGAACAGACTAAAGGTTACCTCAAAATTACAGTCATTTATTTAAAGTAAAAACTGGCATGTCTGGCTTGCTCAATCAAAGCTTATAGCTTAGGTTTGGGTAATATCTATAGAGTCTACTGTCATATCTGTCACTGTCTGCACTGAGGTGCTTGTGTATACATTGTTTAGTAAAATATTGCATAGATATGGATACGTAAATCATGATCAGTAGGCTTGAGAGGAACATATATTGCTGGTCCATTTATTACAGAGATACTAAGTGAGAAGCAGCCAATGATGCAGGGTTTGTAACTCATCCCTTTAATTAACGACACATGAATTATACAGGTTCTGTGGCTAATTAAAATCAGGCAAAATAGATTCTGTCTCCAATCAACCATAAAATGTAAAACATTTATATGCATTATATTTGTAATTAAAGGGACAAGTTGCTAACTCACTAAATATGGCAGTGGTTTTTGAAATGTGAAATGCTCCTTGATTTGCTATTGAAACTACAAAACAGAAACAGATCTGTAAGACATATAAAGATTACACTGCACTTTTATTAAATACAACTCCTTAACTGTTTTTTTTCTTGAAGCCCTGGCAGCAGAACTGTGGAGCACTAAGAAATGTAGAGAAGTGAAAGTACTACACTGGACCTTCTTGGTCTGACTCTAGTCATATCTTCTGCACTTTTAAATGCACTCAGAGAGAGACTAGTGGGTATATTTACTATAATGCGGGTTTGAAAAAGTGGAGATGTTGCCTATAGCAACCAATCAGATTCTAGCTGTCAGTTTGTAGAATGTACTAAATAAATGATAGCTAGAATCTGGTTGCTATAGGCAACATCTCCATTTTTTCAAACCCGCAGTTTAGAAAATATATCCCTAAGATGCATTGCTCAGCACCTGAATGACCTGTGTATGCAGCACTGCACACTAAGGGGGGTATTAAATTACAATTCGCAGCTGCTCATATAAAGCGTCATTATGGTAGCGCAATATCACAGAGATCCACAATGTTACGGTACTGGGACGAGTGCGGCCGTGAATCGTAATTGTATATGCCCCTAAGCAACAACTTCTGGAGAAAAGCAGTTTTCGCCGGTCCTTTTTTCTTGCGCCAACTAAAGAATCATGTCAGAATAAATGGTAGTTGTATCAGTTCCACTGGAAGAGGTTTCTCTCCAAAATGAGGACCTGATATAGACTTTCTGTGCCCATAATTAGGATCCCAGAGTCTGACAGAAAAAGTTAAAGTAATAAATCAAGAATGTCAAGCAGAAATGAAAGATTGGCAGACAATGACCAGGGAAAACTGTAGTCTTCGTGTAATAGCTGTACAAGGTCAGCATAATGAATAATACATGGTAATAACTTTCTGCTCTTGATTTTCTCTTGAAAAAGAAAGGAGTCAATAGTTGCTGAACATGAAAATGTGTGAAAATATTTTTCTTGATGCTCCAGAAGTTTCCATTATTTTGCATCCCTTCCTCTCACAAGATGCCACCAAAAGAATCATTCACGCACTCATCATCTCCCGCCTCGACTACTGTAACCTTCTCCTCACTGGCCTCCCCCTCTCCTACGTCGCCCCCCTCCGTTCTGTTCTCAACGCGGCTGCCCGACTCATCTTTCTTTCACGTCGCTCCTCCTCTGCCTCCCCTCTCTGCCATGCCTTACACTGGCTCCCCTTCCCCTACAGGATCCTTTTCAAACTCCTTACCACCACTTACAAATACGGATGAGCGGGCTCGGATATCTGAAATCCGAGCCCACCCGAACCTTGCCGATCCGAGCCGGATCCGAGACAGATCCGGGTATTCCCGCCAATTGCAAAACTGAAAGCGAGGCTCCGAGTCATAATCCCATTGTCGGATCTCGCGATACTCGGATTCTATAAATTCCCCGCTGGCCGCCGCCATCTTCACTCAGGCATTGATCAGGGTAGAGGGAGGTTGTATTAGGTGGTCCTCTGCCCTGCTATATCCTGTGCTGTGCTGTGCTGTGCTGTGCTCAGTCCAGTTTTGCTGTGTCCTGTGCTCTGTCCTTCTGAGTTCAGTGGTGCTGCTGGGTCCTGTGCTGTGTCCTGTTCAGTCCAGTGGTGCTGTGTCCTGTGCTCTGTCCTTCTAAGGGCATTGTTATTTCCCCATTATTCCAAAGTTATAAAAAATTTAAAAAAAAGTTGTAAAAAAAAAAAAAAATAATTATAAAAAAAAGAAATTAAAAAAAAATATCCAAAAACAATCCTGCAGTATAAGTCCATTGGTACTGCAATATTACAAAGTTCACTGATTCTGCAGTATAAGTCTACCAGTGGTACTGCAATATTACAAAGTTCACTGATTCTGCAGTATAAGTCCAGTGGTACTGCAATATTACAAAGTTCACTGATTCTGCAGTATAAGTCCAGTGGTACTCTCCTGTGCCGCATATAATTTTTAAAGGCTTTGCCGAGTGTGTGTGGCTTAGGGGTACGCTCTCTTGTGCTACATATAATGGAAAACAAAAATTTGGAGGATAAAGCTGCGAGGAAAAAGCTCAGTTTTCCTAAAAGACCCGCTGGCGGGGATGCTGATAACATCTGGTCCGGACTGAAGGACCTGACAATCATTGCAGACATGTCTACTGTTGCTGCATTGGATGCTGTCACAATAGAAAAAATGGTGGAGGATTATTTTGCTGACACCATCCAAATAGACATGTCAGACAGTCCATATTGTTACTGGCAGGAAAAAAAGGCAGTTTGGAAGCCCCTGTACAAACTGGCTCTATTTTACCTGAGTTGTTCCCCCTCCAGTGTGTACTCGGAAAGAGTTTTTAGTGCAGCGGGGAACCTGGTCAGTGAGCGGCGAAGGAGGTTGCTTCCTCACAACGTTGAAAAAATGATGTTTATAAAAATGAATAATCAATTCCTCAATGAAGTACAGCACTGCCCTCCAGATACTACAGAGGGACCTGTGGTTGTGGAGTCCAGCGGGGACGAATTGATAATGTGTGAGGAGGAGGAAGTACACACTGTAGGGGGAGAGGAATCAGAGGTTGAGGATGAGGACAACATCTTTCCTCAGTAGAGCCTGTTTAGTTTGTACAGGGAGAGATTAATTGTTTTTTTGGTGTGGGGGCCCAAACAAACCAATCATTTCAGCCACAGTTGTTTGGTAGGCCCTGTCGCTGAAATGATTGGTTTGTTAAAGTGTGCATGTCCTATTTCAACAATATAAGGGTGGGTGGGACTGCCCAAGGACAATTCCATCTTGCAACTCTTTTTTTGGCATTATGTGACCATTTAACAGTCGTTTGCCATGTTCAAAAAGTAAAACAAAATGTCAACAAATTCAAAAAATTAAACCAAAAGTAAAATGCCCTGTCATAATTTAAAACAAGAGGTATTGACATGCTAGAACTACTGTAGTGTTTATATGTTATAAACACTACACTTGGAAGTTGGAGGAGGTATTGTGGCCCCGGTACCAAATTTAGTACCGGGGCCACTCCACTATGCAGTCCAGATAGAGGTGTATCAGATATTAAACAACGTTGACTGTTGCTGCAAAATTTTTAAATAATATTGTGGGGAACACTACACTATGCAGTCCATAAACTTTTTTGGTAGAATTCAGACCCGTGGAGGGTTTTTTAATTATATTGTGGCCCCGGTAAAAAGTTGTGTACCGGAGCCACCCCACTACGCAGTCAAGAAACTTTTTTTTTGGAATTCAGACCCGTGGAGGGTTTTTTATTTATATTGTAGGGACCACTCCTCTACGCAGTCCAGGTACAATTTTTGGTGGGATTCAGATCATTTGAGGGTTTTTAAATTATATTGTGGTGACCACTCCTCTACGCAGTCCAGGTACATTTTTTGGTGAGATTCAGACCAGTTGATGGTTTTCTTATTATATTGTGGTGACCACTCCTCTACGCAGTCCAGATACATTTATTGGTGCGAATCATACAAGTTCAGGGTTTTTAAATTATATTGTGGTGACCACTCCTCTACGCAGTCCAGGTACATTTTTTGGTGCGATTAAGACCAGTTGATGGTTTTCTTATTATATTGTGGGGACCACTCCACTACGCAGTCCAGAAAGATACCTCGTTGCAACGTTTTAGACTAATAACAATATTGTGAGGTGTTCAGAATACACTGTAAATTAGTGGAAATGATTAATATTGAATGCTATTGAGGTTAATAATAGCGTAGGAGTGAAAATAAGCCCAAAAACTTGATTTTTTAACTTTTTATGCTTTTTTCAAAAAAAATCCGAATCCAAAACCTTAAATCCGAACCAAAACCTTTCGGCAGGTGTTTTGCGAAACAAATCCGAATCCAAAACAGAAAACACGAGACACCAAAAGTCGCCGGTGCACATCCCTACTTACAAAGCTCTCTCCCAGTCTACTGCCCCCTATATCTCTAACCTCCCCACCATTCACACTGCTGCCCGCTCCCTGCGCTCAACCAATGACCATCTCTTCTCCTCCACTCTGATTACCTCTTCTTACTCCAGAATCCAAGACTTCTCCTGAGCAGCCCCCTGCACTAGAACGACCTCCCTCGCTCCATCCGTCTCTCTCCCAGTCTGTGCTCTTTCAAACGGGCACTTAAAACTCACCTGTTCCTCAAAGCCTACCAATCATCCACTTAACCGCTAACCTCCTTCGCTAACCTCCTTCGCTCGTTCTCCCCTCTCTCCCCTGGCCCCTTTTTTCTCTCCCCTTTACTTCAATGGCTCCTTTTTGTGCCTGTTTGTTCACCCTCCCTTAGGATGTAAGCTCGTATGAGCAGGGCCCCTCTCCCCTCCTGTCTCCATACCATACCTCCATCTTTACCCATATGTCTGTCATATGAGTTTCTGAAGTATTGGTACTTTGTGTTTATTGTTCTGTACTATGTCACCCTCTTTGGTCTACTGTTTGTACTGTGTACGGTGCTGCGGAAACCTTGTGGCGCCTAACAAATAAATTATAATAATAATAATAATTAAGTAATGATATTCTGTATAGAAAAACAAGCAGAATGAAATAGGGGAGGTTAAGATACAATTTTATAGTTAAGATGTGTATCAAAGCAGTGTTCACTTTGGTTGATTTCTTTGTGGAGGTCGCCCAGCTACAGACAAAACTAACAATTAAAATCTATCACAGCTTTTCTGGTGCAAACATTTTATCCTCAAGTTATAGAGGTGTGTGGATGTGCAGACTGCCAGCTGTAAAACTAGCTCACTTGGAGGCCTATTTATTATCAATCACACTTTTGTTCCATTAATTATCACTTGTCATCAAAGTGATGACAGGTGAATTAATGTGGCAATTGGCTATTGAAGTCATGTCGGGACTGCGCATCCAATAGGAGGCTGTTCTTATGATGGCTTCTTTATAAAGTTAACGCTGGGTTTTGACCAGGAGTCTTTGCTGAACATGCTCAGCCTAGAGTTGCTCATGTGCTGAGGTCATTTACTTAAATTAGCGCATGGGGAGCAGGAAGCTTGCCGGAGAGGGTTCCAAAGACCCCGCCCAGCGATGTTCTTCCCATATAATTGAATGGCGTTAGCCATCAAGGTCAAGTTTCGAAAAGCTAAGCTCTTTGGAGCTTGATACATTGCTTGATACATTACATCCATGCTGTGGGTCTTCCTGTTATAGTGTGACAAGCCCAGCCAGGCATAGCCTGGTGCTGGTTGTCACTTTTGTGTGTGTGTCCTACAGAAAATGGAGTGGTGGCATTGTTCTTGTCACTCTCCAGTCTCAGTCATGATGATACTAATCCCTCTACCTCATGTGCTAAAGCCTATGTTCAAGTGCATAGTGGTTTTAAGTCAGGGAAACAAAAAGGTAAATAAAAAGCTTGTACATTTTTAAAGAAAAAAACACCTGTTTAATAAAGTTGAAAGTTTAATATACAAAAACATAAAATTGCCAAGATGCCATTCTACCCAAAATATTACCAAGCATACACCAGCATCAGCTAGCTCCCTTCTCTCAGCTAGATCTCAGCACCTGCAATCTACACTGTCATCATATTCACCCTCATCAGTGTGTACATTATCCTCAAACAATACTAGTTCATCCCTGCTGGAATCCATCATCACAGAAGTCTGTGTACTTTGATTTAATTGCTGGTAATGGCCTTCCTCATGGAATTTGTAGTTCATTTTACAGAAGAGCTGTCACGATTTTTGGGCAATTCTTTACACCAGACCAAATGTCAAAATGTTGTGCCTACTCATCAACATCACCACAGGGTGTCTTGGGAAAACTTTTTCCTAGCAGCAATTTTCAGAGAAACTGAAGGAGGAGACGTCATTGTGTCATGTACCACTTAAGCTTGAGCTTGCTGACCAGGAGCTTATTGCATCTCTTGAGATCTGGGTCAGTTGGAAAGTAAGATAAGACATAGCTCTTAAACCTAGGATCAAGTACAGTTGCAAAATGTAATGATCCGATTTCAAGATGTTGATAACTCTTGGATCCAGGCAAAGCGAATAAAGTACTTAATCTACAAGTCCAACATAATAAGCGGAATTGCTTTGTTTCATTTCCTTCTTCAATTTCTCTAGCTGTTTTTCAAAAAGTCTAATTAGGGGAATCACTTTACTCAAGCTAACAGTGTCTGCACTCTCTTCACAGGTGACTACTCTGAGTGGTTTCAGCACAAAAAGTATTCTCCACTGCACTGGACTAAAGTATATTCCCCCTAACTTCTATTCTTCTTGCAGCTGCTGCATTCTCCTACTTGCTGTTGGAGAATCCCAAAAATGACCCTAAATATTTCAGGACACAGACAGCATCTCTGTCATGTCATTGTCATTTTTTAAAAAGTTCTGTACCACCAAGTAGATTGTGTGAGCAAACAGGGAATGTGATGGAATTCCCCCCGCTGTAATGCTTTAACAATATTGGTGGCGTTATCAGAAATCACATATCCTCAGGAGAGTCCAAGCAGGATAAGCCATGTTGCAATGACATCCCTTAGTTTTTCAAACAGGTTGTCAGCGGTATTACCTCTGACCTGCACCTTGTCTCGTCTCTGATAACCACCTCTCACTCCCGCCTTCAAGACTTCTCCCAGGCTGCTCCCCACTTATGGAATTCCCTACCACGCTCAATCAGACTTACCCACAGCCTTCAAATCTTTAGATGCTCAGAACTATCTCAATCTCCAATCTGAGCCACACTCGCTCCTCTTGTTTCAGCTGTGCCCTCTTCCCTTTAAAATGTAAGCTCTTTAATGAGCAGGGTCCTCTATACCCTTTGTTTTCATGTCTCCATTCATTTTGTCTGCCTTGTCTGTTCTTGTTTTACGTATGTCCTGTTTTATGTATGTCCTTGTCTTCCCTACTGTACGGCGCTGTGGAGCACTTTGGTACCTTACAAATCTATAATAATAATAATATGCCTCTTAGTGAAGCAGATGATACACAGAGTAGCCTGCCTCTGAAAAATGTGACGGCTGCTGTCCCTGCTGGTAAAGGCGAATCACCAACCCAGTGGGCTGTCACAATCATATAATCTTTAGTTTGCCCAGTTCCGCTTGTCCATCTGTGGTTAAGTGTAGAGTGGGTAGAATGGCATTTTGTAGCCCAATAATTACATTTTTACGAACCTTCTTGTAAAGGTGAGGAATAGCTTCTCTAGTAAAATGGTGTCGTAATGAAATTTGGTAATGGGGACAGAAGACCTCAAGTAACTGTCTAAAACCGGCTGCATTAATAGTGGATATTAGACGCAGATCTAATACTAGCATAGTCGCCATGGCGTCTGTGATCCACTTTGTGACTGGGTGACAGCTTTCATACTTGCTTCCTCTTGCAAAGGATTGTTTAACAGTCAATTGTTGTAAACTACAAGTAGTCTTCTTCTTGGTCTGCTTCTGGGTTGAAGATCCACCCCAGCAGCAGGGGCAGCAGCAGTGGGCCTAACGCTCAAGGATTCTTCTGAGGAGTCCTGGATAGGGGAGGAGTCATCTCGCCTTAGAAACTTGGATGCAGGACTAACTCTAATCACTTGTGAGGATATTGATGATGAAGGTGTTGGGGGGTGTAGTTTGCAGGTGCTGGGATCTAGCTGAGAGAAGGGAAGTAGCTGATCCTGAACTGCTTGTTGTTATTTTTTAGCATAAGTTTCTGATTTTCACAAAAGCTTTCCATGAAATCACTTCAAATGGTGCAACATGGATGATGTTCCTAGATGGTTGAGGTCCCTACCTCTATTGACTGTGGCTTTACAATGCTACAAATGGCTAGCCAACTGTTGTCAGAATTTGTGTAAAAATAATTCCACATGTAAGAGGGGGATTTTTTGGTCTTATGTCCAGGCATGACAATGGTCTTCTTCTTATTACGTTCAAGAACTGCTTTCACTGGTGCATGACTTGCCACAGTAGAGTTCATTAACAGCACTGTTTGCTTAGGTGTCTTAAGCCCATTGTTTTGTGGTGGCCCAAACAAATCAAGCTCTTCAGCCACAAAAGTGGCACTGCTTGTTGCTGGAGTGTTTGCTTTGTTAAACTGTACATGTCCTTTTCAATATCTTACACAAGGGTGGGTGGGAGGGCCCAATGACAATTCCATCTTGCACCACTTTTCTTTTCTACCACTGCTGTGTGGCAATGTTTCCTAGATGTGCTATGAACTGCCGTGTCTTTGTGTCATTGTCATTGCAGGTCGCTGCAGTCTTTGTTTGGAAGTGTATGAAAATAATATTGTGACCTGTGAGGTGGTCAAAATTGACTGCAAATGACTTGAAATTAGTGTTATTGAGGTTAATAATAATGTAGGGGAAAAAAAGAGCAAAATTATGTGATTTTAGCGAAAAAAATTGGGATACAAAACCAAAACAAGCAAGGACGGTTTTGCCAAATCCAAAACACGAAGTTAATCCAAATCCAAGACTAAAACCAGAACACGGGGGTCAGTGAACATCTCTACGTTTTAGCAGATGTGTAAATGTTGGTACAAGTAATATGCTCCTGATTCAAACAAAAGCCTGTGACTGTGTCACTTAGTGAGATTTACAGACACCACAGTCTGTAAATCATATGAACATTTTGATCCTGGATGCTGCTGTTCTGGTGCTGTTTATACAAATGTTTGCATTTCATTTCTTTAAATCTGCAAATACTAATTAATGCGTTCACTAAGAGAGCAATGCTGTGGGCTTATCACAACCAGTCTTGTTTACTTACATCTGTAAAATGTTTACATATGGTGCATGTTAGATTTTAGTTTAAAGTGCTTATGCTCATAAATCCGTTGTTTGGACTCTGTAATTGTCCTAGCAACATACTGTATGCCACAAGGACATTTTAGTAGATAAACCACATATGTGGAATTGCAGATAATATTCTTGTACCTACTTTTTAATTCCTAAATGAGGAGAATTCCTACTCTTTTCCATATTTAAAAATATTATATTATTTACATTAATTTACTGTTTTTTTTATTTGTGAAGGAGACAGATGTGGTCATTTGTTGTTAAGGCCTTTAGCTTTTTGGTGCTGTTTCGAAAATGGAAAGTAAACATCTGATTATCGATAAGCAAAGTTGATATAAAATTTTGTGTGACTCGAGTTTTTGCTGCTCCATACTTCTCTATGCAGTTCCAAAGTATATATGAAAATTTCACAGAATTTATAGTCTCTGTATAGAGCTGTAATGACGATGGTCAGTTCATTCTGTTGTGTGGTGTATCGGGGGTAGGACTGGAAACACATTGGAACAATTTTCACCAGCAAATTCCATGTGCAAAAATTTTGCGGTAAATTCACAATTTTGCTCATCTCTAATTACAGGTTTTTGTACTATTTATATAAATGGCCCCAAATATACTCTCCTTTTGTAAAAAAACAACATAAATGACAGCATTATATACATTTATATACATTTAAGTAATAACAGCACTGGCTTTATTAGAATTATTCTATGTTGATCAGCCTGGTGCATATCGGACTTCTAATAGCACATAGCTTTTCATTAGCTTAGCGTGCAGAATTTTCATGTCATGTCCTACTTGCGCAATGAAAGCTACTGTATATGTGGCTTGGAAAAGCTATCCTGCGGCTATCTCAGCTGTACTGGCTCGGTTTGGTATGACATCATCTATTCGCCAGTATACAACAATTTGTTGAATATATAGTTGCAGTGTAGAGGGCGAGATTCAGTAGCCATTTCTACTGCTTTTAGATCCAGCTGTGTGTTGCTTGAAATGTTGGACAACGCTTTGTCTTGATAATAGATTTACATACACCTGTGAATTTGGTGGAAAACTTTTAGATTACTTATTGATTTGCTTTTCTTACAAAATCGAATCTCATAATTATTCTGCCTATGTCTGCATTTTTAGCATTGCTGGTGCTGAATGGAATTTTAAATATCACTAGCTGGATGTTTTTTTCTTTTACTCAGAGCATAAATTAATCCAAAACCCTCCATGTTAATTGCTTCTATTCTTGTGAGACTGACTGAGCTAATTCCAGTTATCTGTTTTACATTTTTAAAAATGTTTTTTACAGACGTCCATTGGCTTTACCAATCTCAAAACAAGACAGTTTGCTGGAAAAAGACACAATGTTCAAAGACTCAGGGAAGACATTAAGCAAGCATTACTCACAGGACAATGCTTCCGAACGAATCACCATGAATAGCGCTGCTAAATTGGAACAGGTAATGTGATTGCAGAAAAAAAAAAAGCAGAGATTGAGTGAAAGCATTTAAGTCTGTAATCAAGTTGTAATCATTTTAGGAAGCCCCTTACCTTCAGCTTAATTTTTAACAGTTCCCTTCCAAACCTAGGGGATCCTGGGTCATACTGTATGATAAAAAAATAGTATTCTGCCCCTGCTCCATGCTGTAATTGAGTTTCTCTGTAAAAAGTAAAGTAAAGCACTACTAACCTGTGATACATATTTCTGTATTAGATGATTCAGTTGCACATATTGCTATATAACTATACACTATATGGACAAAAGTATTTGGCCACACCTGTTAATTATTGAATTGAGGTGTTTCAGTCAGACCCGCTGACAGAGGTGTATAAAATCAAGCACCTAGCTATGCAGTCTCCATTTGCAAACATTTCTGATACAAAATGGGTCATTCTGAAGAGCTCAGGGACATCAAGGGCTAGATTTACTAAGCTGCGGGTTTGAAAAAGTGGGGATGTTGCCTATAGCAACCAATCAGATTCTAGCTGTCATTTTGTAGAAGGTACTAAATAAATGAAAGCTAGAATCTGATTGGTTGCTATAGGCAACATGCCCACTTTTTCAAACCCGCAACTTAGTAAATCTAGCCCCAAGTGTGGTACTGTGATAGGATGCCACCTTTGCAATAAGACGGTTCGTGAAAGTTTATCCCTGCTGGATATTCCACGGTCATATATTATTATATATTATTAGAATGTGGAAGCGTTTAGGAACAACAGCAAGTCAGCCACAAAGCGGAAGACCACGTATAATCACAGAGCGGGGACAGCAATTTCTAAAGCGCATGGTGCGTTAAAGTCGCCAACGCTCTGCTGATTCCATAGCTGAAGAGTTCCGAATTTCCACTGGCATAAATGTAAGCACAAAAACTGTGCGTCGGGACCTTAATGGAATGGATTTCAATGGACAAGCAGCTGCATGCAAGCCTCACATCACCAAGACCAATGCCAAGCGTCGGATGGAGTGGTGTAAAGCACACCGACACTGGACTGTGGAGCAGTGGAAAATGTGTTCTGTGGAGTGACGAGTCATGCTTCTCTGTTTGGCACTCAGATGGACGAGTCTGGGTTTGGTGGATGCTGGGAGAACCAGGGCCAGGGGGCAGAGGGAAAAAAGTCTGTTTTGGACCGGTCTTCTATTGCTTGATGGCTGGCCCCTCCATCCGGGACCAGCCACCTTCCAGCATTGGCTGCAGATCCTTTACTCCGTCCCTCTCCTATGTGCAGCCTATCACCAAGAGAGCCAGTAGCACATGGGTCACACACCACGTGACATGTGTCGTCCCATGTGTGAAGTGCAGCAGACAAGCATGCACCGATGGAACAAGGTAAGTGAGGGGGTGTTAATTTTGTATGTGTCAATGTGGTGTGTGCTTGTGTTAATGTAGTGTGTGTGTGAGTGTTTGAGAATAACTCTTTGCACCTCCTCACTCCTCCTGTGTGTGCACACATATAATAATTGTCTGGAAAACAGATCCTATAATGCATGGCTCGTGCTATATACATTATATATGACAGATAGAAATAATTACATGGCATTACGCAAGTGTGTGCTGAGTATATGTGACTACCCCCATGCACTCACTTAAATCTGAATATTATTATACTAATGTTTGGGATGAATAGAGGTATAATTATAAAATGTGGGTGCTATTGATTTAATACCAGGGCTGGTTGGAGTTTTTCTAAATCTCATGTACCCATTTTTTTTTTTTTACAAACAGGGTGTCACTCACCGGACTGTGAGTGCTTCTTCCCGTATATTTAGGAACCGTGGCCGTCCTCCATTCTGAGGGTCTGCGCATGCGCAGCCCTTTCAAACCCTTCAGTACCTGTTCCTTTAACTTAATTGGCAGATCAGGCAACACTCCCTATATTAAGCACCTGTGGTCAATACTACGTGGCCTGATCTTGGAGTCTCATTCCCATGAGCTTCTGAAGGTGTTTCCTCGTGTATTCAGCGCTGCTGATTCCTGTGGTTTCCAAACCACTTCTACCCCTGTGGTTTCCAGACCACTTCTACTCCTGTGGTTTCCTAACCACTTCAACCCTCCTGTGTGTCATCGTGACTGTTAGCTGATTCCTATCCGCTGCCTCCGTGCACTACAGTCTTCAAGCCACTTCAACCCTCCTGTGTATCATCGTGACTGTTGGCTGATTCCTATCCGCTGCCTCCGTGCACTACAGTCTTCAATCTACTTCAACTCACCTGTGTGCCCTCATGACTGTTAGCTGATTCCTATCCGCTGCCTCCGTGCACTACAGTCTTCAATCTACTTCAACTCACCTGTGTTTCATCGTGACTGTTTGGCTGATTCCTATCTGCTGCCTCCGTGCGCTTCAGTCTTCAGCTCATCTCATCTCTCCCGTGTTTCCTCGAGACTGCTACAACTGATTCCTATCTGCTACTCTCCGTGCTCAACAGTTCCAGCTCAGCTCTGCTCTCCCGTGTTTCATCGTTGCTGCACCTGCTGGTTGCCATCCGCTACCTCCGTGTATCTGCAGAGTCCTGCTGCTGCTACTTCTCAGTTCTACTCGTCCTACAAACAGCTGACCCGCTCTCCGTGCTTCTCTGTGTTCCCGCTGGTCTCTACTCGCCAGTCTGCATCGAATCTGCGCCTCACTGTTTTCATCTCATCTAGATCATCGCTACGCTTCAGGGTCCTCCAGGAGTCCAGTCCTACTTACTACTGCTTCCTGAGTATTTGTTCCCCTGCTGGTCTACCTACCTGTGCGCTGTACCTACTTGATTACCGCTTCACCCCTCCAGGGACTTCGCATCCTGCCGGCCTCCAGCCGTTCAGGTATCTCTGCACTCCTGTCTGACAGCCTGCTTCTGAACCACGGTATGCATACTTCTCATTGACTGTGCTGGTGTATTGCATATCTTGCTGGACTGAGTTTGTTCTCCTCTGGAGTTTACTATCCGCTGAGACTATTGCCATCATTGACTGTGTTATCTTGTGCCGGATTTCCTCAAGTGACTTTCTATTATTGCAATGCTGTTCAGTCATTAATATATTGTGCATGTTATTGTGGATCAAGTTTAAGGTGCCCGTGTATCCCCTGTATTGCAGTCTCTCCCCGTGCTCCTCCTCACATATATATTCAGTGGTACAACTTGCTAGAGGCAGACCACTGATCCCTGTTTCCTGTGTCACCTGTTCCAGTATCCTCTCACATAGCAGTGGTACAACTTGCTAACGCAGACCACTGACTCCCCGGATACCTCCACGTGGATTCCATTCCTTCACTCAGACAGCGGTACAACTTGCTATCCGCAGACCGCTGACTCTCATCACCTCCTCGTTTCTGTTGGACATTCCTCCTCACTATAGCAGTGGTACAACTTGCTACCGCAGACCACTGACTACCTTCACGTGTCCTTTGTCCATACAGTTCCTCGTGTATTTCTACATCCATATTACCAGTGCTGCTAGTCATAGACTTTCCTGAGCATCTCCATCATCTGCTATTTCCTGTTCCATGATCACCCTGCTACCAGAGTACCATATTACCATCTATACTGCTCTGGTAAGCCTATCACCTGGTGATCCCTGGGTAAAGACTCCTAGTGCCCGTGACAGTAAGATCAGGCCATGACAGACCCAGATACGGAACCAACAGCTATAGAGATGCTGCGGTATCTGGTTACCCGTATGGAACAACAAGATGTTCATCAACAACAGTTGCTGCAATGTTATCAGACTTTAGTCGCCCAAGTAACTTCTGTGCCAAATGTAGCAGCCACTGTTGATCCTTCCGTGTCGTCATCTTCTTCCCCTGTGCCATCCCAGGTGTCTACTGCTTCCACGCTACACCTGCCTACTCCGTCAAAATATGATGGAGACCCCAAAACCTGTAGGGGTTTTCTTACTCAATGCTCAGTTCATTTTGAGCTCCAACCTCAAAATTTTTCTACCCATCTATCCAGAGTGGCCTATCTTATTTCATTGTTTTCTGGACAAGCTCTCGCATGGGCTACCCCTCTGTGGGAAAGAAACGATCCATTGTTACAGGATAGTGCCGAATTTATTTCCACGTTCCGAAGTGTATTCGATGAACCAGGTCGTGTTATTTCCGCTGCATCCAGCATTCTCCGTCTTCGCCAAGGATCTCGCACTGTGGCTCAGTACGTCATTCGATTTCGGATATTAGCCTCTGAACTTCAGTGGAACGCTGAGGCACTGATCGCCGCCTTCTGGCAGGGGCTTTCAGATAAAATTAAAAACGCACTGACCTCACAAGAAGTACCCTCCTCTTTAGAAGATTTGATCTCTCTTTGCCATCATGTAGACATGAGGTTTCGTGAAAGAGAATCTGAGAAAACAACTTCGGTTAAAACACCTCTTCTCTCAAATCCTCAATTTCACCCAGTTTCATCTCCGGTGATACCCATGGAGATAGGTCGCTCCAAATTAACTTTAGAGGAGAGGGACCGAAGAATAAAGAATAGACTTTGTATCTATTGTGCTGATTCTACGCATATGCTCAATTCTTGTCCCAGGAAATGCCGGGCTCTAACCAATACTGGGGAGATAAGGTTAGGGTTCCTGGAGTCCTCTCCACCTACTACGAAATTAAAAGTCTGCGCTTTTGATGTGACGATTTCCTTTGCTACCAAATCCTTTGAGTCTCAAGCACTGATTGATTCTGGAGCAGCAGGAAATTTCATTTCTAAATCCCTAGTGAATCAATGGTCCCTACCAGTGATTACTTTGAAAACACCGATTACTGTGACTGCTATAGATGGATCACGTCTCATCAATGGTCTCATCACCCAGAGTACGTCTCCAGTAACGCTTCAGATTGGTGTGCTACACCATGAAGAGATTTCGTTTTTAATTCTTCCTGTTACGACAAGTCTGATTGTCTTAGGCCTTCCATGGCTTCAATGTCATTCTCCCCAGATTGACTGGCGCACTTCTCAAGTTACGTCTTGGGGAGCTGAATGTCATCATCGTTGTCTCTCTCAAGTGGTTTCATTCAAAAGACAGCATTCGTCTATTCCACCAGGTCCTCCTCCACAGAATCCTTCATCTACAGATCTGTGCGATAAGGTTCAGTCTGAACGCCTTTCTCCTCATCGGGCGTTCGTGATGTCATCGGACGTTGAAGATGGATCTCAGGAGTCATCTTCAAAAAGTCAAGTACTGGTGGTTCACGGTCACCATCCGTCTTTTCCGGAATTTACTGCCCTCCCTCCCACCCAAGTTCCTGCTGTAGAGACTGTTTGTCAGACCTTCAAAAACATCTGGTCTCAGGTCAAAACCTGTTTAAAGAAGACATCTGACAAATATAAGTCTTTCGCAGATAAGAAGAGGCGGGCTATTCCACCACTAAAAATTGGAGATCGTGTCTGGTTATCTACCAAAAATATTCGTTTGAAGGTCCCATCTATGAAATTCGCTCCTCGTTTTATTGGTCCATATAGGATCATTCAAGTAATAAATCCAGTTTGTGTCAAACTTCTACTTCCTAAGAATCTTCGTATTTCCAATGCCTTCCATGTGTCCTTGCTCAAACCTCTCATCATCAACCGTTTCTCGACTCCTCCTTCAGCACCTCAGCCAGTTCAAGTTCATCAGGAGGAAGATTTCGAGATTACTCAGGTATTGGACGCAAAAATTTCGCGAGGAGTTCTCCGTTTCCTCGTTCATTGGAAGGGCTTTGGTCCTGAGGAGCATTCATGGATCAAAGCTGAAGATCTCAACGCCCCAGCTCTTCTTAAGAAGTTTTATTCCAAAAACCTGGACAAGCCCGGTTCCAGGCGTTCTGTGCCCACCTTTAAAAGGGGGGGTACTGTCACTCACCGGACTGTGAGTGCTTCTTCCCGTATATTTAGGAACCGTGGCCGTCCTCGATCCTGAGGGTCTGCGCATGCGCAGCCCTTTCAAACCCTTCAGTACCTGTTCCTTTAACTTAATTGGCAGATCAGGCAACACTCCCTATATTAAGCACCTGTGGTCAATACCACGTGGCCTGATCTTGGAGTCTCATTCCCATGAGCCTCTGAAGGTGTTTCCTCGTGTATTCAGCGCTGCTGATTCCTGTGGTTTCCAAACCACTTCTACCCCTGTGGTTTCCAGACCACTTCTACTCCTGTGGTTTCCTAACCACTTCAACCCTCCTGTGTATCATCGTGACTGTTAGCTGATTCCTATCCGCTGCCTCCGTGCACTACAGTCTTCAAGCCACTTCAACCCTCCTGTGTATCATCGTGACTGTTGGCTGATTCCTATCCGCTGCCTCCGTGCACTACAGTCTTCAATCTACTTCAACTCACCTGTGTGCCCTCATGACTGTTAGCTGATTCCTATCCGCTGCCTCCGTGCACTACAGTCTTCAATCTACTTCAACTCACCTGTGTTTCATCGTGACTGTTTGGCTGATTCCTATCCGCTGCCTCCGTGCGCTTCAGTCTTCAGCTCATCTCATCTCTCCCGTGTTTCCTCGAGACTGCTACAACTGATTCCTATCCGCTACTCTCCGTGCTCAACAGTTCCAGCTCAGCTCTGCTCTCCCGTGTTTCATCGTTGCTGCACCTGCTGGTTGCCATCCGCTACCTCCGTGTATCTGCAGAGCCGCTCTCCGTGCTTCTCTGTGTTCCCGCTGGTCTCTACTCGCCAGTCTGCATCGGATCTGCGCCTCACTGTTTTCATCTCATCTAGATCATCGCTACGCTTCAGGGTCCTCCAGGAGTCCAGTCCTACATACTACTGCTTCCTGAGTATTTGTTCCCCTGCTGGTCTACCTACCTGTGCGCTGCACCTACTTGATTACCGCTTCACCCTCCTGGGACTTCGCATCCTGCCGGCCTCCAGCCGTTCAGGTATCTCTGCACTCCTGTCTGACAGCCTGCTTCTGAACCACGGTATGCATACTTCTCATTGACTGTGCTGGTGTATTGCATATCTTGCTGGACTGAGTTTGTTCTCCTCTGGAGTTTACTATCCGCTGAGACTATTGCCATCATTGACTGTGTTATCTTGTGCCGGATTTCCTCAAGTGACTTTCTATTATTGCAGTGCTGTTCAGTCCTTAATATATTGTGCATGTTATTGTGGATCAAGTTTAAGGTGCCCGTGTATCCCCTGTATTGCAGTCTCTCCCCGTGCTCCTCCTCACATATATATTCAGTGGTACAACTTGCTAGAGGCAGACCACTGATCCCTGTTTCCTGTGTCACCTGTTCCAGTATCCTCTCACATAGCAGTGGTACAACTTGCTAACGCAGACCACTGACTCCCCGGATACCTCCACGTGGATTCCATTCCTTCACTCAGACAGCGGTACAACTTGCTATCCGCAGACCGCTGACTCTCATCACCTCCTCGTTTCTGTTGGACATTCCTCCTCACTATAGCAGTGGTACAACTTGCTACCGCAGACCACTGACTACCTTCATGTGTCCTTTGTCCATACAGTTCCTCGTGTATTTCTACATCCATATTACCAGTGCTGCTAGTCATAGACTTTCCTGAGCATCTCCATCATCTGCTATTTCCTGTTCCGTGATCACCCTGCTACCAGAGTACCATATTACCATCTATACTGCTCTGGTAAGCCTATCACCTGGTGATCCCTGGGTAAAGACTCCTAGTGCCCGTGACACAGGGCCCCCAACATTCCAGGATCCAGACAAGCAGCAACTAAACACACCAGCAGCCACAAGTGGTGGAAGTGACAAGAACAGGTAGGAGAGAGCAGGACAGTCTGCCAACTTTCCTGAATCTGGTGGGACAGTCCCGTATTTGGGTGACTGTCTCGCTTAGTCAGAATTTGGTCTGACTGCAAGGACAGTTTGGAGGTATGTAATCATCATCATCATCAGCTATTTATATAGTGCCATTAGTTCTGCAGCACTGTACAAAGCACTCGCACACATCAGTCCCTGCCACATTTGAGCTTACAGTCTAAATTCCCTAACATACACACAGACAGAGACAGAGAGAGAGAGACTAGGGTTAATTTTGATAGCAACAAATTAACTTACCGGAGCACCCGGAAAAAGCCCACGCAAACATGGGGAGAACATACAAACTCCACACAGATAAGGCCATGGTCGGGATTGAACTCATGACCCCAGTGCTGTGAGGCAGAAGTGCTAACTACTGTTTGTGAATGCAGAGCTGCGTGCACCTAACAGTAGAGCACACAGTTTTGCCTGTGTATTGTCTAAAATGATAACCATGTTAAATCATAGGGCCCCCTGTCTAAATTGCCCCAGGCTCCCCAGAGTCTTAATCCAGTTCTGGGCCAGTGTGTTAGATTGACACCCTAGTGCTCTGCTCCTCCTCCCACTACCACCCCTCATATAATTTGTTTTAGGTTAATCCTAAAACAAATAATAACCCTATTAGTATATAGTGCAAGGCAAAAAACAATCTCTTTGCTGGCAAAAACATCAGGTTTTTAAAGCACACTGGCTTTTTGCATTTTGATAAATACCATTATAATCAGACAGGTATGTAGGAAAGAAAAAAGAGAAAAAAGATAAAAAGTGCTGTAGGCAGAAGGAACATATAAAATAAAATGCAATATACAGTGAGGTATGTTTTGTGTTGCATTATTTATTTTTATTATTTAAAATTTATAATTTATAAAAATAAAGTATCGCTGGGTTAAGCAACACTAAAATGGCCTATTTTTATATTGATAATTATATAGTGTACCGAAAACCACCCTTTAAGGAAGGGCCTCTACTTATGGGCCTGTATTGTGTGCTTGTCCCCCGGGCTAAAGTCTGCCAGCCAGCCCCTGGGGAGAACGTTACCTGCCTGACTGCATTATGCAACTGTGAAGTTTGGTGGAGGAGGGATAACGGTATTGGGCTGTTTTTCAGTCTTTGGGCTATCCCCCTTATCTCCAGTGAAGGGCAATCTTAATGCTTCAGAATACCAAGCTATTTTGGACAATGCTATGCTTCCAACTTTGTAGCAACAGTTTGGGGAAGGCCTTTTCTATTCCAACATGACTGTGCCGCAGTGCACAAAGCAAGGACTACAAAGACATGGTTTGATGAGTTCAGAGTGGAAGAACACAGAGCCCTGACCTCAACCTCATCGAACACCTTTGGGATAAACTGGCACGGAGATTGCGAGCCAGGTCTTCTCGTTAAAGCATCCAGTGCCTGACCTCATAAATTCTCTACAGAATGAATGGGCACAAGTTCCAACAGAAACATTCCAACATCTTGTAGAAAGCCTTCCACGAAAAGCGGAAGATGTTATCGCTGCAAAAGGAGGACCAACTCCATATTAAAGTATATGTATTTGAATACAATGTCATCACAGTCTCTGTTGGTGTAATGGTCAAGCGTCCAAATACTTTTGTCCATATAGTGTATAAACTAGCAAGGGTGTAACACACAGAAAAATTAGAGGAATGGATGTCCGGTGGCACATGTTCATCTCCTCCGGTGGCGCCCAACTCAGCTCTTCTCAGTGGGCTTCTGTAGTGCATGAACTTGCATATCCTACCCCTCCCCCCCCCCCCTCAACTGCCGGAGCCCATAAGCGCTGTGCCTCATGCAATGGCTTCAGTTTCTTCCCTATGTACTAGCATTAAATTGGGTGAATCTTGTTTCCCCATTTTGTATAAAGATTTGTTCATATTTCAATCAGAAACACACTATAAAGAGTAATGGAGGAGAGTAGTAGACTAGTTTGTGATTGCTAAAGCTATGTAACACAGGGATTTATGATGCCAGCCATATATTGTTGGTGTGTGCTTGCACCAAATAGGAAGGAGTCCCATGAAACTAGCTCCCAATTCTTTCTGGCTGAAATTGCCCACAAACATTACAATGTGCAGTTCCAAAACTTAATTTAAAACTGAGGAAATCTAAAGCAGTTTTTACTGTTTATTGCTTACTGGAAACACTGGGGTAAAATGAGTGATAGCAGGAAGCTACATGAGTTTTATGGCAGGCAACAAATCACCCCTTTGCACTGGCACTTCTGAAAATGTAAAGGTAGTGTATCAATGAACTGCAACAGGTAAAATAGTTTGTGCTGTTTCTTGTGACACACATTGGTGCCAAAATATACTTCTTAGTAATGGAAATAATGCAATGTTTTTTGAAATGTAGCATATCATCAGTGTACAGAAAGAGAAACGTAGCAATGTAAGTTTAATAAGAAAGCAAAGGCTTACTATAGTGTATGCAGACACTATGTTGTCTCTGCTTATACTTTAATCTTTTTGTTGCATGTAACATATTTGAGTTTAATATAAATTAACTTATAAAGCACAGACAGCAGAGGCAATTGCATCCAGTTTACAGAATAAGAGGAGTTGTACTGTACAGTCGCTCTGAATGGAAAAATAGGATGAGCCCCAGAGACCAAAAATTTCCAAGGACAAATCATTAAATCTTTCCCTGGAAGTAAGGGACAGATGGCAGCTATACATGCCTTGTTGAACAGAGAAAAAACACTGATATAGTACCGACCTAACCTGAGCTTGCCCCAGGAATTCAGTAGAAACACTTCCATATATGTGAAGTATGAAAACTATTATATCTGCATTAGTACAAATATCCTTTTATGTAATTCAGTGCTGTCCTTACTTACATGAGATGTGGCACATTATACAAAAAAATGTGTATCCTGGATCTTATTACAATATGATGATGAAGAGTCAACTTAAAATGGGGAAATTCCAAATAAAAACCATCCTCAGACAGTTGTATCTTTAATACAGTCCTCTATATGGAGCCCTCTGCTGTATAATTTGCTGAAGTTATAAACACCGCTAACAGTAGTCTATTAGTCACATGATCAATATACATCATGTAACTCCAGCACTTTGTTCTAACATGATAGAAGCACAAATAAAGTAATGAGAATACATTATAAACATTTTGTAATAGCACAACAAACAAAATATAGTTTTATTTTCATTTGTTCAGATCAAATTAATGCCTGCTGCTCCGAACGACGACTTGGCCACTCTCAGCGAACTCACAGACAGCAGCCTGTTGTATGAGATTCAAAAGCGTTACAACAACAACCAGATTTATGTAAGTACAAGTATATAAAACCTGTGTATCCAGTGAGATAATATGTTCTATACATACATGTTGTACTGTAAAGGAGACACTCACTTCTTTCTAACAGTTTTCGATGAGGGTGCAGATATACTGATAAACTTAGTCTCATCCTTTTGCAATTGAATGTAGGGATTGCAGTATGCAACTGTAGTCTTTATATAGCTAGCTACAGACATTACAATCCAATCATTCAATAAAATTCAGTATAATTAAAAGCAGAAGACCGAATCAGCTGGCAATCCAATCATTGTTTCATCCAAAAGGAATAGATTGAAACTGTATGCTGGCCTGTAAAATCACTCATTCTTTGTCTTATTATCTGATTAAAATGACTGGAATTAAAAACAACTGGATGGGACCATCTGCCTCAATTGTAAATTGATGTGATTGTACAGAAATGCAATTGTTAGTTGGGATACAATTGCAGTCAAAGATTAAAGCTCTACAGAAATAACTTTTGCTACAAATCCTATCTTTGGAAAAAAAAAACTGCTAACGAAATAGCTGATTCCACAGTGGATTCTAAACCTGCATATTGTGCAAAGGATAACTAGTAAATGTGTAGAGGTTTATCTAAAATAAATAAACACACAGATGCCCACTTTAGTTACCAACTCTCCCGGAATTTCTGGGATACTCCCAAACTTTGTGTAGTTCTCTTGGACTCTCAGGAGAGCAGACCAACCTCCCTCATCCTGCCCAATTTCTAGTGAAGTGGGTGGAATGGGGGCCTCCATGCCACAATCGTGTCATCACGCTGCAGGAAGTGGGGCAAACTGGCACCAGAGGAGTAAAGTTGGCTAGTATGGCACACACATAGTTGTAAATATAGATGTTATACATCTTGTTTATGATGCAATTTTATATATATATATATATCATCATCATCATCATCATCATTTATTTATATAGCGCCACTAATTCCGCAGCGCTGTACAGAGAACTCATTCACATCAGTCCCTGCCCCATTGGAGCTTACAGTCTAAATTCCCTAATATATACACACACTCACACAAAGACAGACAGAGAGGGAGACAGACAGAGACTAGGGTCAATTTTTGATTGCAGCCAATTAACCTACCAGTATGTTTTTGGAGTGTGGGAGGAAACCGGAGCACCCGGAGGAAACCCACGCAAACACAGGGAGAACATACAAACTCCACACAGATAAGGCCATGGTCGGGAATCGAACTCATGACCCCAGTGCTGTGAGGCAGACGTGCTAACCACTAGGCCACTGTGCTGTGTGCTGCCTTACATATATATACTGTAAATCTTGGTGAGGACCAGAAATGGGTCTGACATTTTGATAAATAAATGCCACCATTTGTTCACTTCTGTAAGACCCTTTGGGGAGTATTCAGTTGACTGCGTTATTTCCGAAAGTAACGTGACTTGCGCACTATTACCGTTTGTATGGGAGAGGTGCTCGGTATTTCCGTTAGTACGGTAATTTTAAGGCTGAATTTTTCTTGCAGTGCTCTAGGCCGTGAGCAAAACTCCTGGTTAAAATGACCACATTAACGGTAATACAATTAGCAGCGAGTTATTCCAACACTAACGTGGCCGAATTGAATCTGTCCCTTTGAGTGCTGGTTTTTGTTTTTTATTGAGCAAAGCCATAGTCTTTTGTGTATGCCAATTAGCATGGTCTCTACAGAGCATGAAAACATTACTTAATGTAAACTTTTCCATCCTTGTCCAAATATACTGCTCAATAACCCTTATTTATGTTTTCTACAACCACTGCAAATAAGGCATACATGCCAACATTTTTTATCTCCTTTCCAGGAGATCCTGGAGGGGAGATTCTGCTGCCGAGTTTGGGGCCACATGAATTGCGTCATTAAGGCCTCTGCTGCTCAATGGCGTGAGTTGCGGCCTAATGCAGCGGGGGCGGTGCTAGGAGGTTGTGATTCAATCATTAAGCCTCGCCTCTACCTACTCCACTAGGGAAATGGGTAGTATTTAGGAGTTTACACTGCTCTCCCGGGAGTCCAGAAGAGCACCTAGAAATTTGGGAATCTCCCGGAGATTCTGTGAGAGTTGGCAACTATGAATTAAGGCTACCTTTATTTTAGGTGTCAATCTTTATTTTAGGATTTTTATGAATTACAATTTAAAATGACAGAGGAATTGGAAAAGGGAGGGACAGTGGAAAGTTTAAACAGCAAGACAACAACATCATCAACTCCTCCAAGTATTAAATAAATGCCATTAATCTATTTAACTGACATATTTTTCTACAAAGGACCAAAGAAACTAAATTTTTCCAGGTCGAATCCTTATTACTTCTCTCTCAAGTCATTTAAAGATGAGGGTATTAATAAAAACTTTTGGCGATATAGCAGGTGGCGAAACATAGGCTGTTTGTTTTTTAAAATAGTAAACAACTTCTATCTAGCCATGATGTTGATCATTTTATACCTGACCATAGAGAATGGTGGGTCAGATCTCAATCACTGCTCAACTATGGTCCACCTTGTAGCACGATGTGCCTTACTAATTGTGTAATTATGCCCACACTATAACTAAAGTGGTCTATATTTCAGATCACTTGGTGTGGGTTAAAAGACCTGCAGCAATTAAAAAATAAATCTTCCAGTATTATTGATCACTTAAGTGTTTTGTACCACAGCACACCATCTTTCCCAAAATAAGGCACATTGTGGCGACTATCCTTCAGCAGTGAAGAACGCTCATCTCCTCCTGCATCCTGGCCTGTTCAAATTGTCATCTCTCTAATGATGCATGATAACGTACAAGAACAATTCAGAAAGTCAGTGCAGTATTGGTCAATGCTATTTTGAGCCTCCTACTCTTTATCTACATTCAGATAGAAATGTACAAGGTATGTTTTAATGCTTTTTATTTGACAAACAGCAGTATACTTTTACCACTTTACACGAGGGAGTGTAAGGCAGCCATTACTTAATGATTTATATGATCTGACAGTTGTGAAGAAGCAATATACTAAAATGTGGCACAGTGCAAGTTTTATTTCTCCCATCTGAGACATCATTTCTCCACCTGTTACTAAAGATATCTTTCAAGCTGCTATGTGAACGGCGCTGAACTGACAATGAGACTTATAATAGTTGGCAGGAATTTGAGAAATATAACATCAGTCTAACAAAAAATACACAAGTTGATGAATAAGTACATAAAGCAGTCAGGAAAATGTATTTCCTTTTTGTGGCATTAACAGCCAGAGGTTGATCAACCCAGTCCCAGTTAAATTGAGTTTAATGTGTTCCTGCATTAGTTAATGTAGTCCCTCCAAGCAATAACGATACATTTTGAATCCCTGCAAATCCTGGATTTTCTCTCAGTTTATACTGTTGCTGTGAGGTGGGGAAAACTTCACACAGTTCTGTTCATAATAAAGTTTGTTTTACATTTTTAATCTATTATATATGGACACAAATAGACTGCTGCTATAATATATACAATAGATAATATGTATACTAAAAAGATCTTAAAGGGCGCTTCACTCAGGTATGCAGCCGAATAAATACCCCAGAATCTCCACCAAAACTCCACAAATATATATATACAATAATATACAGAATGGTACATACACTTGCGCTCCCATCCTTGAATCACAGAGAATGATATTAGAGGACCTCTAAATCAGAGGTATATTTTCCCTCAATCCTCTCGTCATATGAAATACATGGTATGAAAAGATAGAAAAACAAACATGGCATAATAACATAAGACACCAAATATACAGTATCTCTGCACTGTTAAGGGAACAGAGAATTACCCTACAGGCACATTTTGAACTCGCTGAATGTAAGCATATACCCTAAGGGGGAAAAATTGAAGGAAGGATCACGGGTGCTGTATTGGAAGTTATTTTTTCATCACCAATCTTTGAAAATCAGCATATGCCCCATAGTGGTGGTGGACTATATTTGGTGTCTTATGTTATTATGCCATGTTTGTTTTTCTATCTTTTCATACCATGTATTTCATATGACAAGAGGATTGAGGGAAAATATACCTCTGATTTAGAGGTCCTCTAACATCATTCTCTGTGATTCAAGGACGGGACCGCCAGTGTATGTACCATTCTGTGTATTATTGTATATACAATAGATGCATTTATCAATTTCTCATGGAGATATAGATAATTTATGTAATGCAAAAAATCCACAGGTATCTAATGAAAAGTCAAAAGTCATTTAGGTGTGTTTTTCCCACTAAGCACACTAAAATTCTGTCTCCCTTCACCAGATACATTATTTTCTGGGGCAATACTTTAACCTATGTTTATCTAGAAAAAAAGGGGTTCAATCAATGTAAAGGCTTGTTCACACACCAATGCATTTTGGGCTTTCATGTGATTCAATTAATTGTAACTTATGGAAAAGCATAAAAACTGAAGTAAAACATGTTCACAGTTGAAAACATGCGGTAGAATGTGCAACAAATGCAGTAATGTGATCAAATGTATATTTGCATACGAATGCACCCTAACTGTAGCGTGATGTAGTTAACAGTTATCAGCCAAGAACACTTAATATAAATAAGGCATTCAGAGGGAAATAGGGCTCCATGCGATTGGCTGCAAAAGCAGCATTAACGTGGACCTTTCACTAAATCACAGTAGAAGGAATCATTTTGTAGGTTGAACCAATATGCTGCTTATTAATTTGGTAGGAATCAGTGATATCACAGAAGCACTGCATGACTAATGCTAACTTATGACTTATGTCATAAGACAAGACATGACAAGACATTATGTCATGTCAAGACATGATTTGAACATATGACATTAACATATGACTTATGTTCAAGAGTTACTGGTCCCTAGTGAATTGGTAGGCCACATTCTCTTGAATATTAGTTGAGCATACAAAATGGTTACCTCCATTGTGATCCTGGATAAATGCACTGTAAGTCAGATTATGAATCAGTCGTGTTCCTTTTACCTTTTCTCTATTAAGACTTTAAAGCCTTCTTACATATATAGGCCTAAAAGTTGTGTATTGTTTTAATTAATATAGGCAAAATGTATAACTACTTTGTACAACTACGGTGACTAGTTACAATGTAGTGTGGCGTTTTCATATGACGTAATAAAGTTTAGTAATAAAATGTCCTTCACATTTAACAAGAAAAAATGCATAAACTGTGGTTTGATTATACAAGTCGACTATAATCTGTATAATGGTTTATTACATTTTATTGTAGACCTACATTGGAAATATTTTGCTGCTTGTTAACCCATACAAAGATCTCCCAATCTACTCATCACTGGTAAGAACTCATGTCTATGTATCTATGTTTGAGGTTGTCATTGTTTGAGCCTTGTTATTGGTGTTTGTGTCCCTTACTTCTGTGTTTGCTTAGTTCTATCATCTAGTGGTCCTTAATACTTATAATTTTATTACAGTTGACTTGGTTGAAAGAATAGGTGAGGAAAAAGGAAAATAGGAAAATATATGGTGCACCTGCCAACAGTCCTTAATTTTGCCTAATTTTCTGGGACCATAATGGCTAGGTCTTACATACTGTATTTGGAGGTATGGTCTCACAAAATGAGACTGCGTTTTGGTTAGATCACATTGCATGTGGCTTTTATCGGCAGAATTTAATAACATTATCAACAACCCCTCTTGTGTCTTTATCAGCACTGTACATTTCTGCAGAGCAAGTTTCCAAATTTGTCAATCACACTCTGTCTGCACATGGCAGCCTGCTCCAGATATTTGAAGAAGAGCATGTTGGGCATATATAGCTCAGTATAGGTATTTCTAATAGTTTATGTACATTATTTGGGTTGAGATGACATAACCATTGAGATAGATATATAAATAAATATATATATATATATATATATATATATATATATACATATATATATATATATATATATATATATATATATATATATATATATATATATATATATATAAATGCCAAATGGTAACTTGACATTAAAAAGTACACATTTTAGTCTATCAGGAGAGATATTAAACATAAATGATCTGCTTCCATATGGCAGCAGAAGAAACAGAATCTTGTAGGCAGCAAGTTAAGTTCTGTCAAACTTTTAGTATATAAATAACACACAGGGAAATAAATAGAATGTGTTATATTATGTGTAGTCATAGTTGTAATCTTTCTTAATTTTAGGTCACTCAGTTATATCATAATATCTCTGGACGCTTGTGCTCCTCCCTCCCGCCTCACATCTTTGCGTGTTCTGAGAGAGCTTACCATATGGTTTTCCAAGAGAAAAGACCTCAGTGTTTTATTTTAAGGTACAGTCTGCTTGGTATTAGTATATTTCATTTCTCTGTCCTGTGGAAAATATTGTTTTTGATGTAGTGCATTCAATACATTGATGTAGTAATTATCTGATACATGGACTTAACAATTGTTTTAATGATGTTGGTATTTGTTGTGCTATCTGTTTATTGTAATGATTCATAAAACATTAAAGTGTGGTCTACCTGTCAGTCAGTACAGCCTGAGCAGATGTCTTATGCATCACTTAATAATCTATAGCTACGTGTTTGTGTGCCCAGCATCAGGACCATTCCCCTCCAGTGTAAGGAATCCTGTATTTAGATGCATTCCTGTATTCAACTCTCACTGCGCAGCATGACAAGCACAGCTGGTGCAAGTTTACTGAGTTACAATCAGGTGATTGCTGACATATTCCAAACTGTATATAGACTTGCTCTGTCTGCCATTCCCTTCCAAAGTATCAACTTTGCTGTTCTGAACTCCTGAGCGTGTTATTCTGTTTACTGCTTGATTCCTGATGATTAACCCGGCTTGTTCCTGACTTAGTGATACTTGGATCCTGCCTTTGTACTGGACTGACAGATTGGTTTTGACTTTTGGCTTTTGCAGACTATTCCTCGCTTGCCGATTTTGTTCAATTTACCTGTATCCTGCTGACTTCAGCTTGTCTGACTATTTTGCCATCAGAGCTACATACCTGTAGTGCTCCATCCATCTCACTAAAGGCCAGTTTGGTGAACCATGACCTGGTTACTATAAAATCCATCCTGCATTACGTAAGGCTCTGGTGAATACCGATAACAATTCTGCACCACTGCTCTCTGGCTGTGCCGATCTTAGCTGGCATTGTGTCCACAACTTAATAGTATACTCTGGCTTTGGACCAGGCTGGAGAACCTACAACTTGTGACTTGGTACAAAACCTCTTTCCAAGAATCGAGAAACAGGAGGTTAATTAAGTTAAAATCCTGGAATGTCTTGATGGGTTCTTCTATTGCCTGGATTCCCTTCAGACAACCACAGGAATCCCCCCCCCCCCCACCAGCTTTTCCTGCACCTCCTGTTACATTAACAACCAGCCAACCTTGAATACCAATAGTAACTCCTCACCAATGTTCTCTAGCTGTGTCATTCTTAGGTGGTGTTGTGTCCACAACCCCGAACCCAATATCCTGTGCTTTCTTCATTGTCATGATAAAAGAGTGGTTAGTATACAAAGGCTGTTAACATATTGGCAACAGTTCTTCTCAGCATGGTGCTAATACCCAGGTTTAAATAGGAAATAAAACCTAACCTTTGCAATCAGGAAATAAGGGCTTTAGTTGACACTTAATAAAGCATCTTATTTGATGGTGCTCTGTCACTTGGCATTTTGCTTAAAATGATAGAAGTAATTCTTCTGCACTTTGTCATAAACAAAGTCTAGAAGACTAGTTCAGTATTCTCCACAGGGGCTTCATGCAATTTTTATATTTTCTATACAATTTCAAGAATAAGTATTTGATGTTTTATAGTTTGCTGAGAACGCTTTGTATTGACCTCTTTATTGGCTAATATCTTACAAATATTTGCATTTATAACATATGTTGTTCTGTTTTACTATATATCCAGGATGTCTAACTGTAGTCTAAATATTATTTTTTCAGTTGTGGTTGGTTTTATCCATTACTGTAATACACTCATACAGGTATTCTTTTGCTGGTAGTCATAAAATGAAATGACACATTTTTATTAGTCACTTAAAAACAATAATTCTCACCACATTCTGAGCAATACCCCCATTTCATTTCCAGTATAGACTGCATACCATATATATAATTTAAGTAACCTGAATAAATGTAAAATATTAATAATATATATCCTTATATTTGATGACTAGGGATATCATATTTGGAGTGCAGTGATGTTACTTGAGTCACATGGCTTATTTTGGAAAGGTCCAGTGATGGAATGTATAACAGCCAGTGAAACTTATCTATTATAAGAGATAATGTACCCCGTACTAAAACTTCAAAAGGATAGTAGAAATCACGTCAGGATTCTATGACCTTTATAAAAGCACTTTTTTTTGTTTAATCTTTCTTATTGAGGAAATAAGTCACACAAGAGTGGTAAAATGTATGTTATGCATGCCACAGTAGTCGTCGGAAATATTCATGCATACAAGAATTCATTTAATACAGTGAAAATTTCCATCCAACCATAAGGTGTAAAGAACAAACTGAGGACAGAGAAGGGGGCAGGAGAACAGGAATGTCATGGAAGGGGGAAAGAGCAGGCGAAGAGAGGGACACAACTATTCACAGAACTCTAATCCATACTTGCCAACCTTTTAAGAGGTCTTTCTGGGAGATCCCAGTCAGGAGGGGGGGGGGTGGTTGGGGGCGGGTCGCGGCGATTCACGGCATTTTGGCCCCGCCCCCCGCTACAAAATGCCATTTTTTGTTGTGGGACCAAAATGACGAGATTCACTGCGAGTCACGTCATTTTGCCGGCAAAAGGCCATTTGCGGGATATTTGCCTGCTCTTCCGGGAGTCCAGGAGATCTCACCGAATTTCGGGAGTCTCCCGGACATTCCTGGAGAGTTGGCAAGTATGCTCTAATCTTATATTAGAGAGTTACATGAATAAATGTAAAATATCTTTATATTTGGAGAGCAGTGATGTATCTCCACTAAAATATAACTTATATTTGGAGAGCTGTCATTTGTGTCACATGACTCATGGTGAACGTGTTCTATGATGAAATGCATGAATGTCAGTGAAGGTAAAACACATCTGGATGCCAGGATCACCTTATAGAAGCAACGTTCTTTATTACAAGTTATGTGATAAATGTATAATGTACTCCCTTCTGTAAGATAAAAATATGTCAGATACCACCTCAGAATTTGGTGACCTGCACACAGTTTTATATGGTCTTGGAATTCCTTGGTAAAGGTCTATCTCCTGTTTTGTCAAAGAGAAATCTCCCGCCTGTCTTTGTTTTTACTAAACTCTCATTTCAAAGCTTAAATTTCAAAGGGCCCCAATAGGTGAAATCAATGTGGTACCATATCATTAATTCATTTAAAGTGCAGGGTCATACAGGAAAATAAATGCTAATGAACTGATTATACAATATCAATGTCAGGCTCATGCAGCTACTTCTTAGAAAACCATTTGAGCTTACAGTTCTCCCTAATTGTCGGGCTCCAAAGCAGCTGCATCTACTGCCCTGGTGGTAGTTCCACTTGAGCAAATGCTGTACCAAATAGACACAGCAAGAAATCAAATATTAGTGTTGATCAAACCTGCAAAGATGATTTTAATTTGTCAAACAGCATCAAATCAATGGACTATAGGTTCTGTTTGCAGCAAACTAACCTCCATCCATGACTTCTTCCTCCAAAACAACCTCTACTTTCTCGCAATAACAGAAACATGACTCTCACAATCAGACACTGGCTAACCTGCATTCCTTTCACACAGTGGCCTCCACTTCAGTCACACCTGTAGGCCTGGAAGTAGACAAAGAGGTGGGGTTGGACTATTCCTTTCCCTTCACTGCACATTTACAATCCTATCAAATGTTCCATCACTTACATTCTTATCTATTGAAGTATATACTGTCTGGATCTTCAACCCCTTGTCTCTGCATGTTGATGTGATCTATCACCTCCACCCCACCCTGCCGGACCACACCAATAATTCCTTGAACATTTCTCTGTGTGGCTCCTTTATTTCTTATTATGTGACATACCCACCATCATCATGGATGATTTCAACATACCTATTGATTATCCACATTCTTCATGTACTTCCAAATTGTGTCTCTAACCTCCCTTCCTGGCCTCTCAGTGGACTGACTTTTCTACACAACATTGAGCTTTGCTCAGTGTCTGATTTCTTTTCCATTCCAGTTCCTCTGTCTGACCATCACCTTATCACCTTTAAGCTGTCTTCCACCACCTTAACCTCTTTGCACTTTTACTCTACCAAGCATCCACATACCCACAGAAGTCTAAACTTAATTTTCAACTCTCCACCTCTCTACAACAACCTCTCTCCTACTAGGGAACACACTGCCTTTAAATAATCTCAAAGTAGAATGTCACTGACATAAATCCGGTGCTTCTCATAACTTCCGCATATATACTGCTGTCTACCACCCCTATTGAACTGCTCTGGATACTGCAAAACATACATATTTCCAATCTCTCATCTCTGCTCAGACTTCAAACTCCAAACACCTCTTTAATACATTTAACTCTCTCCTCAACCCTCCTACCCCAAACCTTTTGACACCCATCAATGCCCAAGATCTTGCTTCTTATTTTAAGGACAAGATTGACAAGATTTTACATGGTACCTTCTTCCCCAAGCAACAGCCTGCACACTGTGTCACCTTTTCTTCATTTGATTCCACAAATGAAGAGGGATTATCTACTTCTTTCTCTTCCCACTCTGTGACTTGTCAACTTGACCTATCCAACTCACATATCATCCATATGCTTTCTCCTGTGTTTATTTCATCCTTAACTAACATCTGTAATCTCCACTTGTATCTTTCCTTCATTATTCAGGCATGTGGTAATTACTTCTATTCTAAACCAAACTGTGTCACTATCTCAACTCCCATGCCCATCAAAGCATCTTGAGAGGTCACATTCACGCACCTCATATGCTTCCTTTCTGCAAACATTCTATCGGACCCTCTTTAGTCAGGCTCAATTTGACACTGCTGACCACTCTCTTCTTATACAAACACTATATTCCCTTGGTCCTCAAGACACTGTGTTATCATGGTTCTCATCCTACTTATCAAACCACTCCTTACACTCGCTCTCTGCTTCCTCTATCAGTTGGAGTACCACAAGTTTGAGTGCTAGGCCCTCTATTATTCTATTATTCTATATCCATGCCACATTTCTTGAAAACTAATACATTTCTTTGGATTTCAGTGTCATCTTTATGCAGGTGAAACCCAAAGCTGTCAATTCTCTCTGGATTTCTCACCATTAGTGTTGGCCCATGTAATGAAATGTCTCTCTGCCATTACATCTTGAATTTTCTCTCACTCCTTAAAACTCAATCATTCAAATACTAGGCTAATAATATTCCAGTCAGAAGAATCTGCCACCTAATGTGTCTACAAAATATAATAATTAAATTAATAAATAACATATAATAAAATAAATAATTTAATAAAATTTGAAATACTTCTACTAATAGGCAAGCTATCAACAAAATTGCACCAATATACATCTCCTCCCTTGTCTCTTCCTTTTGAAACATTTTAGATCGAGATGGGTCACTAAAACACACATCTAATATATAAAAAGCATTGGTCTGTTTGTTTGTCTGTCCGGTTATGCATTCGGACACCCCTGGTCAGGCTTTCAGTCACATGATCAGGCTAGTTAAAACTTTAATATATCAATCCACTTGTTTTTTGCAGCTGAGTGGCGAGAAATGACATGTACATTGTAACGCTTTAATGGATACTACCAATATTTTATTACTGCATAATCCCTGTTTTCCCATCAATGAACATTGTGAAGTTGAATACCCTTTCAGAAATGTTGCACATCATTCATGTGTTTAAATGAAAATCATAATTCTGGTAATAGACAAAAGCAAACATGTTGAGGTTTTGGGGAAAAAGTTGAAAAAATGTATTCAGAATTTTATTTTATTGAAAGAATATTGAATGAGATAATGAGAATGTCAAACTACTTCCTTTTGAAACATTTTAGACCGAGATGGGTCACTAAAACACACATCTAATATATAAAAAGCATTGGTCTGTTTGTTTTTCTGTCCGGTTATGCATTCGGACACCCCTGCACCGATTGGGATGAAACCAATGCGACGTGGTACCGTTGCATCCTGGCTAGGATTTAGGTGGATTAGGGTCTCTATAGGAACTCCTGTTAATGTACACTGGCCAGAACTTTGACCCGGGAAGCCTGTTCTGAGCCTGCATTCGGACACCCCTGCACTGATTGGGACGAAACCAATGTGAGATGGTTTAGTTGGATCCTGGCTAAGTTTTAGGGGGGTTAAGGGTCCCAGTGGGACCTCTCGTTGGTGTACACTGGGCAGAACTTTGAACCGGGGAGACTCTTCTGAGTCTTCTACTGCATGGATTTGGATGAAAACTTCATAAAGTGGTTACATTGGATCCCAGGCGACATTCTAGGGGGTTGAGGTCCTGTTTGGACTTTCCGTTGGTGTACACTGAGCAGAACTTTGACCTGAGAAGCCTGTTCTAGCCCCTCCGCTGGATGGATTTGGATGAAAACTTAACAGAAGGGTGGCAATTGGTCTGGGATGCCTAATGGAGTGGTTGGGGTCCCAGCCGGACCTCCTGTTGGTGTACGCTGGGCAGAACTTTGACACAGGGAGCCTGTTCTGGATGGATTTGGTTGACATCTTTGCTGCTAATTATTTTTAAATATTGATAGTTACATCCGACTCATTGATAACTTAATAACTTAAAGATTTAAACCCGGGCAACGCCGGGTATTTCAGCTAGTTTCATATAAACATGACTGTAACTCTTGGTAGTTTTAGCAGCAGTTAGTTATGTGATTTATGTAGTTAATATAGATTTATAGTTAATATAAGTTAATAAATGCATTGTCTTGGCACCAATAAAATGTGCAAAGTAATCCGAGAACTGTGTATATTTCAAATTACAATAAAAAACCCCATTTATTCATGTATGTGATAAAAAAACATAAACTGTTAACATATTCTGTAGCTTAAAAAATTCAATATCAGTGTTTGCATATTTTAGTAAATGTCACTAAGCAGATCTATATTAGCTCTAGCATGTCTACCTAAGTAGTTTACAAATTATTATGTGACAATTCAAATATTAGTCATTTTATTGGGTTGACCTCTTTTTTTACTCCTTTAAGACTATATGGGTGTTGAATATATATGAAAGAAAAGTGCAAAAATGTTTTACTCTGGTTTATAGCTAATATAATGCACCAACATTTTCCACTGTACTGTATAATTGAGAGATCCCCATGTGGTAGCTGTGAGAATGGAAATGGATGAGATGTAACTTTATCAGTTCATTGTATTAATGTGGACCTATCTCCTTTAAATTTTAAGAGCTGTCGATATTAAGTACCATATTGTTAACCAGGCTATATACACAAAGATGTCTGAGTGTCATCAACATTCACATAACGGTAAATACAGTTTTAAAGGCTGTTAAAATAGGGAAAATTGACTCTTACAGTAAATACAACTTCAATGCATTATGTCACTTTACTTTATACAGTTCACCTGGATAATCCAAAGGGTGTCAAATTAAAAGTAGCGGGCAATACCATTCTCCTTTGCAACTTCAAGCATATGTAAAGTCGAGTAATTTTGAGGGGCATAAAAAGTCTCTCTGGAAAACTGCTAAACCAGGCACCCCTCTCCATGTGAAAGTCCCAACCCTTTGAACCTTCTTTAAATATCTTATCCTGTAGTATAAAATCTAATTTTTGTATGTGGGTACAATCTGAGTCACATTATTAACTAGTGCTAACCTTGACACTTTTTATCAAGCAAAAGCTAACACCCCTGAAGGCACTGGAATTTTACTACATTTAGCCGTGATCGTACCTAAATGGGCGCAATCGCAATGGGCACGCATAACAAAAGAAGGAATTTGTGCTGTCAGTATCAGTTTTGCAGGTTTGTAAATGACCCTCATGTGTGCTGCATATGTGCTTACTGAAAGAATCAATAGTCCTTATAATTACAGCTTAAAGCTGTGTTCAAAATGCTGTGAAACTTTCAATATAACTTTACTCTTGTGCCACTAGGTGGCTCTCTAGTTCTGCAACATTTCTTTGTGTAATAAAAAAAATGCAGTTTGTAGACCTCAGTTAATTTTCCTACTATAGAAGACAAAATTCTGTTTAACATACAGTTATCTGAATATGTATCACCAGATGTTAGGTTTATATTAAGAGTTAACTGGTATTATATTACTTACACATTAATTTTGCTAAAAACTGAACTAGTTTCCCTTGTTTCGTTCACAGTGGTGAGAGTGGCTCTGGGAAGACAGAAGCCTGCAAGCACATAGTTAAACACTTGGCCTTCAGGTGTAGTTCCAGGAAAAATTCACTTCATTCCAAAATAAAGCATGTAAGTGAAGACATTGGCACGCGTTTTGCTGCCTTTATTACTTGTTTGCAATGTATTTGAAAGGTTTTGGGAACATGGTTAAAGCAAGTTATCCCCACACAAAATCTAAATATACAGAAAATATTGTATTGTTTTGATTGGTTGTCAGCATCTGGACACCCCTCCTCCTTCCCCCATCACTGCCATGTTCTCTGTTTGACATCAATACAGAATGTTATAGTTCTGAAACTGACATACAAATGCATATGGTAATGTTATATAGGGGAGATAGGCACAGCTAGAGTATACGTAGGCTGCATGGTTAGTGGTAGACAGGGGAAGCACCCGACCTGGCAGTGATCAATGCATGATTTCAAGGTAATTAAATGTATTTACAAGAATAAACTGTTATAGCAATTGGATATGAAGTGTTCACTCCATTGTTTCATTAATAACTCCCAAATGATAATAGGATTATTTGCAAACATTATTATTCTTTTTCTGCTGCTTTCTGGTTGAAAACCCACTGGTGTTGCTGACCTTCAGAAGCCTTCATAGTAAATAAAATAAATCGCTACTAAACCTCACCAGGGGCAAACGCAGGATTTGTAGAGGGGGGTTTATACACCACGCCGTCAGTGAGCGTGACCATCATGCATGGGGGCGTGGCTATAATATTAGACAGTGCTTGGCTGCTCTCCAATTCTTCCTATCCCTATAATATACATGGGCAATGCTGCGTGCACTACTGTTAGGTGCACACAGGTCTCCCTTTTCAAGCAGAGCAGTGTGAAGTGGGGGCAGGGTCCAGCCACCTCAATTATACAGTGCCCCAGGCTTGGAGGGGGGTTTCCAGACACTAGGAAACCCCCACCCTCGGTTTGCCTATGCTCATGTAAAATGCAAGTGTATTTGACATATATTTGTTATTAGTGCTATTACTCGTGCTAAAGCTTACTTGGATCTCCCTTTAGGATTCTACAATGTGTTTACATTTGGTAAATGGATGAGGATAGGACACAATGTATTACAACAGCCAGAATGCAAATTGAACACTACTACAATGCTAGCAATTAATAACAGTTGTAGTGGGGAAGGTGACACTTGAAGCAATGGTTTGAAAGTAGTAGTAAAACTCATGTGATTAACATTAGTGGGTATGAGGCTTACCTTGCTCAGTTGACCGCCTTAACTGCATGTGCAAGTGCTTGTCAGCCATCACAGTCATCACATATCAAATGTGATTGTGTTTATAATGTGGTGTCACTGGCTTCTGCACAACATCATTGGGTAAGGACCCTTGGTTTGTTACAACTTTCAGCACCTTGACTGTTATCATACAGCTACTTTAAATGTTAGTTACCTAAAGAAGAGACCCAACAATCTGCTGATTCCGGTTCACGTGGTAAATTTGATATTTGTTACTGAAATGACATGAACTTAATTTCTTGTTTGCAGGTGAATGCCATTTTAGAAGCATTTGGTCATGCCAAAACAACACTTAATAGTGTATCTAGTCGTTTTATAAAATTCCTTGAACTACATTTTTGTGAAAGGACATCAACTTTAATGGGAGGTAAGATTTCTTAAGCATCTATGTATTGTATAGTAATAAATACTACAACTATTACGACTACTATTACTACTGCAACTAATACTACTACTTATAATATATTATATGCAATACATTATATAAATATAATCAGTTGTCGAAGTTGGGGTGTATACTGTGGTTTGCCATACCGCCACTTCTCCTACTGCCTTCATTATAAAACTATCAAATTCCAATCACTTACATTCCCATTATATTTTTCATACCACCAACTCTAAATTTACACTTCGACCACTGCATATAATAATAATAATAATAATAATAATAATAATAATAATGCTACATACTTGTAGTTATTTTCTGCCAACACTGAGTGTTGGTATAAAAATAATTATTTCCTAGAGATGCCCTCCAGCTCAACTCATTTTTAATACACAATATTTTATATAGAATACAATATTTTATATACATATAATCACTGGTTGAAATGGGGGTATATACAGTTGAATGCCATAATGCCACTTCTCCTACTTCTTTCATTGTAAGGCTATCAAATTCCATAGACTTTTATACCGCCACTTCTAAATTTCCAATTCAACCACGGCATCCAATATAATCTAGCACATATCTATCCAGTCTAAACAGGTGACAAAGGCCTAAACTTACTCAGATTAAATGTTTTATTTCCAAACACTATCAGTAGTAAAAAATCAAAATGGAGAGAACATAATTTCATATTATTGTTGACAAACGCTACAGTGCATATATATACATATATATATATATATATATATATATATATGTATAAATATATATTTTTTTTTTAATTCAAGCACCCTTCTGTTGATTCATACAAAAACAACTTCTTGTTGAATACTGCTTTTATTGTTCCATCACAATTACCCAGCATACAGTTTTCGTTAGGATTACACCAGACAACCTATCACTCTGTGGCGGAGCTACCATTGGTGCAGCGTGTGCGGTGCCCATGGAGATAATGGGCACAGTGAGCTGTGGGCATCGGTTCCCTCCTCGCTTCCCTGCACCATGGCCCACAGCTCACTAATGCCGCCTTTGCTTTCACTGGCTAGACATAGTCCTCCTGTCTAGACACTGGCCACTATTAGGCATCTGTCACAATGCACAAGTGCACAATACAGTTTTGTATCCTCTAGCAAAACACTGCAAACCAATCACAGACCACAAATCAATCACATCCATCTAGTGCATTTGTGTGTTTGTGTGCTATGGGAAAGACTGTGTAGGAATTAACCCTTTCTGCAGCCTGTACCTGCAGACTTTTGGGATCTCTCCTGTCCCTATGCAGGAGGTGTGGAGAAATAGGCCTCTTTGTTACACATGTCTTATACCTTAATGCCTCTCAACCTAGGTGCACTGCTATACATTTGTGTAATCCTGTCTGCAGCCTTTACCTCCTTACTGTCACCTGAATAGCTGATTCCTCTCTTAGAAACCTGTGACAAACCATTCCCTTTTTCACATATCCCTCCCCCTAACATCACCAAGTAGGGTGGCGCGGATTTCGCGAGGAGTGCAGATTTCCATGACAATGCATCTGTATTGTTGTACAAAATCCTTGGTCTATGTTCCATTATATTCCACTGAGGTTTGATTAAACTATGTGCAACAACATATCTCAAATGTTTGGCCTCTTCCATTACTACCTTAAGGGTCCTCTCAACCTCGCCTACTAGCGTATGAATGGGGATTTTGTTTTCTAGCCACTTGAGAACACTGTTCTAAAACAGCCTGTCCTCCCTCTTTCTGCACTCATAGCCCCTTATTTTAGTAAAAGGACGCTTATGAGACCTTTCCAATTGTGGCTGCACTGTGACATTGGGGTAGGTTTTCTGGCTCACTGCACAAGCCCTACAAAACCTCTTTATGACCACGTAGACTCTGGGCCAGTAATACCTACGTAAAGCTTATTCCCTCATTTTACCTTACCCTAAGTATCCACCACCTACCTGAGTGTTTGCAGCTTTTAGCACTAAGGATATATGGATTTCAATTGTTCTACTTTCCTCCCCTTCACAGTAATCACTCAAAATAGTACATTATTTTTGACAGTATATGATGGCATACAACCTGCCGAATTGACAGTTCTCGTTATATACTTAACATTATTAGTCAAATTAAAGAAATGCTTTAAAGTCACGTCATCTCTCGGATCATGTGCAAAGTTTGGCAGTTTGGCACACACAACAGTTCAGGATAGTCCGATCAGTCTATGCCCTCGCCAACAGTTGGGGCGGCCACATCCGCGACATCAAAAGCAAACGCTGATTCCGACTGTCCAGACTTATTTGTGGCAGTCCTGCTGTGACCCCCAGTATAGCATTCCGGTTGGCTCTTCCCAGATATCAAGGTCCAGACACTGTGACGTTTTGGGCAGGCCCTTTAAAGCACTTTAAAGCTGGGCATGCTGACATGCACGGCTGAATTTGCTCTGTAAAGAGTGGGAAATATCGCCCCAGGATAAGTGAATACGGCTGCTTAGGCACTATAGCAGCCACTACCTTCACGGTTTGGTCTTTATGTCTAATTTCCAAAAAAGTCCTGTGCAAACTCTTAGTTGCTTCATGTGTGCAGTGCACCTTAACTCAGGCCAGTCGCAAGACCTTGGTTCCAGCCAGGACAGAGCTGGAGACCAGTGTAAGTTCATTCCCAGAGTCCACGACTGCATGTTGTTCATCTGCACAATCAGTTTAATTAAAGTGGGTCCACTGGTTTCGAAACTCCAGGAACAGCAGCTTTCAAAGACAGACCCAGCTTGGGCAAATTAACAGGATATGGGGTTTTGGGGTCACTTGGCTTTAAAGTGTCCAAGCTCTCCGCACTTGAAATACCTCCGGTCATGCATCCTTACAGCTGGACCTAGATTAGCAGTAGGGTTCCATTTTAGGCCCTTGACTTTGGGTTTACCCAATTGGACGCTCTCACCAAGTCCCTCTGGCATAATGTCAAAACCACCGCTTGGTCATGTTCCTCAGCATATCTTGAAGAAAGGGTATTTTCCTCATGTAACAATTGTTCAAGCTTTTCATGCTTTATAGGCAGATGAAGCCTCTCTAACTTGCACTCCACAAGTTCCTTTACAGACTCTCTTGATGTGTGCACCTCTTGCTGAACCATGACAACTTTATTTTAAAAACAGCAATTTCTCTGCTACTATCTCTTTAAGAGCTCCCACTACTTTTCCGCTTTCTTTATACAGGTCTTGCAACACATTCAACTCCTTTCTCATGGACTCAGCTTCTTGGGCTTTTATCTTTTCATCATCACACTGTTGCTTTAGCTTCTGCACTTCTTTTACAAGACAGCGGTTTTCCTCGTTAAACATTTTCTCCAAGCAATCATACTCTTCCCTGGCTTTAGGTAACACCAGATTTGTGCAGAGAGCTGAGATTTTCCAACTTCATCTCCACTCTGCAAACTCCCATGCAGTTTTTCCAAGTTTTCTTGCTGGGACTGAATTTTAGACACATCTGTTTGTAAATTTTCTGTTTGACAAATTTAATCCTTTCTCTTGCCCATCTTGGCTGAAATAAAGCAAATTTGTACTGGCAGCAATTACTCTTTGTTCCATTGCAGCCTTTAAACATAAAACTTGATCTTTACATATATTCAACACTTTCCACAGGCAATTAGAAAAACAAACAGATGCTTTAGTATTCCACACAGGCAAACATCAACTTTTGTGCACAGGGTTAATGCCCTCACTGAGAACTAAATCAGTTTTTGTTTGTCTAAAGATTAGATTTGACTTCCAAGCAAGAGAAATACAGTAAAACATCATCATCATCATTAGCTATTTATATAGTACCACTAATTCCACAGAGCTGTACAGAGAACTCACTCACATCAGTCCCTGCCTCATTGGAGCTTACAGTCTAAATTCCCTACCATACATACACACAGATCAAGAGAGACTAAGGTCAATTTAATAGCAGCCAATTAACCTACTAGTATGTTTTTAGAGTGTGGGAGGAAACTGGAGCATTCAGAGGAAACTCACGCAAACACAAGAAGAACATACCAAGGCCATGATCAGGAATCTAACTCATGACCCAGTGCTGTGAGGCAGAAAGTGCTATAACATAATAAATTATTGAGATGAACCTCATATCTAGATGTTTCATCTACACAGATTTCTTGTACACAAGCATTAAACTTGTGTACCAATTTTAATGCTTGTGCATAGCATTAAGCTGATCTGTGTCACTGAAATGGATGGGAGCCTACTGAATACAAACTTAAATACCAAAAGGGTACTAACAGTACTATAGATGATGCTTGAAAAATCCCTTGAAAATTTTCTCACCCATGTTTATTTGCATTCCAGCCAGACTGTACACATATATGCTGGAGAAGACCCGTCTGATCAGTCAAGCCTCAGGCCAAAGCAACTTCCTTATTTTTTACCTTATGATAGATGGGTTGTCTGCTGAAGAGAAATATAACTTATACCTCAGAAGCACAATGGCACACAGGTAAAACTAAGACTTTCCGTAGCATTCACAGCATCAATGAAAATATAGTAAAATATAAATATAGATTTTCATTTTTTTTTATTATTGTATTGTAAATTGTGTATAAAGACTCTGTTGTATTGGAGAAAAAACCCCAGTTATAATTGAATGAGTTTTGTAGAAGTCAGTGAGGCCCTTTTCATGCTGTGACTCACCTGCTGTAAACTTATCTTGTATGTCAATTTTCTGTGACACATATTTTAAAATATTGTGAAGAATAAGAATGGAATCATGTAAAATAGTGAGAAAAAAGGCAAAGTATAAAAAAATAATTTCTAATTATTATACATATCACATATAATCCCTATTTTAAGTATTGGGCATAGTTTTTTTTTTTAAAAAATTCTCTCTTATCACACCTATATTCTTATGACACATGCAGTCTATTACTGTTAGACATGCAGCCTAGTACTGTGAGACACGTGAAGCCTAGTACTGTGAGACACGTGCAGCCTAGTACTGTGAGACATGTGTAGTCTATTACTGTTAGACACATGTAGCCTAGTACTGTGAGACACGTGCAGCCTAGTACTGTGAGACACGTGCAGCCGAGTACTGTGAGACACGTGCGTGCAGCCTAGTACTGTGAGACACGTGCAGCCTAGTACTGTGAGACACATGCAGCCTAGTACTGTGAGACACGTGCAGCCGAGTACTGTGAGACACATGCAGCCTAGTACTGTGAGACACGTGCAGCCGAGTACTGTGAGACACGTGCAGCCTAGTACTGTGAGACACATGCAGCCTAGTACTGTGAGACACGTGCAGCCTAGTACTGTGAGACACGTGCAGCCTAGTACTGTGAGACACGTGCGTGCAGCCTAGTACTGTGAGACACGTGCAGCCTAGTACTGTGAGACACGTGCGTGCAGCCTAGTACTGTGAGACACGTGCAGCCTAGTACTGTGAGACACGTGCGTGCAGCCTAGTACTGTGAGACACGTGCGTGCAGCCTAGTACTGTGAGACACGTGCAGCCTAGTACTGTGAGACACGTGCAGCCTAGTACTGTGAGGCACGTGCAGCCTAGTACTGTGAGGCACGTGCAGCCTAGTACTATGAGACACGTGCGTGCAGCCTAGTACTGTGAGACACGTACGTGCAGCCTAGTACTGTGAGACACGTGCGTGCAGCCTAGTACTGTGAGACACGTGCGTGCAGCCTAGTACTGTGAGACACGTGCAGCCTAGTACTGTGAGACACCTGCGTGCAGCCTAGTACTGTGAGACACGTGCGTGCAGCCTAGTACTGTGAGACACGTGCAGCCGAGTACTGTGAGACACGTGCAGCCTAGTACTGTGAGGCACGTGCAGCTTAGTACTGTGAGACACGTGTGTGCAGCCTAGTACTGTGAGACACGTGCGTGCAGCCTAGTACTGTGAGACACGTGCGTGCAGCCTAGTACTGTGAGACACGTGCAGCCTAGTACTGTGAGACACGTGCAGCCGAGTACTGTGAGACACGTGCAGCCGAGTACTGTGAGACACGTGCAGCCTAGTACTGTGAGACACGTGTGTGCAGCCTAGTACTGTGAGACACGTGCGTGCATCCTAGAACTGTGAGACACGTGCAGCCGAGTACTATGAGACACGTGCAGCCTAGTACTGTGAGACACGTGCAGCCGAGTGCTGTGAGACACATGCAGCCGAGTACTGTGAGACATGTGTAGTTTAGTACTGTGAGCAGGGGCGGACTTGGACTAAAAATCAGCCCTGACATTTAAAGTACACAGGCCCACCTCAGTCTTAGCAGGATAGAAACTGTGTGCCGCCGAAAAGGGCATGACCACATTGTGTTGTGGGTGTGGTAAACATGGGGCATTGATACATACATTATAATAAAACATTACATTTATCACGCCCTCCCAGCCACATCACGCCATCCCCCAAGGCATATTATGACACCCCCAGCCCACTGTATTTAATTTATGCTTCTGGTGCTGCTGACATCCATCAGGGTGGGAACTTCCTGTAGAGTGAGCAGGGAAGATCTTTATCTCACGAGATTACCAAATCTTGTGATACTTAGAGCTCCTCGGCATTCTCTGTAATCGTGTGTCCTGTCCTTGAACTGGTAGCAGCTCTCAGCTTCTTTCCCCTAACCAGAGCTGGATTAAAGCTCAGAGGGCCCAGGGTATTTAAGACAGCAGGGCCCCTATTATGTAACATGGTTACCATATTAGACAAATACACAAGCAATACTGTGTGCACTACTGTTAGAATCACACAGCTCTACTTTCACAAGCAGTACATTGTGAAACGGGATATACCTCCCAACTGTCCTTGCAGTCGGACCAAATCCTGACTAAGTGAGACAGTCACCCAAATTCAGGACTGCCCCACCAGATTCAGGACAGTTGGCAGACTGTCCTGGTATCTCCTACCTGTCTTTGTCACTTTCACCACTTGTAGCAGCTTGTTTCTTTAGCTCAGTTCCTTCTTGTCTTGATCCTGGAATATTGGAAGCTCTATTTTGAAAAAAAATGGGTACATGAGATTTAGAAAACTCCAACCAGACCCGGTGTTAAAACAATAGCACTCACATTTTATAATTAGGCCTCCCTCCAGTCCCCACAATAATAATATTCACATTTTATAAGTACCTATTTCCTTCCAACCAGCCCCAACATTAAAATTAACAGTATACCCATTTACTCAAAACATATTTCCCTCCCTCCAAACAGTCCCAGCAATAAATTAAATTGCATTAAAGTTTAATAAATGTAGCCATTTTCCACAACCATCCCCGGCAATAAATAATTCATATTCACATTTAATAAATAGCCCTCCTCCCCAAAATCAGCACCATATTCAATTGATAGCCCTAAACCACCCCACCATTAAAGGTTCCTTCACCTCACCTTAATAATTAGCCCCCACTTACACTCCACCATTAAATAGCCTACCTCCCACACTATATTAAGATCCTTACATATTATATTAAAATACTGCGCACACACACACACACACACACGTTATATTAAAATACTGAACACACGCACACTATAAGAACATTGCCAAACACACACACAAACACACTATATGAACATGGCCAAACACACACACTATATGAACATGGCCAAACACACACACTATATGAACATGGCCAAACACACACATGCTATACTAAAATACTGAACGCACGCACACTATATGAACATGGCCGAACATGGCCAAACACACACACACTATATGAACATGCCCAAACATACACACACACACTATATGAACATGGCCAAACACACACACACACACACTATATGAACATGGCCAAACACACACACACACACAATATGAACATGGCCAAACACACACACACACACACACACACACACACACACACACTCTATATGAACATGGCCAAACACACACACACACACACACACTATATGAACATGGCCAAACACACACACACACACACACACACACACACACACTATATGAACATGGCCAAACACACACACACACATTATAGGAATATGGCCAAACACTCACTCACTCACTCAATATGAACATGGCCGGCCACACACTTACCTTGTTACCCACACACTTACCATGTTTCAGGGATGTGCGGCCGATGCAAGTAATCACATGGAACGCGCACCACATGACAGGTGCCGCATGTCATTGAAACTCTGTCCGCCGAGCAGCGCGCAGTGGGGTGCTGCTGCTCGGGCGGACATGCTGCCGGCTGGATCGGCCCAACTAGTCATCGGCCCTTCTGCCATATGCCAGAAGTGCCAGATGGCCAGTCCGACCCTGACTTTGAGACACATGCTGCCTTGAACTGTGAGACACGTGCAGCCTAGTACAGTGAGACAAGTGCAGCCTAGTACTGTGTCACACGTGCAGCCTAGTACTGTGAGACATGTGCAACTTAGTACTGTATGACACATGCAGCCTAGTACTGAGACACATGCAGCCAGGTATTGTGGGACACATGCAGCCAGGTACTGTGAGACACATGCAGCCTAGTGTAGGTGGGACACATGCAGCCTAGGACTGTGAGAACATGGAGCCTAGTAATGTGAGAACATGGAGCCTAGTGCTGTGAGAGCTTGAAACCTAGTAATGTGTGACATGTGCTTCCTAGTACTGAGACATGTGCGCCCTAGTACTGAGACATGTGCACCCTAGTACTGAGACATGTGTACCCTACTACTGAGACATGTGCAGCCTAGTACTGTGGGACACATACAGCTAAGTATTAAGGGACACATGCTGCTGAGTACTGTGGGACACATACTGCTAAGTACTGTGGGACCCATGCAGCCTAGTGCAGTGGGACCCATGCAGCCTAGTACTGTAGGAATGATGCAGCTTAGTACTGTAGAACACATGCAGTCAGGTACTGTGGGACAAATGCAACCAAGTCCACCACCCATCTTACACCGCTTCTCCTTAGCACCCCTTTCTACATTTCCCACTTCCAATTCTACAGCAGACCTATCCTAACATTTTGTAAGCTCCCCCCTCCCCATGTACCACCCAATGGTATAAAACTCGCATGGGGAAGACAGGCCCCCTTCAGCAGTAGGGCTCAGAGGAGTTGTTCGACCTGCACCTATGGTAGTTACACTGTTGATATTAGCCCTTTCTGCTCACATTACATGTAAATAAGATTGGTTTGTGTAAACAATGAAAATGTCTTTTTAGTACCACCCGTGACTAGTTGGTACAAAACAGGTCCTGGAAAAATCTCAATATAAACTTGAGTTTGTAAATTGATTTTTAGGAAGAGCACAGTAGTATCATTCAGTATCCACTCATGATTTGAAGAAATGTCACATCAATCATGGAATAAAATTGAAAAGGAACAGTACTGGTACATTCAATCAAAGTTTCCATGTGTGATGAGAGAAACTCATCAGTCTGTACATCTTGTGATTTGTACTGATGACAAGCACATTGTTTGTCTGTACCTACTTTGTGTTTTCACATCAAACACTTCTAACTACAAGGCAGTGAGTGCTGCCTGCTGTACCAAGAATATTGTTCCACTGGCCCTTCGTAATAACATGACAAATGTGAAGACTAAACAAGAAGGATATCGGCAGCCTGAAACCTATGATTTTCCTTATTTACCCAGGCATACAATTAGCATAACTCTCTCCTAACACAAATTCTATTTATGCACAGAAATGCACGGATACGTAAACAACACATGTCAAAGATAAACATGGCTATTCAAGAGTCATTTATAGAAGATCTCTGTGTGATGCAGAACCATTTTTCAATCACAAAAATAGGATTATAGAGACTGAGTGCAAAAAATATTTCAGAGTAACATGGGCTTTTTTTTCTGTTCAGACATTAGCAGTGAAGTTAATTTTTAGCATATAAAAAATCTAGCCAACAAAAAATCTATACCCAATATATTGAAAAGACAAGTAAATGTATTAAAGCAAAATACGCTATGCTAACTATGGACAATAAAAACTATATTCATAATTTTGCTTCTGGCACGTGAATGTGTTCTTGAATTCTGTCATTAACTTGTAAACATTAATGCTGTGGAGATAGACTAAGTCATATATGTTGGAGTAGTATTCTATATGTAAATGTTTTTATCCCATTGAAGAGGAGTTAAATAGAATTTGGCAAATACAGCATGCACTGTAATAAAAACAAGTCTAAAGAATTTAACAGTGAATAGAAAAGCTGATATTAATGTGTGACATTATACTGAAACTATGCTATACAGACAGATGAGCTGGTACATGTGTAGTTTTAGCAGCATTAAATCCTCCTATAATTAGGATAATTTATGTCAACATTGTGGAATGGAGTCATTTTTGTCTGTTTTGATGCCACACATCTGACTTTGTGCCAGTACATCTGTCTGTCCTCTATCAAGGCAAGACAGCATCTTTTGTAGTGACTCACATGATTTCTCTTGGTGATGTGCCTATTAGAGCATTCCATATGCATATTTGCCTAAAAAGTTCTTGGTTCTAAAAGGGCCAAAACATCTGAGGAAGCTGGTTACGAAGCACACCCAATGAGCGCGCCTGCTTGTCCGTGCAATGCAAAAAGTGTATGCCAACTTCATGCTCTCGGGAGTCACCTCCACCAACTAGTTGTCACGGTCGTCTGTCGATCCGATTCGGGACACTTGGGTCTAGCTGAATCAGGACTGAAACAGAAACTGGAGAGTTTGATGATCTCTTTGCTTATCTACGGTACTCAGAGTAGCAAAAACAGTATAAGAGTCTTAGGACTGGAGTCTGTGCCTGAGTACTGAACTGGAAAGCGGTGTAATGACAAATTGGAACTGTTCGTAGGAACTCAATCCTGGCATCTGTGGACAGGCACACGGGACTGGAACCCACTAATAAGAACTGGAAAACACAAAAACTCAGAACAGAACGAACTGGAACTTGAGACAGGGACTAGGAACTCAGAACAATGACACAGAATGGCCAACTCAGGACTGTATGGCAGCCACAGACATGGAACCAACAGACAGATACAAGAAACTGCAAATAAGCCCTAGAGACTCAGAACCAGCTATAGCAACAGAACTGATGACACTGGTAAAGCCACTGATACTGCATAATAGAGACTGGATAGTGTAAAGCAATCTTGCTGAATGCAGAACAAACATTTTCCCCTGGGGAGGGGTATTGTCAGGCTCAATGACTTTAATGCTGAGTTGAATGATAATAGGCCGCGGATCCACAGTGATGAAACCTTTCTCTTCCACCATAGAGCGTGACAGAGCATTGGCCTTGCTATTTTTGGAACCGGGACAGAAGGTAACCGGGCCTGACGTGGATTCATTTAGTTTTAAGGTAGAGCACATTCTTGTGATCTGTGTATATCGTGACAGGATAATGAGCTCCCTCAAGTAAATGCCTCCACTCTTCAAGCGCCAGCTTGATGGCAAGCAGTTCTTTGTCCCCTATGGCACAATTACGTTCAGCTGGTAAGAATTTTCTGGATGCCATTGCCCATCAGCTGATTTTTGGGAGAGAACTGCACCTACTCCATCAGATGAGGCATCAACTTCTAAGAAGAATGGACGTGTTAAATCTGAGGATGGGAGTAGAAATAAATGCTTGTTTCAGAAGCTGATTTGGCAGACATGAAATTCACAGCTGCTCCAGAATCCAGCAGGGCTGAAATGTATTGGGAGCCTCGTGTGTGTTTCAGCATGACTGGGATTATACAGTCCTTTCCTTGTGGGGAGCGAAGGGCCACTCCTAGGCTGACCTCCCCATCATCAGCTAGGAGGGTGCGTTTCCCGACTTATGAGGACAAGAATATAGCAATAATATATATAATAATACTGGAGCTGGCACAGTACAGGCAAAGTTTCTCTCCAAATCACTGGTCCCACTCTGTTGATGAAAGACGGGCTTTGCCTAGTTGCGTAGGTTCTTCAGGTGAACGAGACAGTGTATGGGCAGAACTTGGGGCGCTCCAGCCTCCTCCTTTCTAGAGCTCTCTCTCTGAACCGAAGATCAACCCGATTGCAGATGGTAACTAATTTGTCTAGAGTTGTGGGTAACTCCCAAGACACTAATTAATATTTAATATGGTCAGACAGGCCTTCCAGAAGACCGCAACAAGAGTCTCATTATTCCAAGATAGATCAGAGGAAAGTGTTTGAAATTGGATGGCATACTGATAGACGAACTGATGCCTTTGCCGTAGCCTCAGAATATCTGAAGCAGCTGACATAGATTTTGCAGACTCATCGAACATTCTGCGGAAGGTAGACAGGAAGCTATCAATATCAGACAAAATTGGGTCAGATTTTTCCCAGAGCGGTGGTGCCCATGCCAGAGCTTGCTCTGATAGTAGTGAATAAGATAAGCTGTTTTGGTATGTGCAGTAGGGAAATTCCCAGATTGTAACTCAGAGTGTATACTACACTGATTGAGAAAGCGGTAGTTCTTAGGATGTCCTTCATATTTATCTGGTGTGGGAAGAAGGAGTCCATATGGAGTTGGTAGTGAAGCAGGTCTTACTGGCTCAGGTGGAGTAAGAGATGGGTGATTGAGGGATACCTGCATGGTATCCATACACGTAGACAACATTTGCCCCTGGTTAGTTTCTTGTCTCTCTGTGCATTCAGCTAATATTTGGACAGTGTCCTCCCTCTGAGTATGTACCCCTAGCAGATCCATTAGGCCAGAACAAACTGTCTCTGTCATCTGTATTTCTCAATCTGATTCGGAACCCTTGGGCCTATCTGAATCAGGACTGATATGGAACCTGGAGACAGGGACTAGAACAGTGACACAAAATGGCGAACTCAGGACTGCATGGCAGCCAGACCTGAAACCCATAGACAGATACACGGAACTCGTAATAACCCCTAGAGAATCAGAACCAGCTGTAGCAACATAACTGATGATACTGGTAAAGCCACTGATACTGCAGAATAGAGACTGAATAGTACAAAGTTCTTACTGAGATAAGCACTCTTGCTGAATGCAGAATATTGCAGAAAGATAAGCAGCTTGGTAGTGCAGAGTACTTGCAGAAAGTTGAACTCCGGGTAATGCAGAATACTTCAAGGAAGATATGCACTTGGAATTGCAAGTAATTGAAAAGAGATGTGCACTTTAAAATGCAGGATCTTTGCAAAGTGAAGTCCAGTTGGTAATGCAGGATGTTCACAGAAGATGATCTCTTTGAAAACGCAGGGTAGTCAGGAACAGTGCAGGAAAGACTGGAACCTGAAGCCAAGAACAATCCTCAGGAGGGAAGTGTGTTGTTCTGGCAGTGATCAGATCTCAGCAGCAGGTTTAAATAGGGTGTTCTAAAAAACCACTTGCTGCACAGTTCATATGATCACAGCTGCTGAATCTGGTTGGTCTGGAATGATCACCTGACTGCATCCAAGATGGCGGTGCCCATGCAGCAGAACAAATAGTATGTGTTTGTTTACAAACGGAGATGTGATGGACAGGAATGCTGTAGGCGACCAGGAGGGACCTAGGTAGCCGTGATAGGACAGCGTCAGATGTGGTAAGTGCGGCTAAGACACCAATGTGTGACACTAGTAATGTGCCTTTATGTCTGAAAAAGTGAAAAATCTTTTGAGGAGCACTATCGGACAGTGTAAAAGGTCAGCCTTTTACCCCTTAAGTATCACCCCTTTCAATCAATCATATTTTTTCATGTGTCGCTCAGTGCGACAAGGAACAATCATAGGTATGGACTTTCTCTACACCTTTATCTCATTACAGTTACCTCTGTTCACAAATTGAAATTCCAATTTTGCACTCTTACACAAGCCACATTAGTACACCTGCTTCACACATCAGTGGTAACACCGTCAACCTAGCCAAATTCTCACCGCAACCAGCGCAAGCTTCTGCTCTTTTCTACATCCGCCATCTTACTGCACAGTGCTATGAGTCCTAGTGAAAATCTAGATGCACTTGCACAAATTGAGGTGCACTTTGGGTTCATAGCTGCTTTTCCATTGCGGAGCTGCTGTTTTCAGTTTTGTAAATGAACATCTGTGTGTACCTTGTATTTATATGAGCTGTAGGAGACAGAGATGGGGCAAACATTAAAGTGCTCCTTTCTTAACATTCAGTGGGGTGTCATTCTACAGTAAGTGAGCGTAAAGTTCATTGAAGCTAAAGGTAGTGTGCTACTTTCCTATCCACTGCTTTGTAAGAAATGACATTGCATGTATTTGATATAAAAAATAATTTGATATAAAAATTAATATTTGATATAAAATTATAAAAATGTCACTTATGTAATCAACAAAATAACAACGGACTGCCATAACTGGAGAAAAAATAGGGAGGTTGAAAAGAGAGCACAGCTTCAATGCTGGCCTTCAGTGAGGGCTTTTGGATATGTTAGCCTCCTGTTTAGAAAGTGACCATCAAGGTTTATCACATAATATGTGTTATAGTATGTTATCCAAGTGATCTTAGCTCCCAAACTCTCAATTAGCTTTGGTCAACTTGTGATGTTTGTTTTAGTCTTGACAAAGCAAGTTATTTAAATTGATATACACTAATGGTAGAGAGGTATATTGTTACATCTCAAAGAATATCTATTAAGAACTGAAATGCATGTACTTTTAAATGTCCTTATACTTAGCTGCAATATATAACTAGAATGAGTTCAGATTTACAAATTAAAGCTGGGTACAAACTGATGCAATTATCATGCAGATCACATGATAGACAACCGTTTAGTCAGATATTGCAAGAGTGTGTATGCTCCCACAATCATGTTTTATCTTACCAAAACACATCCCATTTGTTGATTTGGTCTTATAACCTTCCTAAAAATCACGATCAGCAATGGAATGATGTCAGTGGCGCACGCAAGGGGGTTTCTGGGTCTCCAGAAACCCCTCCTCTCTGCTAAAAAAGTGCCCTATATAGCGGCCAGCGCCGGTGCTAGGGTCCTTGGCGCCCTAGGCACACTGTGAAAATCACAGGCACACTTTTAATATCGGCGCCCCCCGCCGCAGGTACCCTGTCAATCAAAATCGGCACTTCCCTCCCCTCCCCACGTCTTTCCTTATCTTACCTGCATTAAGCTGCTCCTCTCTGCTCTGTCTTCTCCCCTCCACTCACAGACACTGTCGGGCCGTGATGATGATGTCACACCCGACAGTCAGTGAGCGGAGGGGAGGAGACAGAGCAGAGAGGAGCAGCTTAATGCAGGTAAGATTCAATGCCCCTTCCCCCCTCCCCTCCACGTGGATTTCTCGGAAGCGCAGTTTTAAATGACAATAGCCAATGTTTTTTAATTTTGAGGCGCCCTGCAGAGCCCGGCACCCTAGGCAATTGCCTAACCTTGCCTAATGGGAGCGCCAGGCCTGATAGCGGCACTGTACTATACAGCAGCCACGGCGCTGTCAAAGAAGCGTCCGCGGCTGCATCGCTGCTGTATAGTACAGTGCTGCCTAAACTGAGCTGCTGCACATGCGCGACGCATGCGTGGCAGCTCTCTCGCTTTTTTTTTTTTTGCCGGTGGAGGGGAAACGCCCCCTTAAAAATGCTCCGTGCGCCCCTGGATGTCGGGCAATGTGGAAATGTGTACGCACTCAGGACCAGCAGCGAAGACAGATCTCTATATAGTGACTCTATAGAGTCACAATCTTTTCAGCAGAAGATCACAGAGCTGAAGGTACATCATGTCGGTGTGTACATATAAATCTGCATGCTCATTGAGACTTTCAGTCATTTGTAAAATCATTACAGAAATCGCATCTGAAGTAAAAAAGAGTGTGTACCCAGCTTTAGAAATAGAGATATTTAGAAAAATAGGGAAATGTATCTTAGCTTTTATTGTGCGTTCAAATGTTAGATGGCAATTTGCAAAAAAAAAAATTCAACATCGGAAAATCTCTCAATCCATAAAATGTATTCTACTCGCGGAACAAGATATAATACTATAACCAGTGCCCTTATATTCAATTAGTAACTGATTTACATTGTAATGTACCTATTTCAGTCAATAACATTTTGTTAGACTGACAATGATGCATAAACTATACATAACATATCCTTGCCATTAAATACTAATATCACTAGCAGAAAACTTTGCCTTTGGGCAGATTGGAAAGATATGAATTGCAAACTCTTGCTGCATGGAGAACAACATACAATAGTAAATCAATAACTATTCACGACCATAGCCATCCAACCAAAACAGATCATGATGTTATGCTGTTGTGATGTTTACTGTAAATAAAATGATATAACAATGTCAGGAGTGTATCGTCTTATATTTCTCAACAAATGTTTTTACTGACACTAAAAGTGACTGTTTTATCTTCATAATCTACTGTACATAGTACTGTTGGATTAGGAAATCAGAAGGCATAAACGTGACTTATTATGATGACGACAATGTAGACTACGTGGGCACTATAAAATAAATAAAAATACTGACAAGAAAACTTGGGTGATAGAAAAAAATGTCTAAATATATATAGGTGCACAATGAGTAAAGAAATGTTCACTTCAATGTAAAATTGCCCCAGTTTGGTCCCACATTACATTGTAGGAAGAATGGCACAGCGCAGGTCTTTTAACATGCAATAACTTTATTACATGGTAATCAGTATTTTGCCTGCAATAAAATTATTGCACTTGAAAGGACCTGTGATGCCACCATCTGTTATATTTATACAGGGTGGTCCATACGTGTGGAAACACTCATTTAAAAAAAACTTAAAAATTAGAGTTGCATCCAAGAAGGCCGGCTTCAAGATGGCCACATACCCTAAAGAAGTGTCCATCACACCCAGATCATATGTGTACACACTGGATTAATACTTCCTTACTCTTTTCCATTTTAAAAGGGTGAGGGATTCCAGGTGAGGTGGCACTCGAGGATTTAAGACAAGTTGTAGTTGTATCAAAAGGTTGTATTTAATCCATTCCAACGTTTCAGTATTTTACTGAAAAAATATACTGAAACGTTGGAAAATATACCCTCTTGATACAACTACAATTTGTCTTAAATCCTTGCATGCCGCCTCACCTTGAATCTATTTTTGGTACTATCCATACAAGTGAAGTACTGAGGAAGGCAACAGGGAAATGTACGCATGTTGTTTAATATGATATATATATATATATATATATATATATATATATATATATGGATAGATAAACAAGTATGGCGCTCCAATGTGTAGTATTGATAGTAATATTGGAAGATGTAATAAAATGCGTACCATATAGATGAAATCAATGATCGTGTGGTAGAAACGGAGTTCCTCTTCTGAGCTTATACTGAGCAGCTCAGAGGGAGATCAGCGCGAGGACCCCGAGAGATACATTAGTTCACTCTGCATCATCTGGTACGCAGTATAAGCTGTTTGTGTTTTTGGAGGTGTACTCATAAGATTAACCCATTTGGTGCCGGGCTAATAATTGATCCTGGTGGAGGTTTTATCACATGTGGTGATATACTACATAAACTCTATTACGCTATATGTGTTTTTCTACTTTTTGACCCACATTATCGCTATTGTTGGAGAGGGGGCGATATTACCTCAGAAGAGGAACTCCGTTTCTACCACACGATCATTGATTTCATCTATATGGTACACATTTTATTACATCTTCCCATATTGCTATCAATACTACACATTGGAGCGCCATACTTGTTTATCTATCCGCAGTTACTACATACCTCTGGATTAACCATCTGGACCCAAGTGATTCAAGGCTGCCGCTCTTAAACTAGCTATGTGTTTTTATCGGGACTAATTGTGTATATTTTGGTAAATCCATTCACCAGTTATTTATATTGGTGGTTACGTTGAGGTTATTAGCGCTGTTTACATATCTGCTGTATGTTAAATATATATATATATATATATATATCTATCATCATCAACATCACCATTTATTTATATAGCGCCACTGATTCCGCAGCGCTGTACAGAGAACTCACTCGCATCAGTCCCTGCCCCATTAGGGCTTACAGTCTAAATTCCCTAACACACATACACAGACAGACAGGCAGAGAGAGAGAGAGGCTAGGGTCAATTTTGATAGCAGCCAATTAACCTACTAGTATGTTTTTGGAGTGTGGGAGGAAACCGGAGCAACCGGAGGAAACCCACGCAAACACGGGGAGAACATACAAACTCTACACAGATAGGGCCATGGTCGAATTAAACTCATGACCCCAGTGCTGTGAGGCAGAAGTGCTAACCATTTAGCCACCGTGCTGCCCATAATATATAATATATATATATGGATATGTGTGTGTGCGTATATATATTAGGGATGTGCACCGGCGACTTTTGAGGTCTCGTGTTTTGTGTTTTGAATCCGGATTTTCTCGATGTTTTGGGTTCGGATTTGTTTCGCAAAACACCTGCCGAAAGGTTTTGGTTCGGATTTAAGGTTTTGGATTCGGATTTGTTTTGAAAAAAAACTAAAAAGTGTAAAAATCAAGTTTTTGGGCTTATTTTCACTCCTACGCTATTATTAACCTCAATAACATTCAATAACAATAATTTCCACTAATTTAAAGGCTATTCTGAACACCTAACACCTCACAATATTTTTTTTTTTAGTACAAAACGTTGCAACGAGGTATCTTTCTGGACTGCGTAGAGGAGTGTTCCCCACAATATAATTAAAAACCCATCAACTGGTCTGAATTACACCCAAAAATAGTATCTGGACTGCGTAGAGGACTGGCCACTGGCCACCACAATATAATATATAGAAAACCTTCAACAGGTCTGCATTACACCCAAAAATAGTATCTGGGCTGCGTAGAGTAGTGGGCACTGGGCACCACAATAAAAAATATATAGAAAACCTTCAACAGGTCTGAATTACACCCAAAAATAGTATCTGGACTGCGTAGAGGACTGGCCACTGGCCACCACAATAAAATATATAAAAAACCTTCAACAGGTCTGCATTACACCCAAAAATAGTATCTGGACTGCGTAGAGGACTGGCTACTGGCCACCACAATATAATATATAGAAAACCTTCAACAGGTCTGAATTACACCCAAAAATAGTATCTGGACTGCGTAGAGTAGTGGGCACTGGGCACCACAATAAAAAATATATAGAAAACCTTCAACAGGTCTGAATTACACCCAAAAATAGTATCTGGACTGCGTAGAGGACTGGCCACTGGCCACCACAATAAAATATATAAAAAACCTTCAACAGGTCTGCATTACACTGCACATACGGCTGCTCCTCCATCCTCTTAATCATATACATGTTGGAGTTTCAGCGTGTGAAAACCTCTTGTTTTTGATGATGTCAGTGCATTTTGAATATTTTTCAATTTGCCCCACAACACTGAATGTACTTTATCTATGATACGCATCTATCTTTCTTGACTGCGTAGTGTGGTGGCCCCGGTACACAATTTGGTACCGAGGCCACAATATAATTAAAAAACCCTCCACGGGTCAGAATTCCACCAAAAAAGGGTATGGACTGCGTAGTGTGGTGTGCCCGGAACACAATTTTTTACAGCGCCAACAATATAATTAAAAAATTGGGCATCAACTGTCACCGTTGTTTAATATCTGATACACCTAAATATGGACTGCACAGTTGAGTGGCCCCGGTAGTAAATTTGGTGCCGGGCCCACAATACCTCCTCCAACTTCCAAGTGTAGTGTTTATAAAGACAGACAGCGTCGAAGTGTTATTAGTTGACTTTCTTAACCCTAAAATTGTCCCTGTTGCAAATATTCGTGCAATGGAGAGTTACTTTTTCATTGAAAGACTCAAGCTTTCAAGTGAAGTGTTTATAAAATATAAACAACAATACAGTAGTTCTAGAGCACGTCAATCCCTCTTGTTTTAAATTATGACAGGGCATTTTACTTTTGGTTTAATTTCCTGAATTTGTTTAAATTTGGTTTTACTTTTTGAACATGGCAAACAACTGTTGATTGGTCATATAATGCAAAAAAAAAGTTCCAAGATGGAATTGTCCTTGGGCCCTCCCACCCACCCTTATGTTGTTGAAATAGGACATGCACACTTTAACAAACCAATCATTTCAGCGACAGGGCCTACCAAACAACTTTGGCTGAAATGATTGGTTTGTTTGGGCCCCCACACCAATAAAACAATTCATCTCTCCCTGTACAAACTAAACAGGCTCTACTGAGGAAAGATGTCGTCCTCATCCTCAACCTCTGATTTCTCTCCCCCTACAGTGTGTACTTCCTCCTCCTCATACATTATCAATTCGTCCCCGCTGGACTCCACAACCACAGGTCCCTCTGTACTGTCTGGAGGGCAGTGCTGTACTTCATTGAGGAATTGATTATTCATTTTTATAAACATCATTTTTTCAACGTTGTGAGGAAGCAACCTCCTTCGCCGCTCACTGACCAGGTTCCCAGCTGCACTAAAAACTCTTTCCGAGTACACACTGGAGGGGGGACAACGCAGTTAAAAAATAGAGCCAGTTTGTACAGGGGCTTCCAAACTGCCTTTTGGAGTTCTACCACGTCACTACCTCTAGTTAATTTAGATTGCAAGGCTTGTAAATATAAATACTTTGAAGATAAAAAAAAGCAGGCTGCACAGACTGTGTAGCTAGAAAGTGTAATTAAATGGACCACGTTACTTTGGTGGCCTTGGGGATTTGTGATGTCATCTGTTTAGAAGGCAGAGTTATTTGCTGTTTTGTTGTTGTTGCTGACAGCATAACTCTCTTAAATTTTTTGTAGGGGGGGAAGGAGGAGGGCTTAGATCCTTGGGTGAAGCTGGACCACTAGTCATGAACCAGGGCCTAAGCCGTTCCTTGCCACTACGTGTCGTAAATGGCATATTGCCAACTTTACGTTTCTCCTCAGCTGATTTTAAGTTTCTCTTTTTGCTATTTTTTGAGAACTTGGGCTTTTTGGATTTTACATGCCCTGTACTAGGAGATTGGGCATCGGGCTTGCCAGACGACGTTCATGGCATTTCATCGTCTATGTCATGACTAGTGGCAGCAAATTCAGCATTAGGAGGAAGTGGGTCTTGATCTTTCCCTACTTTATCCTCCAAATTTTGGTTTTCCATTATATGTAGCACAAGAGAGCGTACCCCTAAGCCACACACACTCGGCAAAGCCTTTAAAAATTATATGCGGCACAGGAAAGTAGCACTGAACTTATACTGCTGAATCAGTGAACTTTGTAATAGCAGTACCACTGGACTTATACTGCTGAATCAGTGAACTTTGTAATAGCAGTACCACTGGACTTATACTGCTGAATCAGTGAACTTGGTAATATTGCAGTACCAATGGGCTTATACTGCAGGATTGGTTTTGCAAATTTTGTTGTAATTAATTTTTTTTTTAATTATTTTTTTGTATTTTTTTTTATAACTTTTTTTTTAATTTTTTAAACATTTGGGAATAATGGGGAAATAACTATGCCCTTAGAAGCACAGAGCTCAGGACACAGCACAGGACCCAGCAGCACCACTGAACTCAAAATTGACAGAGCACAGCACACAACACCACTGGACTGATACTGTAGAATGTGTGAACTTTGTAATATTGCAGTACCACTGGACTTTTACTGCTGAATGTGTGAACTTGGTAATATTGCAGTACCAATGGACTTATACTGCTGGATTGTTTTTGCAAATTTGGTTATAATTATTTTTTTTTTTAATTTTAAATTTTTATTTTTTTTATAACTTTTTTTTCATTTTTTAAAAACTTGGGAATAATGGGGAAATAACTATGCCCTTAGAAGCACAGAGCACAGGACACAGCACCACTGGACTGAACAGGACACAGCACAGGACCCAGCAGCACTACTGAACTCAGCAGGACAGAGCACAGGACACAGCACCACTGGACTGATACTGCAGAATGTGTGAATTTTGTAATATTGCAGTACCACTGGACTTTTACTGCTGAATGTGTGAACTTGGTAATATTGCAGTACCAATGGGCTTATACTGCAGGATTGGTTGTGCAAATTTTGTTGTAATTAAAAAAAAATTTAATTCGTTTTTTGTATTTTTTTAAATAACTTTTTTTTATTTTTTTTAAACACTTGGGAATATTGGGGAAATAACTATGCCCTTAGAGAAGCACAGAGCACAGGACACAGCACCACTGGACTGAACAGGACACAGCACAGGACCCAGCAGCACCACTGAACTCAGAAGGACAGAGCACAGGACACAGCACCACTGGACTGAGCACAGCACAGAACTGAACTGAACAGAACTGAACAGCACGAGATATATCAGGACAGAGGACCACCTAACACACCCTCCCTCTACCCTGATCAATGCCCGAGTGAAGATGGCGACGACTAGCGGGGAATTTATAGGATCCGAGTATCGCGAGATCCGACAACGGGATTATGAGTCAGAGCCTCAGTTTCAGATTTGAATTTGGCGCCAATACCCGGATCTGTCTCGGATCCGACTCGGATCGGCAACGTTCGGGTGGGCTGGGATTTCATAAATCCGAGTGCGCTCATCTCTAATATATATATATATATATATATATATATATATATATATATATATAGTGTTACACTCAGGATACACTCAGTCTAGATTTGTGCAGACCTTGCAAGGCGCGTAGTCTATCAGCCCCCTGGTTTTCACCAAGAACCACCGCAAGGTGGGATGGACTTAGCTGCTAGGGAACTGCATATTGCGGCCCTTGGTTAGGCCCCTAGACATAAGCGGAATAGGTGAAACTGACAATACAATAGCAGGGGCGCACACAGGGGGGTTTCTGGGTCTCCAGAAACCCCTCTCCTCCGCTAAAGGAGTGCCCCTACATAGTGGCATTGTACTATATAGCAGCCGCGGCACTGTCAAAGAATGATTTTACAAACGACTGTATTGTATACAGCACCGCCGCGGATGCTTGTTTGACAGCGCGGCAAATGCTGTATAGTAAAGTGCTGCCGAAACGGAGCAGCTCTCTCGTTTTTTGTTTTTTTTTGGGGTGGGGGAAACCCCCCCTTAAAAATCCTGTATGCGCCCCTGAATAGGATACCTTGATGGTGCTGTATTCACTGGAGGATAGTAGAGGACTATCTGGACCGAGCAGGCGGAGGGCTGGATATGGTTAGGTGCACAGAGCAGATGACAGCGACACTCTGGGGTAGATAGTAAGTAGTCTGATATACAAGCCGGTTCGATACACAGGTCAGATGACAGCGATACTCAGGATTAGACAGAAGAGTGGTCTGGTATTCAAGCCGATTCGGTACGCAGGTCATATGGCAGCGGTACTCAAGATTAGGCAGGAGAGTGGTCTGGTATACAACCCGAGTCAGTACACAAGTCAGATGGCTGCGCCACTCCGGATGAGACAGTAGAGACACCACAGGTGCAGCTATTCAGGAAGCCAAGGCAGAGACGCCAGAACAAACAGCCACAGAGAGCTCTGGAAACACAAGGACTGATCTAGGAGAATTAACCTGTTGATCTAACACAGGTATGATGTCAGATCCTCCTTTTGTTTCAGATTCCCTGCCACGAGTTCACATGATGTTTTCCAATGGGGAGTCACATGAGCTCCTTACTGCAAAACTAAAAGTGGGGCTGACAGGGCTGGAAGGAGGACAGGTAAGCGCTCTTACAGATAGATAGTTAGATAGATAGTTAGGATAGCTATATAGAGGGTCTGGGTGATTGCCAGTGACTGATGATTGTCTGGTGATTGGGAATAGAGCAAAAGGTAAGCAGGATGCACTCACAGCTCTTTTAGAGAGGTTAAGATGTTTATTAATATATCAAAGAATCAGTGTGACAGTGTGACAGACTGGATGTGATTGATGGCTTACTTGCTGGTATTGACACAGCTGAACTTGTAGGCGCGGAGTATAATGCAAGTAGGTCTTCACCAGGGATCCCTGCAAGGAGGTATGGGTTTTGCTGCAAGAGACAAGCAGGTTGCGGTTCTCCAAGCTGGCTACCAACGAAGTAGTGGGAGAAAAGGTGTAGTCGTACAGTCTGAGGTCAAGCCGAGCGGGAAGTGAGGTATAAGGGGTTACACCAGCAGAATAGTCAGTACGAAGGAGTCAGAAACTAGAAGAAATGAATCGTGCTTAGAAGGATATCCAAAATCAAGGTCAGGAGTAGCCAGGTCAGAAACCGTGAGGTCAGACAGAGTGTAGGAACAATACCTGGAGTGCTGGAGCATAGCGAGACCTGATATTCTGGCACCCTAGTGGTGCCAGAGCCTCCCCTAAAGACTAGTGGAGCTTGATTGGCCTCCCCTAAATACTAGTGGAGCTTGATTGGCCATTGGTGATTTTGGCAGTCAGATGCAGCTGATCGCTAAGTAATTACAAGTATAGCTTCCCAATGCCTAGCAGTGGGACGCGGAGGTGACCGTGCACTCGCCAGCCAGGAAATAAGGAGAGCATCCCATTGCTGGGCAACAGGACTCAGCAGAGAAGAGAAGGAGGTAGTGTGGGGACAGACGGTGTCCACTGGTGCCTATATGTTACTTAAACTTAAATACTCTTTATTGTTGGAGGCACAGTTTATCTTTTCTGCTCCTTTTTTGTTTTGTCTTCAAATGATGGTCATATTTATAATAACAATATGTTTACTTTTTGTTTGGTATAAAGGCCAATGTTGCCAATACTTGAGAGTCACTTAAGTCTTTTAGGGCCAGGTTGAGTAAATTGACAGTATTTCCAAATGTAATACTGCAGTTAATTTGCATTCTGAAAACCTGGGGAGCCGTTTACTGTTATAGTTATAAATTGCATTATACCTTGCAGTGTTTAATGTGCCAAAAGAACAAATGTTGACAGTGAAGCACTGAAGCAGATGGTAACAAATTTAGTGGAAAATAGTTCATAATTAGTACTACTGTCAGATATACTGAGAGTACTAATAAAAGCAGCATAAACTGCTGACTTTGTAACATCTCTCTTTTATGTTCCAGATTAATAATTGCAAAACGTAAAACGTGACGATATAGAACAAATGTTATTGTTCAGCAAAATAAATTTCTTAAATGTAATATATTTCATGGTAACAGTCATAATAAATGCTAAAAAAAAAGGTAAATATGATTTTTTTATTTCTATTTAGTTAGTCTAAACTAAACAAATGGATAATAATCTACTTTCCTATCCTTGAAATGTGGAAAAACTTGCTCTGTACACATTTGGAACCTTACCCATATAATAAATATATATGTGTGTGTGTGTGTGTGTGTGTGTGTGTGTGTGTGTGTGTGTGTATGTATATATATATATATATATATATATATATGATACATATATTTATATAATATAATATATATATAGTGGCACAGGCACCCTTCCGGTTACGCATACATGAACAACTTCGGGCTGTATCAACGGTGCTTTTATTGTTAATATCACAGATAAACAGCATACTTTCTGTCAGGGCGACCCCAGGCGACCTAATGCTTCCTAGACACAGTCCTGCTGTCTAGATCCTGACCACTATCTGAGATGGGTCGCACTGTACAAATGCACAATTCATGTTTACGTGCACAAAATCGTTCCCTTTGGTCTAATTGCTTGATGGACCCTGTCCATCACCTGTATGTGTTCAGCCTAGGCGCTCCACTGGGCGAGGACTTAACCTCCTCCAGACTGTCTGCTGATCACCTAACTAATCCCTTAGAAGCTTAGGCCAAACCACTCCTTTTGTCATCTCTCTCTCTCTCTCTCCACTCCAAATCTTGTCAATATATTTTAGGACCTTTATGCATGTAAATTATTTTTTTTTTGTGATGGAGAATTGAGTTTACACTTATAATGGAAATATGTATTGAAATATGTATTGAAGGAGGGTCCAACGGCAATTCATTTGGGGGATATTATCTTAATTGTGATAAAAGTATTTCCTGGAGAAATGTTAGATAGCCTGGGATAGCTATGGTAAAAGACTATACTGAAAAAATAGGGGCCTAGGGAACCCATGCCATCATTTAGAAGAATTACAACTTGCTCCCAAAGCCCGCTAAGTCTAAGACACTGCCACATAAATGGTATGAATTTGCTTTGAGTAGCAGGATGATTCACGCAGTAGAAGTTTGATGGTTATTAGATGGTATGCTATTCTACCATAAGCTATACATATTATCACATATTTTATGGAAGCAAGATTTAAGACCCTTTTACATTGTGAAACTTTTTCAGTTCAATACTATGAACATAAGTCGTTTATACTGAATCCTGTTGACTCAATACTTTCCCACGAGTTAGACTTATGAACTGTGTAAAATCTAAACATAAAATATATTGCGTAAGATAGATAGATTAAATATTAATATCCTTTTAAAAATGTGTTTCTAAAATAATCCTGTAGCTAAACAAAGAAAATGGTTACATCATTGTATGAAAATGTGTTTTGTGTAGCCTGACACTGGACACTGCACAGTGTGTACAGAATGTACTACAAGTGATCAGCATACAACATACACCCTGAATTATATTGGTGGCGGTAGGTGCTACAGGTAATCACAATATTTTGATTGTATGCCAACGTTATTTTCCTTTATCTGTTTTTTTTCTACAGGTATCTGAACCACACAACACCAGAAGAGATAAGCACACACAGCAGGGAGAAAGTAGCCAACCTCAAACAAGCACTGAATGCTCTGGGATTTAACAATCTTGTAAGTGAGTTATATGCTATGTTTAGTAGTCCTAGCATCCAAACTCATGATTGAAGGGTCATAATAACAAAATAGATTAAAAAGTAAAAGTAAACACCTATGTCTTATTTTATCATTTACGTGACAAACAATAACTGTCAAAGAGGACCTGTCACCACTAGGGCAGTGGTTATTTAATCAGCCACAGTAGGCATCAAAAGAAGTCTTAAATTCCTTTATTTTTATGTATTATTATTATTATTATTATTATTATTAATAATAATAATAATAATAATAATAATAATAATAATCATAATAATAATACTAATTTATTTATTTATAAGGCACCACAGATTCCATAGCGCTGGATTCAGAAGCAAGTAACAAATCGTTACACCATGAGTGTGTGTAATGGCATGGAGACTTACACATAGTGCAGCAAATGACATGACGGAATGTATGAGGGAGCCATACAGTAGACAGACATGGGATAATAGGTAGAGAGGACCTTGCCCATGAAAGATTACATTGTACACAGAGGGGTGGTGAGAGACAGCAGGACCAACTGGGAGAAAATGGAGATGGCAGGCGAGGAAGAAGAGGTGATGGATAGAATTGGTAGGAGGTTGTAAGTTAGGCAAGCTTAAAAAGGTGAATTTTGAGTGAACATTTGAAGGACTGAAGCATGGAGTAGAGATGAGTGAGACAGGGTAGGGAGTTCCAAAGAATGGGGGCAGCACGGCAGAAGTCATGGAGACGAGCATGGTATGAAGTAATGAAAGGTGAATTGAGGCTAAGGTCAAAAGCAGAGCCGAGTGGCCAGCTGGATATGTTCCTCGAGACAATGTCAGAGAAGTGGAAGGGAGAAGTGTTGGTAAGGGTTTCGTAAGTGAGGGTTAGGAGCTTGAACTGAATTCTGAAAATGTACCTAGCTGCAAAATTCTGTATGGATTGAAGGTCAGAAAAGTGAGAGACAGGAAGGCCAGTGAGAAGGAGGTTGCAATAGTCAAGATGATAAATGATGAGTGATTGAACCAGGATTTTTGTTGCTTCCTGATAGAGGAAGGGACGAATTTTCATGATGTTATGGAGAAGGAAGTGGCAGGATTCATTTCCACATGAGGGCACTCATCGAAAAAGTTCACCAAGGATGCTAATTACTTATAGGACAGTGCTCTGTCTCCTTGTTAGCATGGCAGGTACTTTATTGTTCAAATTCTCTTCTGGGTGAATGGTAACTTATTTTATTAACCGTTTTAGTTATTATAGTACAGGCAAACCTGGAGAAATCCTTGTTTCCAATATGCTGGGTTTAATTTTCAATACCTATTCGTACAGTCTGTGACGGTGTAAGGGTTATCGAAAAGAAGTATTAAGACTAAAAAGTAAAACAAAACTATAGAACCATTATTATTAGTTTCTTTATATAGTGCCAATGATATTGCGGAGCGATATTCAGAGAAAATATATGTAGACATTCACATCAGTCCCTGTATTATTGGAGCTTACAGTCTAAATTCCGTATCACACGTAACATACTCACGATGGTCCATTTTTAAACCAATTAACCTACCAGTACGTTTTTGGACTGTGGGAATAAAACGTATTATGATCTCATCCAGGGATGGCTTTTTTGCTGTGAAAGTTATTTCCACATGATATTGTGTACATATACTGTAAGTTATAAATATCATGAAAAAAAACAATGTTATGACAGTCATATTTTAAAAATAATCTGCATTTATCTGACAACTAGAATGACAGAAGCAATACATTCTTTAAATATTCAAAGAGGAATGTAGTATTTAATTAATTTCCTAACTTGAGTGAAAACGCAGCTTGCTTTGAAGTTGTAGAATACTTCATAATCACATCGGTAGTGATGCACCTTTTGTTAAATTAATGAAAACATATTTTGTCAAATAATTAAAGGCAAATAAAGCCTAGGTAAAGGACGAAAACTCTCAAATTCATGTTATATGTTTGGCCAGTTTGGCTGCTTTTTTCCTTCATTAAATTCTCACAACATCATAATATTAGATAAACATTATTCTACCTTATTAAATTGTATGAAATAAATCCTTATTTTCTGTTAAGTTAACCATGCAACATGTTAACAATGAAAAAAGTAAATGATGCCTATGCTATACAGTGGTTTGCCCCAACTCAAAAACAACTAAATCTTTGCAATATTAGTTTTGCTGTACAGTTAAATTGCGCATAGATCTGAGTGTTGGCATTTGTGCCATCTCAGGGTGGTGATAACCATGACTAAGATAGCAATTTGTATACACCAATCACTTTCATAAATAGAAAATTAACAAAACTTGAATCAACAATTAATATGTGTCAATCATGTAACAGCTCCAGACCACAAATCAGCAAAAGACAATCACAGGTGTCCAGAGAGACAGAACTATAGTAGTTAGAATATATCTCTAACAGTTCTGGACCACAAATCACAACAATACCTGCACGGGTACCCATGGACACCTATGCCATGTATTTCACTGTGTATGTGTATATGTATGTACGTATGTATATTTGTGTGTGTGTGTGTGTGTGTGTGTGTGTATGTATTGTGGCAAGAGCCCGCTACTGCAGAAGCACACGCGTACAACTTCTTCCTTTTTATGGTTCTTTATTGTCAGGATGGTAATAATGTTTTGACACCGTATACTTGCACAGCAATTATGGAGACCCTCAACGCTTACTATAGATAGTCCAGCTCTCTGTCCAGATCAGCCGGCTAGCCCACCGTTGATCTCCCTGAACAATGAAACAAGCAGGGTTTTATACCTGACACTCCTCCCACAGGCCTAGCTTGATGGACAGGTGACACACCCACCTTCTCTTTAAAAGGAAACGCCCATCCCTGGCTCTGTTTAGACTATCAGACCCACCCTGTCTGTTTGCTGAGAGGAAGCAGCTTTTAAATCATGTAAGTAAACCAATTTTAAACTACACATATGTTTTTACCTGGTTTAATCTCCACCTAGGTACATAACTGTGTCAATGTTTTACTCTACTTCCCTGCTTTCTCTGCATATTGCCAGCTAAATGCCTCCTTTTGTTACATATCCCTCCCCCTAGCGTCTCCAAGTAGAGGGACGCGGACTTCGCGAGGAGCGCATATTTTCGTGACAACGCATCTGCATTTTTTGTGTAGAATCCCAGGCCTATGTTCTACTGAGTACTTGAAAGGTTGTAGTGCCAAGAACCAGCGGGTTACCTTGGCATTTACCTCCCGGTTGTTCTGCATCTTAATGGTGCATGGTCTGTTATTAGGGTGAACTCTCTGCCTAGGAGATAATAGCGCAGAGCTTCTGTAGCCCATTTTATGGCGAGACATTCTTTTTCCACAGTGGCATATTTTTATTCCCTTGGAAGCAACTTACGACTTAGGTACAGGACAGGATTTTCTACTCCATTCTTCTCCTGTGACAAGACTACACCTAAGCCAACACCAAAAGCATCAGTTTGGAGGAAGAACCTCTGGGTAAAATCTGGTGCTTGTAGAACTGGAGAGGAACAAAGATCTAACCGAAGATCAGACCAGGCGGTTACTGCAGAGTCAGACCAGGTTAATCTATCTGGACAACTTTTTTTTTAACATGTCCGTAAGTGGAGCAGCTCTAGTGGCGAAGTGGCTTACAAACCGCTTGTAGTAACCTACTAAGCCTAAAAAGGTTCTTAACTGTGATTTTTTCTCTGGTCTTGTCCAATTTTTGACTGCCTCCACTTTGTCTAGCTGGGGTTTTACATGCCCTCGACCAACAATGTACCCCAAATATTTGGCTTCTCTCACGGCTATGGCACATTTCTCTGGGTTAGCTGTTAACCCTGTGGACCGTAATGAAGCTAAGACCACCTCAACTTTGGCTAAATGTGATCCCCAGTCTGGGGTATAAATCACTATATCGTCCAAGTAAGCAGCTGCATAAGCTGTGTGAGGTCGCAGCAATTTATTCATAGCCCTTTGGAAGGTGGCAGGTGCCCCATGCAACCCAAAGGGTAGGACTTTATATTGATAGAGACCATCAGGGGTGGAAAATGCAGTCTTTGGCTTGGCCGTGGAAGTCAGGGGAACTTGCCAATAACCCTTTGTTAGATCAAGGGTTGTTAAATAATTGCTACCAGCAAGATTTTCCACTAGTTCATCCACACGTGGCATCGGATAGGCATCAAACTGGGACATACTGTTTAGGCACCTAAAGTCAATGCAGAACCTAATTGTACCATTGGGTTTCGGGACAAGTACAATGGGACTATTCCATTCACTAGTGGACTCTTCAATTACATCTAACTGGAACATCTTCTCGACCTCCTTTCTCACGTCCACCCGTCTGGCTTCTGGAATACGATATGGCTTCTGCTTTACAATGACTCCTGGCGCAGTGACAATGTCGTGTTCGATAAAGGTAGTGTGCCCAGGAATGGAAGAGAAGACATCCCTGTTCCGGCGAATCATTTCTTCAGTCTGTTGTCTCTGCTGAATGGACAAGGCTGGCTCTATGGGCACTTCAGACTTTTCAATGGCAGTACTCACTACCTGAGGAGAGGTTTCCTCATCATGCCATGGTTTAAGGAGGTTCACATGATATATTTGCTCCTCCCTTCTCCTACCGAACTGGTGGACTCTGTAATTGACAGGACCAACAGCCTCTAGAACTTCATATGGACCCTGCCAATGGGCGAAAAGTTTGCTTTCCTGGGTAGGAACCAGGACTAGGACCTTGTCCCCAGGCTTGAAAGATTGAACAACAGCACTTTTGTCATAACTTTTCTTCTGTCGTTCCTGAGCCTCTTTTACATGTTGCTGCACAATGGGCCCTATCTTTCCTAGCCTCTCATACATTTGGGACACAAATTGGACCAGATTTGGCTCCCTGGGACCTTGCTGCTCCCACCCTTCTTTTAACATATCCAAGATACCCCTAGGCTGTCTCCCAAACAATAACTCAAAGGGACTAAACCCTGTTGAAGCTTGAGGTACCTCACGGATGGCAAACATCAAATAGGGAATAAGAGTGTCCCAATCTTTTTTCTCTTGAGCCACTGCATTCCTGAGCATGTGCTTTAATGTGCGGTTAAAGCGTTCCACCAAGCCATCTGTTTGTGGATGGTATACAGATGTGGGAAGTGCCGTAACCCCTAGCAACTGGCACATGTCCTTTATCAGTTTAGACATAAATGGAGTACCCTGATCTGTGAGAATTTCTTTGGGTATTCCCAAGCGTGTAAACATCAATACAAGTTCTTTAGCTATGGTGCTGGACTTTATGTTTCGTAGGGGAATTGCCTTTGGATACCTGGTTGCATAGTCAAGCACCACTAGTATATATTGGTGCCCACGTGCAAATTTTTCCAGGGGCCCCATAAGGTCCATAGCTATCCGTTCAAAGGGAACTTGTACTATTGGTATTGGAATGAGAGGTGCCCTGTACATGGGTTTGGGACAGGTTCTCTGACAAATGGGACAGGACCGGCAATACTTTTTCACTGCCATGTGTACAACGGGCCAGTAAAATCTAAGCAGAACTCGTTCCCGTGTTTTATCCTCCCCTAGGTGTCCCCCACAGACATGTGTATGTGCTGCTTTTAACACTAGGGTTACATGGACCTGAGGAACCATTAATTGTTCTACTTTTTCCCCCTGTACATTAGCAACTCTATACAGGAAATTATTTTTAACAATAAAATATGGTATACCTTCTGCAGGCTGGGCGGCTTTCGCTACCCCATTTACCTCAGTCACACTTTTAAAGGCATGTTTCAAAGTGGCATTATTAAGCTGGTCTCGAGCAAAGTCCTGCAAAGGAAACAAAATTGGTATTGCGGACCAGTCCGTATCCCTACTGACAGGCGGGGTGGGCTCATCTGCGACATCACCGACCAATGCTAGTTTGGACTGTCCATGTTTCCCCACAGTTGGATGCTTTTGTGGAACTCCTGCTGTGACTCCCAGGATGGCATTCCGGTTTGGTGGTTCCCAAAGATCGATGTCCAGATGTTGTGGATTCTTAGGTGGTTCCTTTAAGACCGGGCTTCCGACCGTTGCATCAGTTGCCGGCATGTCCGGCCGGATCCGCTCACCGAAGACATCATTAAACAGTGGGAAGTCTCGCCCCAAAATGAGTGGATATGGGTGTTTAGGTGCTATGGCAGCTACCACCATAACAGTTTTGTCTTTGAGTGTGACTGGTAGTATTGTTCTCTCATACTCCTCTGTTGTGCCATGTACGCAAACAACTTTCACTTTGGGCAACCGAGAAGTTATGGTTTCAGGTAAAGCAGAGCTGGAAACCAATGAGAGTTCACAACCCGAGTCAACCAAGGCCAGAACAAGGTTTTGGTTGATTAGCCCAGTCACCCGGAACAAACAAGGACTTCCTGATGTGGGACTCATGGTAAAACAGCTTGGAAATGCAGGTCCAATATGTGCTACAGAACAGTCCATGGGTTCCTGTAGTTTAGGACACTCTGCCTTAAAGTGGCCTTGCTCACCACATTCAAAACACTTCAGATTAGACAGCTTTGCACCTGGCCCTTTGTCCGTAGCAGTTTTGCCATTGGGCCCTGTGGCAAGGATTGTTAAACCTGGCTTTTGGCGTGGCAGCGGCTTTGGCACAAATGCAGGTTCTTTAGTCATTTGCTGTAGCGCACAAAACCTTTCTACCATGGTGGCAAGCTCTTCATAAGTTTGTGGGTCTGATTGCAGAACCCACCTTTGCAAATCGCGGTTCAGCCCCCGGATGCAGTGATCTATCGCCAGAACTTCAATAATCCGAGAAGGCGAATTCTCCTCAGGCTGCAGCCACTTCTTTAAAATTTTAGAAAGCTCTGACCAGTTTTTCTTTATCATAGCGCCATTGGTGATAGCGCTGGGCTCTGCCTGGCCCAGAAACTCCAAATGAGCCAATATCTCAGACTTTAGACACAGATAATCAGAGGCCCGTTCCTCATCTAGATCCATATAAGCTCGCTGAGCTTTACCAGTCAGATATGGCGCCAGTCTCTCAGCCCAATCTTTAGGAGGCCATTTTGCCCTTTTTGCAAGTCTCTCGAAAGACACCAGACATGCTTCTACGTCATCAGCTGGTGACATTTTCTGGAGAACAGGACCAGGTGGTTCATTTCTGTCATGCCTGACCTGGCTTAACTCTTCTCTTAAGAGCCTTGTGTTTTCCACCTGTGCCTCTGCGACTTGTAGCATCTGAGCTTGCTGCTGTTGCTGCGCAGCGGCCACATTCACGAGGGTTCTCAGTACTTCCTCCATGTTGACGTCTGCGCGGGTTGGGTAGCGGAAACTTGCTTCCCGGAGCATCCCACTCCTGACACCACTTGTGGCAAAAGCCCGCTAGAGCAGAAGCACACGCGTACAACTTCTTCCTTTTTATGGTTCTTTATTGTCAGGATGGTAATAATGTACATATATATTGTGGCAAATATGCCTCTTTGCCACAGTTCCCCTATAAGGATCTGATAAAAACACACCCAGTCTGCAGCAGCAGGCTGCAGACAGGGTTAAAGTTTCCCTGGGATCCACTTTTAGCACACACACACACAGGTGTTCCACATGGGTGTCATTAGTTTGCTGTGATTTGTTGTAGTGCTTGGGGTGGAGGATAAAGACACTGTTTGTATGTGTGGGTGGGACCACAGATGCCAGTAAGTGGCCGGCTTGCAGACAGGGAAGTTATGTCTAGCCAGATGTAGATGGTGGGGATTTTTGTGCACTGTTTCTGGATATGATTGCTGAACCAGTGTTGGAACTGCTTTACCATCCTGACAATGGCTAATAAACAGTTAAATGGTTCAGCATACCTGTGTCCGATTCCTGTGAATGCTGTACTTTCTCGCTATATATATATATATATATATATATATATATATATATATATATATATACACATATATATATATATATATATATATATATATATATATATATATATATATATACATATATATATATATATATATATATATATATATATATATATATATATATGAATATACAAGGTGATAGATCCTCTAAAAATGTAAAATAGAGAGGAACTATCAGATTTAGCTATTATTCACAATGCATAACAATACAATGTAAATCAGAGCTGGTAGCTCAAATGGTGACTAATATGACCAGTGATGTGTAGTACACAAACATGGTGAGGGAGTCACAGGAAGAGGAATGCTCAGGTGCCTCTCACCTAAGTAGAAGTGAGGGTGATGTCTGCGAAGTGCAACATATATGGCTTTGCTGCCTGTTGTCATAGAGACAGCGCGTGGCCCATGGAGGAAGCGGGGGTCCCGCCAACAACGTATGCTAGAAGGTAGGGTCGTGCGCTGTCGTAATACGCTGCATGGCCCCCGCTGTGCAGTGAAAGAATGGGAAAGATTAAAGAGACCGTCCACCCCCTGACGGCCGGCATCATAATACTGTGCTGGCACAGTTGCTTATAGAAGATGGTAGGTCATGCACAGAGGGGTTTCCGGACAATTGGAAACCCCCTTAAGTGTGTGCCTGCACTTGTAAGAGAGGGTTTCAGACAGTGATTGTTTTACTAGAAGTGTAAGTTCTGCAGACTCTTTGTATCCAGCATAAAGTCTGGGATGGAAGTGCAGATGTTTGTTATGTGGCAGGAAATGGGCATCTTCTACGTTTCTTAAATATCCTGTATCTTTGCCTGTTGTCTTTGTACTGTGCTCTATTTCCCCACAGTCCATCGCTGTGCAATTTTGTGGTGCCTTTTAAATTAATATAATAATAATAATAATCTATAGTGTAAATGTGAGATCTCGCTTTTTTAATTTTTATTAAATAACGGCATTGATATAAGTTCAATTACCCTGCTAAATACATTTTTGTGAATATCTGGAGTCTAAAAGTCTAGTTAGAGGGCTGAGATGACTGATGCACACTTGTATGCTTTTCAACAACATTATTTTTTTCTAAATTTAGCAAAGATTTTTTTTATGTGTTCATTTAAAGCTTGTGTTCAAAATGTACCCTGCTTCCTCACAAGCAGTGTCAGCACAGATTAAAGCATCACTCCCATGGAAAAGAAAAATGCTGTATTTACAGTGTCATGGACTACTGTGGCAACAGCAGTCACAAGCACATAATGTAGTGAGCAGAGAGGCTTTGGAACATCCCTCTGGGGTCTGTCTGCTCTATGTACTGTAAAATCCTTCCATTCCTCCTCCCCCTTTGCCTCAAATGACTTGCTGAGACCTGTAAGTCTTTATGGGACTGTCAGTCATACTTTGCACCCTCTAGAGAGATTTAAAAAATAAAATAATGATTTGTCGGAAGATTGCTAAGAGAAATGCATGCATGCTTAAGAGGTTCGTAACTTGTTATTTAAAGAAAAAAACTTCTACATGGGATTGCAGCTTCTGCTTGTTATTTTTTTATCACTATAGTAGACATTCTGTGCAACCTAGCCTTGCTGTAGAATAGAAAAACCTTGTGAGCATGGATGTAAATATACATATACATATTAAAAAAAATCTACAATAACCTTACATGTGGAATCACTAGCACCTAGTTTGAAATAGAATTCTAAAACCCCCACAAAATACACGTTATATCTTTTTATCTATTAATAGGAGGTGGATAATATATTCATGATTCTCTCAGCCATTCTGCACATTGGAGATATTAGGTTTACAGCTCTGACTGATGCTGAAACAGCGTTTGTATCTGACTTACAGCTTGTGGAACAAGGTGAGTAAGTGATATTATGCACTGTATGTACCAGTAGATGGAGACCTCCTACCAATTGAAATTGGAATCGCTTCAGCATATTTAATAAAACAGTCTCTTACTGTTCCATTATATTCTCAAGGATTCATCTGGCATAAAAATACCTTTGTTTGTACTGAGCTGCTTGCTGTTTTGATATTGTATTGATAGAATACCATTGTAAAATATATTTTCTTTGGTTTGTTGTATTCAGCTGCAAATTTAATAGTAACTCTCTTCTTTTTTTAACTTACATTTTTATATTTCAAGAATTTGAATGCAATGAAGTGAACATAAGCCAGCAGGAAAACTGATTAAAAAGCTTCCATTCTCTTACTAATATAAATGAACTTAGCCAATTTAGTATATGTTTATCTGAATTAGCATGTTCTAAGATTGCCCAAGTTTCCCCATCTAGTTGAACCTTCTTAGCCCCTTAGAAGTACAACACCTTTTTTTTTTTACAAACACAAGTGTTAATAAGCTATAAAGGCAGCATGTTCTCTTCCTTGTATGTCCTTCTTTGTTTAAAAATGTACTTACCTACCCTAAATTGAATCTACTCGGCAACAATTTATTACATATACTGTCTAATTGTAGTACCAACATTCAAATGTATGTACACACACACACACACACACACACACACACACACACACACACACACACACACACTGGCATTTGATAGTTTTACGGTGAAGGCAGTAGGAGAAGTGGGGGTATGGCATACCACCATATACACCCCCATTTCGACCACTGTGTGCATATATACATTTAATTTTCTTTTAATATTGACGATAAACCAAAATCAAAATAATCTGGCCCGTCCTGTTGCCATTTCTATATCATATTTCATTGTGTTGTTAGGCTCTATGGACTAGGTGCTGCCAATCCAGCATCAATGGATCCTACTTTTTACAACAATAGTATATGCTAAGATAGCAACATTGCTTAGGTGGAAACTGGCCAATCCACTAAATTGTTTTCCTTTAATCCTTGGTTAATGTTAGTCTCCCTTTTTTTAGCCAATTAGTTTAAATCAAGAGTATCAGGATTAAATTGATACAATTTGAATTGCCACTCTTATCGTTAAAGAATTTACCTGTGAACTGGATGTGGTATTTATATACATTAACAATTGTTTTCTTTTTGCAATAGACTTATGCAGCCATGGCGAGTGTAGCTAATCGGGTATTGTTGGTACCTTTATTGTATTGTAATTGTTTTTTGTATTAAATTCTCAATTAAAGAATAATATCAAATTACAATTAAAAAGTACAATTAAAAAAGTTGTTGAGTAGTCATAGGGACCAATGTTATGTCTCCAACCTCTTGCATTATATTTTTGGTTTTGATGTAATGGCACAATTTGTAAACTGCAGTTTGTGATTGAGCTGTTTAATTATTCAAATATATATTTTGATACAGTGTTGATCTCTGCAGAGAATAGCTGTCTGTAATCACCAGTGGTTTTATTTCAGTGGCAGGAATGCTGCAGATCTTACCAGATGAGCTTTCCACTGCCTTAACAACAGATGTTCAGTACTTCAAAGGTAAGGAACCAGTAACAACTTAATATATCACTCAGTATTAACTTATACATGAAGGAAGATGCAAATACCTCAAATAATTTCTACATATGATTCTAATTAATGTACAATCCACATATGAATTGTGTAATATCACAGTGTCTGTGAAGCTATTTGATTACCAAACTAAAAATAGAAACATGTACTTTAAACAAACTGTAATAATAATATAGATACAATGATTGGGTTGTTTATTCTTGTCTCTCTCTAATATGCAGGAGATATGATAACTCGCAGACATTCTGTGGACACTGCAGAATTCTATCGGGATCTTCTTGCAAAATCACTCTATTGTCGTCTGTTTAGCTATTTAGTAAACAATGCCAATTTCTACCTCCAAAATCAAAGTGATGAAAACAGGTAAGATGAACAATACACAATCAAAGTACAAAGGTTGATTACTTGGACGAAAACTGTCAGACAGTTTCGAAAAATCTTACATTAATAGTATGACCTAAGTAAAAGTCTAATTGTAATGTAGAGCTAATAATGTGCATGTCATTCTTGAGAAAATCAGCTATAAGACTGTAGTCCCCTCTCTTTATTATATTTCCTTTTAAATATTTAAATAACCCCTTCAGGTCATAGGCCCATATGAACAGAAATATTTCACCAGAAAATTGCAGTCTACCTCAGTGAATTGTAGATGACTCACCGCCATCTCGACCTGGGTGACCCAACTTCCTCAAACTCAACATATCAAAATTGGATCTTATCATCTTTCTCCCAGCTAACGTCAACCCTCTCCCAGCAACTCCCTCACAGTTGACATAATCACTCTCTCCCCTGTTACCTACACACTCTGCCATCCTTTACTTCAGCTTTACCCCTCACATTAAGTTCCTCTCACAGTCCTGCCTCCTCCATCTCCGCAACATTGCCAAAATACTCCCCTTCCTCACTCAAGAAGTAATTAAAATAGTCATCATTTCCCACCTTGACTACTGTAAACTACAGTTCACTGGTCTGCACCACACCCATCTTTCCCCTTTTAATCCATCATGAATGCTACGGCTAGATGTATCTTCCCCTCCTGCTATTCCTCATCTGCTTCTCCTCTCTGTAAATCCTTTCACTGTCTCCCCATTTCTCAAGAATTACTTATAAACTGCTCACCATCCCCTTCAAGATTCTCCATATATCTCTGACCTTGTCACGAGATACAGCACACCCACTCTTCTTTGTTTCTGACCTTCAACTCACTAGCCCCTCATTAACATCTCCCAATCCTGTATCCAAGATCTCTCCCGTGCTGCTCAACTTTTATGGAACTCCTTGCCGCATCCTAGCAGACTCTCCCTCAACCTTCAGTCCTTCAAATGATCCTCAGAATATACCTCTTCGTGCTTGCCTACCTTACCCCCTAGACCCTCACGTTCAGTCCCTCTGCCTTATCCATGCACCACATTCACTCTGGCCCCATATGTACCTACTGTCTCTCATTACCCCCTCTCTCTAGAACTTTCATGGGCATAGTCCTCTCCTACTTATGTCTCATGTCTCTCTCCCTCGTACGACCTTGTTGTCACGTTAAGCTGAATTTTCTGCTACATCATTATTACTTGCTTATGGCCTTCCATGGAGGTGATATTATGCTTAATAGTATTTATGTCACTGGTAGTATCTGTATCTGTAATTGTATTTATTGTACTCATGTTTGTCATATCTATAAGATGATTGTCCGATGATACATAGTCTGTGATGCCTGATAAATAAATGATGATGATGAATTTTCGGATGAATTATACTTTATATTAGTAACATATTGGGATGAATGTCTTTTATTAAACTGGTTATACTATAGTGAAAAATTAACAAAAAAATATTACACATGTCGTCCCTTGTTATTTTTATTCAATCATTGTAATCCCCCAAATATATTGTTACATTAAGTATATGATTTGTAATTTTTGTAGCGATGCCTACTACATACTTGTTATTACAGTGCCTATTTTGGTGTTAATATATCCAGGGACTGCCCTCCCTCCTGGAAACCCCATTGTTGATGTCACCAAGGTTTCCAGGAGAGGTATAAAAGGACTCCCATACACCATACTTGCCAACTCTCCCAGAATGTCCAGGGGAAACTCACGAATTTCGTCGGGTCAGTCTCACGGACTCCCGGGAGAGCTGGCAAATCTCCTGCATCCCGCTACTGCCACCACTAACTGACGTGATTTGCGGTAATTCGCGTCATTTCGGTTTCCCGCGTCACCTTCTCACACTCATCTCTTTTGAACATTCAGAAATTATTTGCTGAATGCTGTCTCTTCCTACAGTCTACTCCCCACAAGATATTAACTGCAAAAATGTGAATTCAGAAGAAATGACACGGCTGAAAGACAGAGCAAATTTAACATGTTTATGTTTATTGTGTAGCTGTGTGTGGGAGACTGCCCCATATCAAATGATAAAATGTGATCTGCTTGCTGATTTTTGATGTACTGTGAGCTATATTTAAATGTGTTTATTTATGCACAAAACACAATAATTATTACTAATAAGACCAAAAGTTTATTTCACCATTTCACCTAGCACTGTCCCATCACTAACTAGAATTTTAACAAAACAGTGCAATAGGCTGGTAATAACTAAATAATAAGTCAGTGATGTTGGCAGTCTAGCATGTTGTTAAACTTAATTTCTGAAAATCACTCAAATTTTCCAGGAATCTTTGTTGACATCAGTAACCTAATCGCTAAGGCTTGGTCTGTAAGAAAAATGAAAACCTCTTGATATTTGCCTAGACCATAATGTAATGTTAGTTACAAGCATTGCATTTGGTTTGTAGCAGAAGCCTACAATACATTTCACATTTCATTTATCTATAAAAAATTGTGCACAGGAAAAAGGTGCTATAACTCGTACAGATTGCTTTTATTTTCTAGATAAAATTACAACTTATGATTGCTAAAGCATCTTTTTCCAACCCCCAGTCATGCGTCCATGGCACTTCTAGTTTTATAATTATTCAGCTCCATTTGTGGCACTCCTGTTTCCTGGACTAATCTATATTTCTTATGCTGGCTGCATGTGCTGTTTAGTCAGGTCATGCAGCTAAACATCTACACACATATATGTGGAAAGATATACTCACCTTTGTGGATGGGTTGGGAACTAAATAGCGAGGTCCTAAACCCCAACAGCAATTAGGCCTACATGAGAACAGCGATGGAGGCCATACCAAGAGTGGTTTCCCCCGACAGCTTGCAAAAGAGACTTCACATAAATGTTGCGCATGAAGAGGCCGCCGGGCCAAAAAGACATAAGTATACAGTGCTGACACTGTCATTATTGCTATTGCGCTGTTCATTTAAGGAGGCGCCGGGTGTAGCGACAGTACGATGGGTTTTGTTTTCCAAGAATTGTTCATTGTACTGGCGCTACACCCGGCGCCTCCTTAAATGAACAGCGTAATAGCAATAATGACAGTGTCTTGCTGTATACTTACGCCATTTTGGCTGGACGGCCTGTTCATGTGCCGCGTTTATGTAAAGTCTGTTTTGCAAGCTGTCGGGGGAAACCACTATCGGTATGGCCTCCATCGCTGTTCTCATGTAGGGCTAATTCCTGTCGGGTTTAGGTAGTCGAGGTTGTGACTTCCACCATTGTGGACACTATTTTTCTTCAGAAATAGATCTAATAGACCTATGGGGTCTACTTTGCAAGAACAAAACCTCCCTAATTTTCACCACTGTTAGATACATTTTTGTGAAAGGAATCTATATCTGAATATTCTGAAATCCAAACAGTCTTCTCTCTTAATGGGGTAGTCATAATATAATAATGAAAAGCAGCTTTAATTTCCTTGTGTGGCATCTCCACCAATCATAACAGCCTAGAAAATCTTATAGTGTATTTAGCCTTAGGGCTGCTACCTAGTTATTTTGCCCAACAATGAAAACCGCTCATGCAGCCACTTATTTACAGACAGACTCAGATGGAAGAGGCCATTGATTCCTTGTTAAGTTTTTCTATTCATAGGAACCCCCACCCTGTGCTAGAGCCTCTCTCCCTGGGAGATAATGTTGCATCATCCTGATTTGTGTATTACATATTTTCATTTGTAGGGCTGTCTTTTTATATATATATAGCAAACTACTTTGGTTTGGTGTTCCATTAACCAGCACAGTACATTAGCTACATTATACCTGCATAAACAGTGTGCTATCCTCAAGTGAACTCTGCAGCAAGAAACACAGCCAGTAGAAACACACTGAGCTAAAGCTGTACCAGTCATCAGGGAATCCTCTCCAGGCTGGCATACTGATTCCTATCCTTACTAGGGAATATTACTGCAAGTCATGGGTGCTTGGCGTCAACTGCCAAAAAATATAAGTAGTGTAGACAATGTACAAGGAGTATACACAAAAATATATTGATATTTATTACAGTAATATTACAATACTTTCTTATTTGTTCAACCAAATGCTGTCAAAATACAAACACTGTTCCTTGCATTCAGTATATTTCACACAAGGCTGATTAAAAAAAGATAGCTTAGTAGATCAAACATTCTGAAATATATACATAGCATGAGTCTGACATATGTAATTAGGAAAATATAACATTTTTCTTTAGATGCTATTTTTTTTTTGCTTAACTACTTGCTGTCCTCCTGCTGGTGTATAACTCTGGAGCATTCACGGTTTAACAATATGCTTATATACCTACCTTTAACAAGGAGTAAGCAGAACATGGTGACCAACTTCTCCTGAGAGTGCAGATACCACCAGTGCAAGCTGTCATTAGCTTGGGAATCCAATGGAGGAGCCGGGACACTGTGTATAAATTACACAAAGCGCTATTTTAAAAATGGTACATTTCCCTCTGATTTTTCATATTGTTCCCCATAAAGTGGAATAAAAATATACATAACCATCATCATCAACATTTATTTATATAGCGCCAGCAAATTCCGTAGTGCTTTACAATTGGGAACAAGCATTAATAAGACAATACTGGGTAATTCATACAGACAGAGGTAAGAGAACCCTGCACGCAAGCTTAGAATCTATATAATCCAGTATACTATCAAAAGATAGACCAATCTCTCCAAGGAAAAACAATATACAATTTGCTTTGGTAAAGAAAAAGTTATTTCTGATGAAATGGACACTTCCTAAACAGCCCAAACTTAAAAAATTCATAACCCGTTAGAAAATCTAAGAAATAGAACATATAATTGTATATAAATAAACACAAATGTTGGGCATCTGGGACACATTTTTAACTTTGATTCCAATTGCTAAATCTGTAAAACTATACAAATCACATGACAGATGTACTACAGAGCATTAACACACTTACCCATATGTTCACCTTATGCATTTGACATCTGGGGGAAAAAGGAAAAGTGGAGGTTTTGCTTATAGCAACCAATCAGTATCTAGCTATAATTTTCTAGAATTTACTAGTTAAATGATAGCTAGAATCTGATTGGTTGTTTTGGGTAATACTTCCACTTTTCCAATTTAGTAAATCTACCTCCTAGACTTCTTATTGCACTTACTTCTATTCCCCCTCTGTCTGTTTATTATTAATGACTCAAATGAACTTTTTTTGGTACAGAGACATTTTCTTTGCTTAAAGGACCACTAAACACATGTATTCATTCACTTTCATTTCAGTCTTTTTATCATAAAATATCCATGCCCTTACCCACTCCTGTCATCGTGCATTAGTCCTCTTACAAAAAAAATGTTTCCTCCTCACTAAGTATGATACCGTGTTTGAGGAACGTGTTGCGGGGCTCTTGGGCTCCTGCAGAGGTATAATAGCAAGGTCAAGCTTTTCACATAAGAATGCTATTACACTGTAGGATCCTATCAGTAGTGTGTCTTAGAGCTGCAGTCCTGGTTCCCTTAGAGTCACCATTTAGAATCTAGAAAGGGGAGGATAATGGATTACCTAGTATTGGAGGGATAATCAGACTTCTCAACGAGAAGTTCTCGTTGGAGGAGAATTTTAATGACAGGAGGATTGAACATTGTTTAGTTGTGCTTTCTTTGTCCCTACTACTGGTTTAAGCATACAACAAAGTAAGGTTATTTGAAACAGATAGCAGGTCATGGGTGATGATGATAAGAAAATGTGCAGCATTGCGCCGTATTTTCTGTGCCACTCACAGTGTGTATGTTTGTGTGACACACATTAATGGACTCTAGTGTCATGTTAATCTGTTTGTCTCATAATCACTCCCTCTGTAAGCTAGACATAACTGTATACATTCCTTTTGTACATTATGAGAAAATGGGACGTTTTTGTCAGCCTCTCCCTGGAATGCTCTCTGACATGTTGGACTTTCAACTCCTGGTCACACCCCGATTATGTCATACTATCACAATGACATGAGAGCCAAACTCTTGTACTAAACTATTGAACTGTGAGAGGGTCAACACACACAAACCAAGACATTTGCAGTATGGTGAATGGTGCCCTCTGCCAGCAGGCTTAGTAGCACACTTATAGAAGCTAGATAAAGTCCAGTCACATGATTTAGGAATATTTAAGAGCTTTCTGTATAATATTTTTGTATATTCCACCTTGGAAGACTTTCACATTGACATTCTATAAGTAGGCGGAAACTGCTGAGTGTAGTACAGATTCAAGATACAAACTTCCATTTTGCACTTTCAAAAAATGTGCTCTCCCCAAAGCATTTCACCCTAGGCTGCAGCCTAGTCAGCCTATTGGATAATCAGGCAGAGTAAAACAAAGCATGGATGAGTTTACCATACGCTAGAATAGCTAAGTAAATTCCTAACACTTACCAGTTAATCATATTGCAAGAATAAACACCAGCATCACTGGATTCCTGTGCTCATAAAATAATCATCATCAACATTTATATAGTACCAGCAAATTATGTAGCACTTTACAATTGGGGACAAACACAGTAATAAACAATAGACAAACAAACAAAGACAAATCAAACCTCCTTTCTCAGTTTTTAGTGTATTATGCTCACACATTTTAGGAAATTTATATGATTTTCAAGGTTTCTGAATACAGGTTTCTTTGTTATCATTTATACTACTGCCTCAGTAATATATGGAATGCTCACAATTTACTTTGCTTAAACAACAAATGGGCTACGTTCGCTTGATTCATTTTATTTATAAGCTTTATATGCTATTTAGCTGCCCTGACGATAACAAAGACCATGTACTTTTTGGCAAACAATTTTTTTTTTACCAAATCATAGTTTATATGAGTCTGTGAAAAAAAATGCATGATTACCTTAGACATTTAGGGACTAGTGATTCATTTGATTCCCTTGTGATCCTTGATCATATATATTTATATATATATATATATATATATATATATATATATATATATATATATATGTCCCAAGTAATAGAAAATAAGAGGACACAGAATATGAATTACTTCTTCAAGACACATTAATTACATTCATGATACTATCTATAGCATTGTATCATTTTTTTACCATGAGTCTTGGTGATATTAATGACCTTGTCAAGGTCACATTTTCTTCCGTTGCCTTAGCTAGGTAAGTTCCTTACATTGGTCCTATTATTCTTTGTCTTCCAGTTATTAAATGCAACACTTCCAGAAATCTATTGTATGTTCAAAGAAAATCCACTTCTACAGCCTCATAGATCTGGTATCTTCACAAATTATATCCAGTGGTGTGTTTTCCGTCAGTGTTTCCCTTGTAGAGTTATAACAATCTGTTTATATTGATTTACCGCTTTCATCTGCTTCCCTTGATTAAATGAGATGCTTCACATATAATTCACTGTTTTTGTGTTTGCTGCAAAAAGAACAATTGCAGTTTTAGTAAACAATATTAAAGTTGCATTACCACATAATCAATATATTTTATTCATTTTATCTGAAGCCTCAGGGGCAGCTCCACGCAGCTGGTTTTCCCAGGCTCTGCCGGTTCTTTAAAACATAGCTAGCTAATAAATTTACCTACCAACTTTAAATGGTGAGGGCGGGGGTTACAGGAGGACCAATCACCAGGGGTTCAGATGGGGGAGTGTTTAGTAAAATATTACACTTTGTGGTAGTTCGACTTTAGATTTACTATCTGGATTTACAATATATCAATCAAAATCTTTTATGTGTCACATGTTGCAAAATGTTGAAGTCATCTTAGTAAATAAATCTTAGTAAATGTTGAAGTCATTCCTTATGCAGTCCAGGAAATCTATATACTTTTCCCAGTGAACAAGTTCATGGTCGATCTGTGCAGCTCATATGTGTGATCATCATGGTTTTGAAACTCAAACGATAATGCCCAAGTGAAAACGCAAAATGGAATCTCATTTTTGAGTAGCTGATATGTAATCCAGTATATTGCCCCCATAGCACCGCAGTGAACAATGCTTGCCCCCACTGGTATTTGGAAATCCATGCCACACGATGTTTCTTTCCTGGCTTGACCAATCTTAGATGTAACATAATGGTTTATATTAATAAAGATTACAACGACCAATAAACGTGAATGACCAATTTGCAGGGATCCAGGTGGTTAGTCAAACAACTGTATCACAATGCAAAGCAGATGTACCCACACTAATGGCCCCAGGAGTGACCTTATATGTTTGGTAATGGTGGTAATTGTTCATAATTGTTCAACCTGTTTTCTTACCTACTTGATCAAATCAGATCCAAATAAATATATATATATATATATATATATATATATATATATATATATGTATATATATATATATATATATATATAATTATATGATAATTGAATATTCCAATTTTTGTTCTTGTAAAACAGTAAAACCCCCAAAAAAACACACTATGCAATTATCCAAACAAAGCTACGCCATCATAACCGGTACTCACCTCATGTAAGATCTTTTTTTACAGAAAATTGACCTCTTGTATAGGTTCTCTCTAAATTGGTACTGAAGGATCATCTCGTAAAGTTTTAAATTATTTAATTAACCTTTTCCTGTTAGAGAATTAAATTGTAATATAATACATTGTACAGGAATATTATACAGGTTATAATAACTGTAAATTACCTATTTATACGGTTTAGAGCTCTCTCTGTTGCATCCCTATATAGCTGTAATCTGGATACAGTCTCCGAAATAAAAAGGGAAGATATAAGTCTAGCCTGTCATTTATACCTTGTTACATATTCCGTAAATCGTAGAGATAGATCAGTAGAGGACATTAAATTTTCATATGTGACAGGAGCTGCAAATAAATGTCACACACTATTTGATGAGGTTAAAGCTGTGTGCGCTACCACATTTTCCATATTGCCATTAATACATATATTTTAAGGGGTGATCTCTAATTTTATTTTTTCATTGTCTGACTGTAGTTCATTGTGAGACACAATTTATGTGGTTTATGAAAAAAGTGTGAATGCTATTGCAGATAAAATGTTAGTGTTCCAGAATTACAATGTTTTCTTACATAAAAAAACAATCTGTGGGAAAACCCTATTTAACAAGTCTCTTGTGGTTTGAGTCAGAGACAACTTCCATTAGGGCAGAATTATATTAGACCATTCGCAGCTGTCAAAATAGACACTGTTATTTATCCTCTTATGCTTAGGTATATTGTTTTAACCTCCTAAAACCATATGCTACTCGAATCACGTGGGCAATTGTGGTTGACAATCCTAGTTGAGATGAGATTATTTGAAATCTATTAGAATAATATAAATAAATAAATGCTATATATATATATATATATATATATATATATATATATATATATTGTGTGTTAGTGTGTATGTATGTGTTTGTGTGTATGTGTGTATATATATATATATATATATATATATATATATATATATATATATATATATGAATATGTGTATATATATATATATATATATATATATATATATATATATATATATTATGATCTACGTGCCCTATTTACAAATTTGAAATCACTATTACTATATGGGGTCATCTACTAGTTGATTTTCAAAAACAGTGATTAAAATTCAAATTTTTTTTAATTACTTACAGATCGATATCCTAATAACTGACTCCATTAGAGACAGGTCTATATATAAATCTCCAGTTTTCAAAATGGTTGATTTAGGAGATTGATCTTGGAGTTTGCTAAAAATGTTTTCACTGCTTTCACACACTCAAGATAAATTAAAACCAGGGAGATGGAAAGAAATAGCAGAAAAACTTGTATGAATGTACCAGCATTGAAATGAATGGGACCATTCATTTCAGTGCTGTTTCCACAGTAACCCATTTGAAATGAATGGGAGCACTGAAATGAACATGAAATGCTTTGGCTTTGGAGTTCTCTATTACTAGCCAAATGAAATAAAACTCTGATACTTGGGTATCATAATGGTTCGATGTATTAAAAATGATCCTGCATATGTGTTTCCATGTTCCCAGAGTTTCCCAGAAGTGTTAATGGATTTCCCACATCAATAGCGATTTGGAAACCTTTAAGTGGTTAATTAATTTGTTATCACTTCAATAATGCTTAATATTGAAAGTTTGCTAATTTTTCCTTAATGTGAATGCAATAGGAGCTTTCAATATCCAGCATAGTGTTATGGGCAGCACGGTGGCTTAATGGTTAGCACTTCTGCCTCACAGCACTGAGGTCATGAGTTCAATTCTCGACCATGGCCTTATCTGTGTGGAGTTTGTATGTTCTGTCTCGTGTTTGCGTGGGTTTCCTCCAGGTGCTCCAGTTTCTTCCCACACTCCAAAAACATATTCATAGGTTAATTGGCTGCTATTAAATTGTCCTTAGTCTCTCTCGGTCTTTGTGTGTGTATGTTAGGGGATTTACATTGTAAACTCCAATGGGGCAGGGACTGATTTGAATGAGTTCTCTGTACAGCGCTGTGGAATTAGTGGCGCTATATAAATAAATAGATGATGATGAAAGTGTTAACAAATTTATTAACCAAGCAATTAAATATTTTTGCAATTTGTGGTATATACAAGGAGCTCTTATTAGCCCCCATTATACTGTGAGGTGCTACGGAATGTTTGATGAACTACCATCAGGGTGCCTTACCATCTCCACCTGCAGCTTTGTGTGTCAGAGGTCTTTCCCTCCACCACCTGGAGCTGTTTGTAGCAGGCACAGTAATTAATCCTTTCCAGCCCCACACTACAACAAGTGGTGTCAGGAACTAGTTTCCTTATAGGGATGGTGGTGATCCACCAAGTCTCTGGTGCTTTGGGAAATGAGGGAAAAATGAAAGAATGCACCTGAATGCAAGGTGGGGCTGAAACAGCTCCCCCATTGCTTGGGGACAGAGAAGTACATTATTCAAGCCAGTGGTCGAAGTGGAAATGTAGAAGTGGCGGTATGAAAAATGTAATGGTAATGTAAGTGAATGGAATTTTATATTTTTACAATAAGGGCAGTAAAGGAAGGGGCAGTGTGGCATTCCACCGTATACGCCCCCACTTTACCACTGATTCACGTACATCTGTTGATGGGGCTGGTGGAGAGTCCTATTATTCCTTCATCCATGTGGAAGAAGGGTTGGTTTCATCGTTAATATTTGGTTTTCCTGTGCAGCAGAGGAACCGGAGAAGAACCACCTGTGATACTGTAAGAGTGGCGAATATATTCAGCCCTCTCTGGTAGCGCTTGTCCTTTGTAGTAGCCACAGCACATCACATGGGATGTTATATTTTTTTTAAATGTGCTGTTTTTTTGTTTCTTTTGTGCAGCAGGATGAGCAGAGTATGTCACATCTTTTTAATATCAGAAAAAAATATTCTTATACAGTGATAGAAAATGAATCAGTGTGATTGCATTATTTTCCCTTGCTGCAATTTTTTGCTTGAGTCAGTAGTCCGCTGTATTTTTTATTGGCAAATCAGAGCCAGCTGTTTTATTCTTGAATACTAATTTAAAGAAAGAAAGAAACATTTGTGCCAATCTCTTCATAGATTATTAACATATCACCTTTTATGTTTTAGCTATCCTCCCCTCGCAATTGGGATTTTGGATATGTTTGGCTTTGAGGACTTTCAAAGAAATTCATTTGAACAGGTCAGTTTATTTTAAGATTTTTGTAGTATAGAGAAAATAAGAATAATATGTATAGTGTGTGTATGTATATATATATATATATATATATATATATATATACACATATACAGTCAAGTCCATAAATATTGGGACATCAACACAATTCTCATATTTTGGGCTGTATACACCACCACAATGGATTTGAAATGAAACCAACAAGATGCTTTAACTGCAGACTTTCTGCTTTAATTTGAGGGTATTTACATCCAAATCAGGTGAACGGTGTAGGAATTACAACGGTTTCTATATGTGCCTCCCACGTTTTAAGGGACCAAAAGTAATGGGACAAACTAAACAATCCTACATCAAACTTTCACCTTTTTATACTTTGTTGCAAAACCTTTGCAGTCAATTACAGCCTGAAGTCTGGAACACATAGACATCACCAGACGCTGGGTTTCATCCCTGGCGATGCTTTGCCAAGCCTCTACTGCAAATGTATTCAGTTCCTGCTTGTTCTTGGGGCATTTTCCCTTCAGTTTTGTCTTCATCAAGTGAAATGCATGCTCAATCGGATGCAGGTCAGGTGATTGACTTGGCCATTGCATAACATTCCACTTGTTAGCCTTACAAAACTCTTTGGTTGCTTTTGCATTATGCTTCAGGTCATTGTCCATCTGCACTGTGAAGCGCCGTCCAATGAGTTCTGAAGCATTTGACTGAATATGAGCAGATAATATTGCCCGAAACACTTCAGAATTCATTCTGCTGCTTTTGTCAGCAGTTACATCATCAATAAATACAAGGGAACCAGTTCCATTGGCAGCCATACATGCCCACGCCATGACACTACCACCACCATGCTTCACTGATGAGGTAGTATGTTTTGGATCATGAGCAGTTACTTTCCTTACTCTTCTCTTCCCATCACTCTGGTATAAGTTGATCTTTGTCTCATCTGTCCATAGGATGTTGTTCCAGAACTGTAATGGCTTTTTTAGATGTTGTTTGCCAAACTCTAATCTGGTCTTCCTGTTTTTGTGGCTCACAAATGGTTTACATCTTTTGGTGAACCCTCTATATTCACTCTTGTGAAGTCTTCTCTTGATTGTTGACTTTGACACATATACACCTACCTCCTGGAGAATGTTCTTGATTTGGCCAACTGTTGTGAAGAGGTTTTTCTTCACCAGGGAAAAAATTCTTCTGTCATCCACAACAGTTGTTTTCCGTGGTCTTCCGGGTCTTTTGCTGTTGCTGAGCTCTCCGGTGCGTTCTTTCTTTTTAAGAATATTCCAAACAGTTGATTTGGCCACACCTAATGTTTTTGCTATCTCTCTGATGGGTTTGTTTTGATTTTTCAGCCTAATGATGGCTTGCTTAACTGATAGTGACAGCTCTTTGGATCTCATATTGAGAGTCGACAGCAACAGATTCCAAATGCAAATGCCACACCTAGAATCAACTCCAGACCTTTTACTTGCTTAATTGATGATGAAATAACAAGGGAATATTCCACACATGTCCATGAAATTGCATTTGAGTCGATTGTCCTATTACTTTTGGTCCCTTAAAAAGTGGGAGGCACATATAGAAACCGTTGCAATTCCTACACGGTTCACCTGATTTGAATGTAAATACCCTCAAATTAAAGCTGAAAGTCTGCAGTTAAAATACATCTTGTTAGTTTAATTTCAAATCCATTGTGGTGGTGTATAGAGCTCAAAATATGAGAATTGTGTCAATGTCCCAATATTTATGGACTTGACTATATATATTTATATATATATATATATATATATATATATATATATATATATATGTGTGTGTTAATTTGCTGGTGCAAGTTCTAAGTAAAAATAATGTTGAAGGTCATGCTGCTTGTGCTCTCTTTGAGAATGAGTAAAAGGTGGTTGGCAAAGATTTAAAATCACACTAAATATCTATGTATCCTATTTTACCTATAGTATTTGTCTAAAGAAAAAAATAAGAGTATATTATAATATTCTTGTTGCAAGACTTTACCTAGCTTTTATAAAGGAGTTGCAGAGTGTGACTTTCTTTGGCTTTGACTTATCTCTTTTCAAATCCCCCTAACAAGGCTAGTTTTAGACAAAACGGAGTCCAGAGAAAACTGATGATTTGGTATCATCTACATATACATGTTCCTGATTCCCTTTTTACCTAAGTAGTGTTGAGCTTGCTATTGGTTCTTTGTAATACTTACCCATTGCTAACCTTTGCTTGTTTAAGGCCACTTTTTGCCCTGTAGTTTGGTAACTCATTAGCCTGCATGAGCAACCCATTGCCTTTAATTTAATAACTTACTTGTGACTGTCCCAGAGTCTACAGCTAAGTCATGATGGTGGCAATCCCCTTCAAGGTGTTTCTAAGATGTAAAGGGGGCTACTATATGTGAGAGAATGAGTATGTCTCTCCTTCCCAACATCCGGGAAAAAAAAAATTTTGTGGACAGTCCTGACTGAGGCCAGAGAAGGTTGAGAAATTACATCCAAGAGTTTTATGAATGACTGCAATATAAAAAGGAGAACATTATCTACATAAACATATCTGTTGTAGTATCTGCCACCATCTGCAACACATTCAAAGAGGAATTATATAGCTATTGCAAAGTAAAATGCCACTGAAAGTATACATTTCATAAAGATTGGTATATACAAACACACATACCTGCACATTAAAAAGAGAGTTATGACTGCATGAGGGAAACCTGAAAAGGTGGGATGCACAAACCCAATACAATTGCAATTTGGTTACATTTCAGTAAGATCTTGCTTCTATTGCTTTAAATTTGTTATATATATTTATTATCCTGATAATTAATGCAGAGCAAATAATATCATCAAGACATCCCACCAGAATGTAATGACACTAATGGCCTCTTTTCAATCTGTGACTCCAGACGAGGTCGTGTTATGTCAATTCTAGTAACTTGATAGGAATTCAGTGATTGCCTCAAAAAATGATATACTGAGCTGCCAAGATTCCCAAATTCTGGTGGCCCAGAGGTAGCATGGTTTGTGAAAAAAGGCGCCTGTGGTTTGGGTGAATGTGGGCGTGGTTTGGGAAGGGCTGGCAGGCTTAAATTGTCCTGATATTGTAGTCGGCAATGTTGGCGTAAGGCCAAAATTGGGTGTACACCTTAATGTCAATGTCAGTAAATTTATGTTCAGCTCATATTGGTCAACTCGCATTTGATTTTGGTCCATGTCCCATATGTCCTTTTATCTGTACTAAATGCCAAGAGACATATGGACATGTTTGGGAGCAGGTGCAAATTTATACACATGATGGACCATGAAGAGGAATAAAGAGAAATAACAATATTTTCTGTTGTTATTTATGTACTATATTTTCCCTTAGTCAGAGTACAGAAAAGGCGTTTTTGTGCACTGGAGAACAGATGCAGAACACATGCACCTGAGAAATCTTTATTATTTGCGGGTGGTCGGTAGCAGGTGCAAATATGGGATAATGAAGGTTCCCAGTTCTAGCAAACTGCTTGATGTGATTGGCCACTTGCTAGTGCTCTGCTTACACTGATTAGTGATTTCTGTTATGCTTTGTGTGCGTATTTAAGGAAAACTTTTCTTTTCTTACATAAAACAGGGACTTGTTTCTGCTGTATTAGAGAGGTTTTAGCAGTTTCATTATAGCCTAAAAGTTAATGCTTTTACTACAAATAAAAAAAAATGGCTAATGTAGAATGGGACACTGTACGATAGTTGGTCGCAATTATGGCTTTTTTAATGAATGCATATTGCACCTGCGATTTATTGAGCAATTGCGGCCAATTTTGCGTCAGCCCCAAAGTAAATAGGATTACATATGGTTTAAAAACGTGTTGTGCTTTTTTTTTTGTATTTGTTGCTTTAATATTTATGTAAAATACTATTTGAATTTACAGCTATGCATTAATCTGACCAACGAAAAAATCCACCAGTATATCAATGAAGTGCTATTTCTACAAGAACAAGCTGAATGTGCACAGGAGGGAGTTTCCATGGAAACCATGTATTGTCCTGGAAACCATACAACAGTGCTAGATTTTTTCTTCCAGGTATTCCTCATTTCTTTTAATACAATTCTAAATATTATGTAGACTCTCAATTCACCAGCATGTATATGTGTGCATTATATTTATTTTAAATGCAATATATTGTATAATAGTACAGCGGAACAAAATTTTAAATGAAAATATTCGTAATTTCTATATTGATAGCAGCTAATAATGTGAAACATAATGGCATATATGTAAATAAAGTATGTCCTATTTTAAGTTTTCTGCTGGAATCCTAAACTGTGTGAAAATAAATACAATTATTACATAATTACTTTTTTCATTAAACCACATACCTGCTAATGTAATATTAATAATGAATAATATTATTTTAATTTTATGTTAGTGAATTCAATTATAAAGGGGAACAAACATGAAACTGAAATACTGTGGGCAATGTTGCATTAACCCGTTTGCTAATTCATCTTTAATAAAAAAAAATAATGCCAGGAGTAGTTGTGTAAAGCCCCCCTAATTCTAGCCTACATCTCATGTAAGCCCAGTAAGGTCAGGTACTCATACAAAAGAAGGTTTAACTCAAACTGCTCGAGGTTTTCTTAAGCAAATAAAGTTTTATAACACCTCCCCCAAAACCAATTTTACTTGCTTATAAATGAATGTGTTATCATTCGGTGGTAATCGTTTTTACGATTACCACCATTCCGACACCTGTCATGCCTCCAAAAAAAACCAGAAAGAATTGAAAATCGACTTGAAAATAATTATCTAAAAATCTTCAAGTCGATTTTCTATTCTTTCAGGGTTTTTTTGGAGGCATGACAGGCATCTGAATTACCAGCATAGTTTTATCGTACCCCACCCTTATCATTAGGGTCTGCAAGTCTTACTTTCTCCACATTTGAATCATCATTCAGACATGGATGGCTGAAGATAAGAAGGGGGTTGGAGAGAGGGAAAACACAGACAGGGAACACTCGCATATTATAATCAGAAGTATACACAAAGCACACATCTACAAAAACTGCAAGATTAAAAAAACTACATAATCATTGTTATCTTTTATAAATACATTTTCAGCATGTTGTACAAGTGGGGTAGTAAAAATAAACATACATTGATAA